>NC_083340.1:79955979-80555979 GCF_019175385.1 Lycium barbarum | reverse complement strand
ACATTTGAGTTTCTATTGGCTCGTTCTACCCTTGGAAGGTTCTATTGGGAGGGTGATCCTTGAATTTCCATAACAACCAAAAAGGTCGTTACATTTCTTAAGTTCTAGGGTTTTAACGCTTTCATTCCCCATTAACGGACCTTTAACTAGTCATGGATTCTAACATGATGATGGAATTAACAAAGTCAAGGGTTGAGACTTACCTTTCAAGCGCACTTTTAGCCCTAGCCTTAATTTTTCGCCACAGTAGTTCTTGAAAACCGTTTTGGTGTTATGTGGGGAACGGTTTCAAAATAAAGAATATAAAACACAGATTCTGCCTCCCGTCAACCGCTGCAGCGGTCCTATCCTTGCTGTAGCGATCTCGCTATAGCAAGAAGGCTCCCGTTATGGAGGACCTCATTAAAGTATAGCCTCCCACGGCGCCAACCCCCTGACCGCTACGACGAACCCACTGCAATTGTCTATTTTGACCAGTAGCTCGGGTTTTTGCACCAGTTTTCACACAAAAATCCCAACACCAATCCAAGACCTTACAGACTCAAACAAAACATGCACAAACACAAAAATTCACGCCACAGACTCACCTGCGACCTCGAAATTCCCAATGGAGGTCTAGTTTTCTAAGCCACGCTCCCATAATGACCAAGCGGGTCGTTACAGCCAAACACCCTTTATCCACCAACTTCTTCGCCCAAAGAAATGATTTATTCCCTATGGGTGCAGGGCTAGGAGTACCTTTCTTCTCCAATCTTGGGCTGCCCGGCATGGCCAACATGACTATCCTGGCATGACAGTCCAGAATAGTGTGATAAGGAGATAACCAATCCATACCCAGAAGATGTCGAAATAACTAAATCCACCCTAATGTCGCGCCCCATAAATGTAACCACACATGACCTATAGACCTGATCTACTGTCACTGAATCACCAATAGAAGTAGAGACATGACTAGGTACATCAAGCCAATCATAAAGAATATCCAGACCTATAGAGTAATAAATGGACACATAAGAGAAAGTGGAACCTGGATCAAATAAGACAGAATCTAACTAGTGACAAATCAAAATAATACTTGTGATAATTGCATCAGAAACCTCGACCTGTACGCTACCGGAAAAGCACAGAAATGGGCACGTCCACTCTCAGATTGAGTGCCACCACGATCATCGAGGCCTACATGAGCTCCACCCCTCACTGACTGAGAACTGCCTCTACTAGAGTAAGCTCCACCTCTACCAACCTGTGAACCCTCTCTACCAGAATATCCTCTTCCTCTAGCTAGAGGTGCTGGAGGCCTAGGTGTCTGAAATCGGGAACTCTGTTGTACTCTACTCTGTCTAAGTCTGGGATAATCTGACTGAAATGCCTTGGGTCACCACACTCAAAGCACGTCGTAGTAGCCATAGGTTTCTGAACGGTTATCAAAGAACCTGTGTGACCTCCATAGTCTGAGTGTCGGGAATAAGAACCTCTAGTTGTCTGTCCCGAACTAAAATGACTGTTCCCATAACTATACCCACTATTCCTAGAAGTACCACCTGCTGAAGTCTGTAGTGCTGACTGGATGGACGACTAAAATGACGCTAGGGAACTCTGTCATGATGTCCCCAACCTCTAGTTAAGGGTCGTGAGACTACTGTTGATTGTTTGAATTAAAATGGTCAATTTTGATGTGATTATGGGGATATACTAGCTTTCCAAGTGTTATGAAACTCTCGATTGGCAATCAAACTAGTTAGGCTTGAATTTCCTGATGAACCCGTTATACAGTAGAGGAATGATATTGTCAAACCTTGAGGTCGGCTTATTTTGAATCTTAAGACTCACCAAATGAACTCGAAGGGGTGTATTTACCATCTAGTTGTTGTCAATGATACTCAGTCCGTAATACCTTAACTTATTCTCTATCCTAGGTATGTATTGAACCTTCCGTTATCGAATTCTTGCGAAAGTATAGACTAAAGGTATGAATTCCTCATTTTGTGTTTAGGCTTGAATGATTTAGTTGTGGGAATTCCTGTGAGAACCATGTCGGCATTTTTGGATGGTTAGTTAATACGTTGTATTTGGAATAGCTTTGCTTGCAAAAGAACTATGGAAATTTTCAAAAGTTTAGTGAAAATCTTAGGCCATGACTTTCATTCGGCAACGAACGATCTTAAGAGGGGGATAATGTAACATTTCACAAATTTGGGTTAGGTTTGAATGGTTAAATAATTGTATTAAGGTGACATTTTAGCTATATGAATCCTTTCGGGATGAATACGGGTGAAAGATGGCCGTTTTGAAGTCAAACCAAATAGTGAAGTTCATAAGAGCTCTTAAATTCGTATAAGTCTGAGGTACGTTACACTTATGCCCAGTTTTTGGGTAGTTTGAGAAAAATCAATCATGAAAGTTGTAGATATTTGAAATACCTTTCCAGCCATATTTTGTGGAGCTCAAACGGAGCTCTGTGCTAGGAGTTATGCCTATTTTTACTGAACTCTGTCAGCAATCGCGACACCCTTGTATCGCAAGGGTGGCGCGAGATTTTGTGTTATAGATCAATTTTTGGCCTTGTATACCACACTTGTGATGTCAGGGTGGTGCAGGGGAGGTCCCTTGCTCTGGCTTTGCGACGCAAGGTAGCTCAAGGCCCTTTTTTCTGGTTACGAATTATATAAGCTTCTAACTCATCAAAAACCTTCCCCACTTCGTTTTGGACAACCTTTTGAGGGAAAACAACCCCAAGGATTCCCCAAAAAATCTAAGGTATGTTCTTAATCAATTCCCATCATTACTCCATCAATCTAACATCAAATTAACACTAGTTCATCCTTCAAACCATAGATTCTTGAAAACTGAAGAAAGAGAAGTTGAAAGAGACTTTGGGAAACTTCTTAAAGGTATGTTCTATGATTCTTAATGAGATTAATGAGAGGGATGGTACTAGTGTAAGGTATTAGAAACAATTATAATCCATGGAGTATTCAAGAACAAGTTTTTGGGCACAAAAAGCCCTAGTTTTGCGATAAGGGTGGGAACTCTTCCAATTTAGTTAAAGTTCTGAACTTTATCATTATTAATTTATTGTAGAGTGATTGTTGAACCTTGGAAATTATGTTGTTACTGTTATAGATGGATTTAAGGTATGTCTCTTTTGAAAACCTTCTTTGGACGTATGTCTCTTTTTCGAACGTACTTTTTTTCCAACGTTTAAAGTGATTCTTTGGCAAGGTTTGCGTGTGTGTGGGACAAACCCGCATTAAACCTTTGTATGTATTATATTATATATGTGTATACATGGTTTTTCCCTTATTGAAGGATGATTGGAATTGAAATATAAAGCTTTAATCTTTGAACATAGATTACCCCATAAGGGATACTTAAACTTGATTTCGGAAAGCTTGGATATTTCATGCGGTTTGCCCTATGAAGGGGTTTCATTGAATTGAAATTGAAAAATTATTTGAACTTGATTTCTAAATCAGTTAATGATATTGGTATACCACTACTAACGGGATGATGAAAATAATCCATAATGAGTGATTCGGCTTCTATGCTATGATTGTGATTCAGTTATTTTGCCATAATTTGTATTGTTTGTATTTGGACTAGCTAATCGGGAGGAAGGGTAGTCACTAAGGATCCTAGTGAGGTGTGCCTATCCATTCGGTAGGAAGAGTGGCCATCGAGGGTCAATAGCCCCGTTGTGGTCTTTGCCTAGCCATTCGGGAGGAAGAGTGGTTATCGAGGGTTCAAAATCCCGATGTGATTTTCCTAGTTATTCGGGAGGATGAATAACCGCCGTGAGTCGCTCTCCGGTGTGTAAGTCGCATTCACACGCAAGCCTAGTTATTCGGGAGGATGAATAACCCGTGAGTTATACTCTGGTGTAAGCTGCACTTGTGCACAATGATTAGTTATTCGGAGGATGAATAACCACCGTGAGTCGTGCTCCGGTGCATAAGCCACATTCATGCACAAGCATAGCCGTTCGAGAGGAAAAAAAGCCATCGAGGATGACAAACCCCGACGTGATGCTTCTATGCGGTTTAGGGAACCTTAGATGGTCATCCCTTCATTATGTTGATTTGGGCCTGTATTGGCATGTGTTATACTTGGCGACCTGTGAGTGGCTTGTTGATGATCTTGAGTTCATGATGGAATGACTTAAATGTGATAAACGACATAATGAGTTGAAATTGATTTATTTCTTCTTCAACGATTTTCATTAATGGTGTTTCTAAGTTTGGTGATTTATTCTATCTCTGAATTTCAAACTGCTTTTATTGACACCGTTTTATTGATCCTTATTATATTATTTTGTTATATTAACTATTGTCCCGGAGACACTCATTGAGTACTCGGTACTCAGGCATACCATTGTTATTTTTTATGGTGTGTTAGGTAACGTTGAGGAGCAAGTTCGTGTTACGCGCGCAGTGTTACGGTTCACTTTTACGCGAGCGCATAAAAGCTACTAAGAGGTCATTGGTGCTCTAATTGGATTTTAGTATTTTACAGTCGCCACCTAATTTATTTAAGAAAAACTAGGAAACCGGGTTTAAAAGTGTTTATCAAGAAAAAGAAAAATACTTTTTGGACCAGAGTGTCACGACCCAACTAGGGGCCGTGACGAGTACCCGGTACTTGTACCGAGCACCCCTTATCTATCCTTTTACCTTTACCTCTCAGCGGTCCGTAGGAACTATGCCATATATTTTTTTTTTGTTACTGGACATTAACATGCTAAAACACCATATATCTAACTGTACCTGACTGACTGTACATTTCTGTCTACGAGCCTCTAGACATAGTACGCTTATACATAGAAAGGGCCGAGTACTGTCGTGCCCGAGAATACATACACAAAATGGTACCACTGAAGTGAGGCTCCGGAACAACTGGAGCGCTGTAGAGTACCGCTGGTAGAGCTCCTAAGGATCAAGTCCACCTGTCTGCTGACCTGCGCGGCATGAAACGCAGCGTCCACAACAAGGGACGTCAGTACGAATAGTGTACCGAGTATGTAAGACATGGAAGATAACACAAGCAATAACATAGTGTATAATTAATAATGTCATGGAGTCATAGGACATAGAAAATAGAACTTATACCATGTCATGTATTATCATATCGTATCATATCTTATCTTGTCTTGTCGTAGCATATCGCGTTATAGTATATCGTGTCATAGTATGTCAGGCTATAGTATATCATATCATAGTTCATCATATCATAGCATAGCATGTTATAGCGTGTCGTGTCATAGCATAGCGTGTCATAGCATGTCTCACCTTAGCATAGCATGTCATAGCGTATCATGGCATAGCATAGCTTGTCATATCATGTCCTGTCGTGGTAGATCATAGCATATCATGTCATAGTATAGCTTACCATAGCATATCTTATCATAGCATGTCTGGTCATGACATGGTAGGTCATATCATAACGCCGAGCAATGTCGGCTCACCCACATAGCGCCGATATACACCAGCTCACCCATATATCCCGCGTCCGGGCACCCCGCGTCCGGGATGATAAGCCAGCTGATCAGGTAGCAATGAAACATGTTTCCCTTCCCATTCCCCCATGTATCCCTTCCCCCCAGCCCAGGTTCATATACATAGCTTGTATATATGTACTTTGTATGCATATACACATCTTATATACGTACACATATTTTTGTATTCATATACATAGCTTGTATACATATACATGTCTTATATACATTTACTTATCTTATATACATATACATATTTTATATACTTATATATATATATATATCTTATATACATATACATGTTTTATATATATATATACATATCTTATATAAATATACATGTTTTATATAAATATACATCATATAAGCACACAAGGGAGCCCAAGGGAAAATCATGTAGCCATCGGAGTGACGTAAGGTCGGTGACCTCCGAGTACATTATGGAATACTCATGATCGCTCTTGTCTCATCTCGAAGGGACGAATATTTTAAGGTGAGATGGTCAACAGAGAATAGTATTAAAGTAAACGTAGAATGAAATCGTGGGCGTCATAGATGACAGTTCATAGGCTTGGAAGTCTTTAGAAAGTGAAGTCATAGCTAGGGAATATAAATAGGATTCGAAAATTAGTTTATCATTTTCATGTTTACATAAGATACTTAGCTTAGTCATCTTAGTCATAGAGTCGTTCTGGTAGTACGTATCATAGGCATATCCTCTTATCTAACATCATTGTTATCATTATCGTCATGGAAGTATCCTCGTTAGACGAGTCATAGTACTTATCATTTGGTAACGAAATCGGGATTAAAGTTTCCCTTTGGATTCACTTCAAGTAAGTCAAGAAAGACTATAAGGAAAATCCGAGAGTAACGGGCCCACCTCAGGCCGGATGAGGTAGCGTATACGATTTACATATATTACGTGTCATAGCGTTACTTGTGAGGATCTTAGGGTAATCGGGTCTCATTTATACAAGTGCTAAGGGTTTAGGAGGTTTTTCCCACAATTGGCACACTTTCTAATTCAATTCTATTGAACAAAAAGGAGAAAACTTTAGGTGCGGATTCCGGGGAACAGAGTTGTCCCCGAGGCTCGTACCCGACTTATTACACCCAAGACATGCCATAGAAAGAAGGGTGAAGCCTTACATACCTCTTTCCACTCCTTTTGCTACTCCGAATTCACGTCACAATTTCGTCAAAATCTGCAAATTGGTCGTTTTTAACAAAACTCTCATTAGTATACTTAGAGTTGAAATCTTAAGGAAACACTTGACTACCGAAATTTCGGCAGCATTTCCTCTGTAAATATACCATCCTCAACATTCAACACAACCAAATTCTCATCAATCACAATCCGGGAATTCAAACCCGGCCAAACTATTTACATAATTCAACAATCGCACTAGCAATTCACATATTTCATCCAAGATGCATTCCAACACTTCAATTAGCATTCTACTTCCCTCAAGACTCTCCAATTCCAATGAAACAACAATAACCTTATAATACATATATTCCAACAACATCATTTCCAACACCAACATATGTCATACAACCGTCCACACTATGTTTCCTAAATTTCTCAACTAACCCACAAATTAACAACATCAATACAACAAACTATCACCTTGTTCTTGCCATTATTTCTTAATTCATATTGATAGAGAAAGAGATTCAACAATTCATACCTTGTTTTTCATGAAGGTAGCCAAATCTTCAACATTTACTTGTTTCCAAGCCACTCCAACTCCAAAATGAAATCATATTTGTGACTATGCGTTGCCCGGACTTCGATTGATATTCCGTAGCCTTAAATTCACTCAAAATCCTTCACTTTTATGGGGAATTTAGGAGCCCTTTGATGGCTGATTTTTCTGGAAGTTTTGAGAAGTTTTTTTGATGATAAGAATGGGGGTTTTCCCCTTTTTATAAGGGCTGAAACGGCGTCACTGTAGCTACAGTACTGCTGCGGTACTGTAGCGGTACTGTAGCAGTTCTGTAGCAGTGCTGTTTCTGCGCGACAGTTCAGTTTGTAACGTCTATAATTCTCTCCTCCGAGGTCCTATCAACGAGCGGTTTGTTACATTATAAACTAGACTCGACGAACTGCATTTTAGGCTTTTGAAACGCCTTAAAACTCCAAATATACATGGATATATATACCCCTCCAAAGTTGACTAAAAATCTTTCCGGTATTTCTCAAATTTTTGTCGAACTTATTTTCTTCAATTCGCTCGATCTCGAAATATTCCGAAACTCTCCATACATGATGTTTATCACTTATTGTACTAATAATGATCATGTTCTCGTGTTTCAAAATACTCTTTCCCGATTACGACTTACGAGATCGTAATTCACCCTCTTTCTTCGTTGTTACGTACTTTTCATGGCTTGTGCTTTTCGAAACATTATGGGACGTCTCCGACACTCCCTTACTACGGTGAGGTAAATGTCATACTCCTGCTCTGAAAACGCGGGGTGTAACACAGAGTTCGAGGTAAGGGTTCTGGTAATCCCCTAGAGAAGGTTTTGAACAACCTAGTATTAAGGATCTGTAGAATGCGGTTGACCTACGAGCTTCAATGTGTGATTAATGTATTTATTTGTTTAGGTGTTTAATTTTTTGCAAAAATTGTCATTCCTCATATCATAAAAACTCAAAATTTCGGCAAAAAGTCCCATTTGGAAAGGGGGTTTTGGGTTTGAAAATCTGTATAAGTATTCAACTCACTCTATTACTAGACTAAGACACACCCGAAATCTCTCCCGAGTAGAGTCACTACTATTTTAGTCCTAATAAGATGAGTGTAGTACTTATAAGTTTTATACATATATAAGAAAATATGGAGTATATCTCCTATTTTTATACATATATATACATAAGAAAAATGAAAGTTTATGTTAAGTCCAAATTTATTCATTTGAAACTCCATAAGTCAACTTATATTCAACCCAAATTCCGTCTTACTCCAACTTTGGTCCAAATGAATTTCCCTTTTTTTGATACACCAAGTTTTGGGCCTTTGGCCCAAAAATCTCCTCTTTCTTTTCTGAAAAATATTTCCAAGTCCAAACAAGTCTCATAGGAATCTGATTTCTTGGTAGTCCATTTTTACAATACGGCCCAAAGGGCAAATCAATTATGCATCTTTATGTTAAAACAAGTCTGAAAAAAGGTTTAAGGCCCAAAGTTGATTTTTATCCATTTATTACCTGTTTTCTACAAAGGGGAAAAGCCTCCCAATATTTTTTATTTTTTTACCTCAAACAATGCCTCAGTTCATACTCATCAAAAACCAAAAACTGTTTCAGAGTTTACACCAATTTCATGCTCGTATTTAAGGAGGAAAACACAGCTAAAGTTTTTTTTAAAAAAAAAACATTTGGGTTCCCAATGCATATTTAAGCCAGTTTAAGGGAAAAGGGAAGTATTGATTATCATGCTAGGTTAATTAGTCGAGTTTGAAAATGGGTTGGCCACTTCTTAAAATACTATGTGTTGTTTCCTAGGTTCTAGCATCCATAGGGTTTCAATATTTTTTCAAGTATTCCTTACAAATACATGTATATACATATAAATAATGAATAGAAATAGGAAGTTAGGCTGGTGGGCCTACCTAAGCCAACTAGTTGGCTATTTTCACCCATAGCTGGGCCTTTAACCATTTTAGCTTCCCTTGTTCGAACTCGATCAAAGATAAGGGTTGGGCCTCCGGCCTAATAGGTTTGAATGTAGAGAATGGCCCGAGTGGCCCAGTGTTTGTTTTACATGAGACACGTAAAAAGGATAAGGATTAGAAGCTATTTATGTTAAACACAAACTCATTAAGGGCATATAATTCATATACATAAACAAAGAAAGTACAAAATGAAGTATGGATCTTAAACTAAACAAAACAATACAAAACCAAAGGCTCAATTTTAATTTAGTCCTTTACAGCAAACAAACTAGCCCAAATGCATAGGAGAGGAATATCAAAGGAGGCCCAACCATAGCAAGATACATGATTAAAACATAGACAAACCTAACATGGATATTCAAATAGGACCAAGCCCAAAGTATACTTTCATAGTACACAGAACCTAAAGTTCAGGATTTTTCTAAGTGGTATACCGTATATATACACCAGATATACAAGTTCTTACATACATTAGGTATGCAGGGCTTGTATGTACTTGGTATACATTGGTATGTTATCCATATACACGACTTATATTCAACAATAACCATTAGGACTTCACAAAAAGGACTTAGTCTCATTAATCTTCATACCATGATATCTTAAAAGACACATAAGTGATTTGAGAAGAAGATTATAGCAAGTTGCAGGTTATCTATGCTATATTCAGGATCAAGACTTAATTAGGCATGAGGAGATGTGGATGCTAGCTTATTAACATGGTTTATATGAAGCATTTAAATCATCCCAATTGGGCAATTGCCAAATTCAGGATTAAACCAAGAAAAATATGCATTTTAGTCATGTTCAGATAATATTTGAAGGAAGAAACTATATGCAAGAGATGGTGAATAGACTCAGACTCCCATAAGGGATGGCATAGAAGTATACAACTGTCCATTTATATCATCTAGTAAAACACTAAGTCCTAGGGTCCTTATGCAAATGACACTCCTCATATAATACAATCAAGAGGCAGATAACCATGTTCACTAAGATCACATAATTACCCTCTTTGGACTCAATAAACTTCACATAGAGAAATACTACATAAAAAAGACTTTCACATTAGCAAAGGGGTCGTAGGAAGACACAAAAGAAAGATGACATTGTTAGCTAACACATTTTGCACATACACATGATATTCTCAAGTTAACAACTTTCATATTGAGCCTAAAACATGTTCATGAGTCTGATTCTAAGCCTTATTTGAACATTCAATGAGGGACACTTAATGATATATCCGTCCTAATCTAGGTGATTCGGTCCTTATTTTAAACTAATCTCTTAAGTATACATGAACATATCATTACCAATTGACAGGTCCTTTAGTTTAAAAAAAAACTCATCTTAAGTAGGAACACAACATATTTGTCAAAAAAAAAAAACAACTAATCTTCCAACCAAATAAACCTTATACTAAGCACATGCTGACTCATAATTATTTTTAAACATCATAAGCCCCTTATAGATTAATAAGTAACCAGAAATACATCACCATTGATCATTCATCCTAGTATAGCAGTCTTTACTAAAGGATGGATTGCACAAAGTTTGACAAAAATAGACATTACCACTGCTAAAATATTCTCAGTATAATAGGAATTTAGTCATGAAGCACATAGTGATAAAATGCAACCAGAAAGGATTATACCCAAGCAAAAGATTAAACAGGCATGGTATCAAATTAAAACAATTAACACATGCTAAATCTTGACTGAGTAAACCTTAAACTGACAAGTATTATATAGAATCCATACCTAAATGTTTTTTATACATGATTAAGCTTATAAAATAAGAACACATAATCTAAGTAGGGCTACCCTCAACACACAGACATTAATAGTACCTTCATTACACTACTCCACTTACATAATCAAGTTTAAAGCCCACATGCTTGTTCGTGGGGCACCATCCTATCTTAGTTATTGTTTTAGTTTCTGGGTTGTTTCTCGAACTTAGATTATATTTTATATTTCATCTTAGAGGCTCCATAGATAGATGTTATTTCTGTGGCTAGTTGTTGAAGTCATTGCTTGTCTCTTTGGGTGTTGCTACATTTTATGATGATACATTTATGATAGACTTTCATTGATTTAATTATTTGATGGTGATCATGAGTTAGTTAGCTATTTATAATGTATTGATATTGTTGAAATATTATCAGAAGAGATTAGATGTTTTTATTGATTTTATAAGGTGCTTCCAGTGTTGTTCATAGCATCGGATGCCTGCTACGCCTTGAATGGGCTATAGGGCGTTAAAGTATTCCACGATGGCTTAGTCTGCTTGCACAATTTTTGTCCAGCATAGTTGTATAGTATGTCTTTCCGAGCTCACCCCATTTTCAGCATATTTCTCTTACGATTTAGCAAATTTCCATTTGATAAACCTCGAGGTCCACTCTTGTGTATGATTATGATATGAAAGCATGTTTAACAGTGCTCAGCAGGTAAGGCTCAGGTGCCCGTCATGGGCCTCCGGTTTGGGTCGTGACAAACTTGGTATTAGAGCAGTTGCGTCCTAGGGTTGTCTACAAGCCGTGTCAGAGTTTTGCTTATGGTATGTTGTGCACCATACTTATAAACAGGAGATAGCAAGGCATTTAGAAATATTGTCCTTCTTTCTTATCTTAGATCGTGCATTAGAGTTGTACCATCAGGGTTCCTTTTCTAACAACGTATTGTGATTTCAGCGATGCCTGTGATGAGGAAATCTTCAACTGGCCAGAGAGGCAAGGCTGCAACAGATGAGGGTACCAGTCGGGTGCCACTGTAGATGCGGGCCAGGGTGAGGCCCAAAGTGAGGCCCCATCTCAATTTCTCAGAGCCATTCCATCCCAGCTGATCCCAGAGGGGCTGCAGCTACAATACCCCTAGTTCCTCCACATGGTTGCATCAGGCCAGGAGATGCGAGATGTTATTCGGTTATTGACTCAGTTAGTGGTCGCCCAGGCCCAGCGTCAGGGTACTGGTTATGTTGACAGGGCTATTAGTGCTAGGGTTTGAGACTTCATCAATATGGACCCTACAGTATTCTTTGGATCAAAACTAGATGAGGACCGACAGAATTTTATAGATCGGATGCTGATGACGCGGAGGGTAATGCATGCTTCGGACACTGAGTCAGCAGAGTAGGCTTCTTACAGGTTGCGAGATGTTAATTTCCAGTGGTATGAGACCTGGGAGTTGTCTAGATGAGTTAATGCACCTCCAGCAGTATGGAAGAAGTTCATTGAGGCTTACCTTTGAAATTATTTGCCAGCAGAGACCCGATGGGCTCGAGTTGATATATTCCTGAATTTACTCCAGGGGAGTATGAGTGTTAAGGAATATAGTCTTCTCTTTAACTCACTATCCAAGTATGCTCCCATGATTGTAGCAGAGATGGAGGATCGGGTACACCAATTTATGATTGGACTTGGGTCGCACTTGATTAATGATTGCATAACAGCCTCACTTCAGGAGAGTATGGATATCTCTCATATTCAGGCATATTCTTAGGGTTTAAAGGAGCAAAAAAAAGTAGCAGCGAGTTGATTAAGAGCGTGATAGGGCCAGAGTAAGAGGTCTAGATCTTCTAGGTGTTTTGGTGAGTACCGGGGTGGTCATAGACAACAGTTTCCTTGGCGTCCATCCTATTCAGTGGCTAGAATGCCTTCACAGTTTCCAGGACCAAGGTTTGATCGACCCACTTATTTTGGATCATTCCAAAGTTCTAGGACTTCCAGTTCCCAGTTTAGCGGTGATTCCGGTAAGATGAGGCCATCTATACCACGATACGATCAGCTTGGTAAGTTTCATAGCAGACAGTACTGTTTGGGTTCAGATGTGTGTTATACATGCAGTCAGCCAGGCCATATTATACGAGATTGTCTGTCGGGAAATGATAGAGATGTAGCTCAGCCGACAGGATCTACAGTTGGTTCTGCATTATCGGTATGCCCTATGGTGCAAGGCTCTCAGACATCAGTCGGTCGTGGTAGAGGCAGAGGTGGAGCGTCCAGTTCGAGCGTTCCTTAGAATCGATTCAATGCATTTATTAGTCGGCATGATCTTGAGTCATCACCTATCGTTGTTACAGGTATATTGTTAGTTTTCTCCCGTGACATGTATGCATTGATAGACCTAGGCTCTACTTTATCATACGTCACTCTTTTTATTGCTGGTAGGTTTGGGATAAGACCTGAAATGATTAGGCCTTTTGATGTGTCTACACCTATTGGAGATCCGGTGGTAGCTAGACGAGTTTACAAGAACTTTGTAGTTATAATTTCTAATCATCATACAGTAGCAGACTCGTTTGAGTTGGATGTAGTGGACTTTGATTTTATTATGGGTATGAACTGGTTGGCTTCTTATTATGCTAACGTTGATTGCAGAACAAAGATGGTCCGGTTTCAATTTCCAAGAGAGCCAGTGCTGGAGTGGAAAGGTAATACAGCTTTGCCGAGAGGTAGGTTTGTTTCCTATCTCAAGACAAAGAAGATGATCGCAGAGGGTTGTATTTACCATATTGTTCGAGTTCGAGTTGCGGAAGCAGAACCACCGACCCTTTAGTCTATCCCAGTGCTTAATGAATTCCTATATGTATTTCTAGATGAACTTTCAAGCATTCCACTTGAGTAGGAGACTGACTTTGCTATCAATATGCTACCAAATACTCAGCCGATAGCTATTCCCCCTTATAGGATAGCCCCTGCTGAGCTGAAGGAATTGAAGGAGCAGTTGAAAGATTTGCTTGAGAAGGGCTTTATTAGGCCTAGTATGTCGCCATGGGGAGCACCAGTGTTATTTGTAAGGAAGAAAGATGGATCGTTACGAAAGTATATAGATTACAGACAGTTGAATAAGGTGACGATAAAGAACAAGTATCCGCATCCAAGAATTAACGATTTATTTGATCAATTGCAGGTAGCAGGTGTTTTTCAAAGATAGACTTGAGATTAGGTTATCATCAGGTATAGACTTGAGATCAGACTATCATCAGGTCAAGGTCAGAGAGAAAGATACTCCGAAAACAGCATGCATGACCAGATATGGTCATTTCCAGTTTCTTGTGATGTCTTTTGGGTTGACTAATTCGCCAGCAATATTAATATGATGAACCACGTATTTAGACCCTTCTTAGATCAGTTTGTGATTGTGTTTATCGATGATATTCTAGTCTACTCTCGATTAGAGGCTGAGCATGCGGATCATTTGTATGTTGTACTTAGGGTTCTTCAGGATAAGAAGTTGTATCCGAAGTTCTCCAAATGTGAGTTCTGGTTGAACTCAGTGGCTTTTCTTGAACATATTATATTAGATGAAGGCATCAGCGTTGACATTCATAAGATAGAGGCCATGAAGACTTGGCCCAGACCTATGACACCGATGGAGGTTCATAGTTTTCTTGGGTTGGCAGGATATTACAGGAGATTTGTAGAGGGTTTCTCCTCTATTTTGGAGCCATTGACGAAATTGATGTAGAAGGCAGCTAAGTTCTAGTGGAAAGACACTTGTGAGCAGAGTTTTCAGGAGTTAAAGAGCAGACTGACTTCAGTGCCAGTTTTGACACTTCCAGAAGGATCAGAGGGTTATGCTATCTAATGTGACGCTTCAGGCGTCGGGTTGGGTTGTGTGTTGATGCAAAATAGTAAAGTTATTGCTTAAGCTTTGAGGCAGCTGATGAAATTTTGAGGTATCGAGGCAGATTGTGTGTTTCAGATGTTGCAGGGTTACATCAGTAGATTTTGGCAGAATCTCATTATTCCTGCTATTCTATTCATCCAGGATCGATAAAGATGTACCATGATATCAGAGAGATTTATTGGTGGAATGGTATGAAGAAGGATATAGCGAAGTTTGTGCCCTAATGCCCTAATTGTCAGCAGGTAAAGGTTGAGCATCAGAAGCCTGGCGGACTGTTGCAGGCTATAGAGATTCTGACTTGGAAATGGGAGGCGATTAATATGGATTCCATTACAGGCTTAACTTGTTCCCAGTGCAAGTTTGACTTGATATGGGTGATTGTTGATAGACTTACGAAATAACCAAATTTTCTACCTGTCAGGACTTATTATTCCGCTGAAGATTATGCGAAGTTATATATTAAGGAGATAATGCGACTTCATGGTGTTCCAGTATCTATTATTTCATACAAAAGTGCACAGTTTATAGCTAACTTCTGGAGATCCTTCTAGAAGGATTTGGGGACACATGTAAACCTCAATACAACATTTCATCCTCAGACACACAGGCAGTCTTAGCGTACTATTCAGATGCTCGAGGATATGCTACGAGCATGTGTGATAGACTTCGAAGGTAGTTGTATGATCATTAGCAACTTATTGAGTTTGCATATAACAATAGCTACTATTCTAGTATCCAAATGGCCCCGTACGAGGCCCTATATGGGCAGAAGTGTAGATCTCTTATCGGATGATTCGAGGTCAGAGAATCAAAGTTAATAGGGCCTGAATTGGTTCATCAGGCGGTGGAGAAGGTTAAGCTCATTCAGGGGAGATTCCTAGCATCTCATAGTCGCCAGAAGTCTTATATAGATAACAGACGACAAGACTTGGAGTTCCAGGTCGATGACTAGGTGTTTTTGAAGGTATCACCTATGAAAGGTGTCATGAGATTCGGTAGGAAGGGAAAGCTTAGCCCTAGATACATTGATCCTTATAGAATTAAGCGTAGAGTAGGCCAAGTAGCCTATGAGTTAGATTTACCTTCAAACTTGGAGTCTGTACATCCAGTTTTCCATATATCCATGCTCCGTAAGTGCATCGAATATCCTTCCAGGATCGTGCCCGTAGATGATGTCCAGGTTATAGAGTAGTTGTATTATGAGCAAGTCCCTGTTGCTATCTTAGATCTTCGTAGGTTGCGAACCAAAGATGTTGCTTTTGTAAAAGCACTTTAGAGAAACAAGAATATAGAAGAGATTACTTAGGAAGCCGAGGAAGATATGAAGTCTAGATACCCTCATTTGCTTTCGGCTCCAGAGAAAATGCAGACTACGGCACCATCATCTTCAGGTATGTATTATTTATTAGTTACTCTTGTTAGTCGTGTGGGACCATGGTTGTTATTGATTTTTGTAGCCCTGTGTGGCATTGTGTTGTTTTGTCGGGTTGTATGGCAGGTTGGTAGTAGTATGATTATAGAGGAAACTCTGCCAAAATTTTTATAGACCTCGTTATTGTTAAACATTCAGGACGAATGTTTCTGAGAGGAGAAAAATATTACACCTCGTACATTTGTATGTAGATTTCGTCGCGAGTCAGTCATCGTAGACTTGGAAGAGCGAGATAACCTTCAGGTTCATATGGGATTAGACATGTCTAATTTGAGTGTATAAGAGTTTAAGATCATGTTTAGTAGGGATTGGAAGGTACCGGGATCAAGCAAGTCGAATAAATTATGTTTGTGAAGTTTTCGAAAAAAATGGAAGAATTCTTAATAGAATTTTTGGTCCAATTTTGGCGAGGTATATCATCTAGCATATGAGAAGTTATGGAATGCATAACCTATGTAAATTCAAGTTCAGAGAGTTTTCTTTCCAATGCAACTGATCACATATCACAAATCCGAGAAGTACGGTGTAAAATACAGCCCGTACAAAAAAATATGATTTCAAGTACGGACTGTATTTCCTTAGGCAGAAAGTGAGATTTTCGGATTGGGAATTATGGTCCAGAAATACAGATCATATTTGAAAATATGGTCAGTATTTTTGGCGTATTTTTAAGTCAGTTGCAGTTTATATATATATATATATATATATATATATATATATATATATATATATATATATATATATATATATATATATATATATATATATATATATCTCATATACTTATCTTTTAACTCATTTTCTTCACCTCCCCTAATCTCTAAACCTCTAGAAAGTTCTCTCCAACATATCTATCAAACCCCTAAGAAAAATAAAGGATCAAAAGAGAATATCAAGGGTTTAGCGATTCTAAAGTGATTATGGAAGCTTGTTTCTCTTCTTGGTAGTGGTTTTGGAGGATACCTCAAAGTCAAGCACTCTTGGAAGTGATGTGTTCTTGATTTTTGAGGTAAGATTCTATCTTAACTCTATTTTTATGAGTTTATATGATGATCATATTAGATTTGGAAGGAAACGAGTTGGAAGGAAGGTTCAAATATGAATTTCAGTTTATGTTGAGATGTAATCTAACTTGAGTTATGTTGTAAAATGCGGTTTTAAGCTAAAACCTTCTTGTAAGGATAATAGTTGTTGAGATTGTATTGAGGATATTATACTTGGTATAATTGGAAGAAGAAAGTGTAAAGTGTTGTATACAAAGCGTATATTGGGCTGTTTTGATGTAAATCTAGGAGTGAGTAATGATGTGGTAATAAAGAGGCTTATATGAGGTTGTTGTTGTGTTGTTGGCTGCTAGGTGTACTGCAGTGACTAAGGAGAATGGAGTACTAGCCCGACAGTTTTATTATGGGATTTGTTGACGACTTGAGGTATGTTAAGGCTAACTTTCCTTCTTTTGGCATGATCCTTGCGTACGGAACGTAAACGTAACGCTAATCCATAATGATTCTATTCTTAGTAGCTAGGGATGTTCGATGTTGATTCATGTTCTATAATGTTGTTTCCAGTAAGTCTTTCTATGGATTGAGTATAATTCATAGAGTCATTTGTTGATGAAAATGTTGTCTCATAATGATGTTCGGAGGTGTAACGACCTTACGTTACTCTGACAGATTCAAGATGTACTCTTATCATACTCATGCATTGCACTATATATATATGTACAGACTTATGACCTCTCAGGCGTGATATATATATATATATATATATATATATATATATATATATATATATATATATATATATATATATATATATATGTATGTATATAGGGTATGGGGAAGGTGACGGCGTTATATACGCACTACCACCTGATCGGTTGGTCATATGATGATGATGACGACGATGATACCCACAGAGACCGATATGATACGATGGGATGCCCACAGAGGCTTAATAGGCATTATATATGCATATATATGTATGACCCTATGCATGCATGCACAGTATTTATGCATATCATTACTCCTTAGAGGCAGTTCAGACATACAGGTTGCATTCATTTCATCTTATGTACTTTATGTCTCCTTCATATTACTTGCATGCCTTACATACTCAATACTTTGTCTGTATTAACGTCTCTTTTCTGGGGGCGCTGCGTTTCATGCTCGAGGTTCAGGTAGACAGGTTAACGATCCACCCCTGTATGTTGATGTTCAGCTGATATTGTAACACTCCTCTTGTCCCGGAGTTGTTGTTGTGTTTTTGGTACGTTATACTTATGTGTACATACGGGTATGGCGAGGCTCTGTCCCGATATTATTATGTCATATATTCCAGTAGAGGCTTGTAGACAGTTACGGTATAGTTAAATGTTGTATGGCCCCTCGGCCTATATTTTTGTTGTATAGTATTCCACGATAGCCTTGTCGGCTTGCACAGTTTTCGTCTAGCATAGTTGTATAGTATGTCTTTTCGGGCTTATCCCCTTTTCAGCATATTTCTCTTATGATTTGGCAGATTTCCATCTTATGAACCTCGAGGTCCACTCTTGTTTATGATTATGATATGAAAGCATGTTTAGCGGTGCTCGGCAAGTAGGGCCTGGGTGCCCGTCATGGCCCTCCGATTCGGGTTGTGACACTTACTCTCGCGAATGCGATCCATCGGACCCTAAATCTCGCCAATGGGAGACCTTCTTAGTGAACGCGAAGACGGAAGTCAAGATCACTCATGATGCAAGCCGAGTTGCCTCAAGGATACTTAAAGGACCGTCTCGTGGAGCCAAAGTTTGGATGATAGCATGGAGAGGACGGATGGGAGATGGAAGAACATTAAAGTGGCCAACGAGCAAGGGAGGCTATGTTTGCAGGCCACATTCTCAAATTCAATATTTTCATCTCCACAAGACTAGCCAAACAAGGCCCTTACTTCAGTAAGGGTATAATTGTAATAATGTAGTGTCTTCTATTAGTTAGTTAGTATAAATAGCTAGTCTTTTATTTCATTAGGGAACTTTTGATGAATTGATGAGTGATTTTGAGAGTTATCTCTAGAGAGAGAAACTTGTGAGAGAGGCAATGGATGGCTCTTGTTGAATCTTTGATTGTTGAGAGGTTGGTTGCAAGGGAATCTAATTCCCTTGAGGTCTTCCTAAGAGGTTGGTGCTTATTAATGTTAATTAATTGAGGTCTTTGGGTTTAATATACCTTTAGGTTGCTTTTAATTCCATTTTCTTGTGTCAATCTATCTATCCTTTACTTTCCTTGTTATTTTATTGCTTCCACGTATCCGTTATTGTATCAACTCACCTAGAAAAATCTGCTTTTTCACCCTTTCACTTCGAAAACCCGAGACTTATTCAGAACCTCCCGGATACAAACCAAATATGCATCTTGACTATAAAACACGCTACAAACTCACCCGCGCAATCGAAATTTCCAAAAGAGCTCATCTTGACCCGGTCAACACCAAACGTCTTAAAACTGAATTTCCAACCAAAGTACCCCCGAATCCCTCGGGAATCAAACTAACTACTCTAACAAGTTATAATTGACATTCCAGACCTAATGGAATCGATGAAATTTTTTAAAAGACTCATTTACCGCCTATGTTGACTTTGGTCAACCAAACACTTAAGAATTTCTAAAAATTCGATTTTCTCACTCAAATCACACCCGAAAGTCTCGGGAATCGCGCCACCCATCTCCACAAGTCAAATATACTCTAATGAAGCTAGGAAAAGGGTCAACAGAGATAAATTAGTCAAAATAGTCAAAACGACCTAACGGGTCGTTACGATTGGGTCAAATTATTATTCTATGAAACCATACGAATCCAATGATACTTATAGAGCTATACTTTAAATTCGAACCCAAAAAGTCACCCAAAATAGGATTCTGAGCATCGAATAGTAAAATGGGAAATTCGGTCCATAAATAGTTTACCCATGATCTATAGAGTCTATATCCCAAAAATGAACCAAAACTATCCACAAAGTCATACTCAACTGAAGAATTTCTTATTTCAAGCCTAGGGTTCAAAACCCCAATTTCCCCAATTCTAATCATGATTTCTAGCATGAAAACCCTTAGTAATCCGTGACATAAGCGTACAAGGATACTTAGAATCTTACCCACGAGATGAATCTTGAAAAAATCCCTTCAAAATCTCCCAAATCTGAAGTCTAGAGCTCAAAATATGTGAATTGGGAAATAAAACTCGAACTAGGAATATTTATCTCACTGCCCAGTGGTTTTCGCAAAAGCAACCACTTCTTCGCAAAAGCGAGGCTCGCAAAAATGGCCTCTAGCTAGCAAATGCGAGCTTTCCACCGACCGCGGCCCATTCACAAATGCGACCCAAGCTTCGCAAATGCGAACTCAGGCCAACATGGCCCAGTCTCACAAATACGAACTCACTCGCGCCCTCGGAATTTCCAAAAGAGGTCATCTTGACCCGGTCAACACCAAATGCCTTAAAACTAGATTTTCAACCAAAAAACCAAAATAACCCCGAGTCCCTCGGGAACTGAATCAACTACTCAACCAAGTCATAATCGACATTCCGGACCTAATAGAATCGACGAAATTCCCAAAAGACTCATTTACCACCGATGTTGACTTTGGTCAAATAATACTTATGAATTTCCAAAAATTCTATTTTCTCACTCAAATCACATTTGAATGCCTCAGAAATCTCGCCACCCATCCCCACAAGTCAAATATATTCTAAGGAAGCTAGGTAAAGGGTCAACAGGGATAAAATAGTCAAAATAGCCAAAATGACCTAACCGGCCGTTACATTACAAGACCATTGACACCCCTAGGCCCCTAATTTCCATAGGCAAATGTGATAATTTTCGGGTCATTCGCACAAATGCCTCTATTTCAGGGTGGTCTTTAATGTTTGCCCCTCAAATTTGTGGTCTTTAATTTTTGTCCTTCAACTGTTTTGGCGCAGCATATATATAACTTTAGATTTCGCTCCGTAATATTTACGTTTCGCTCGGCACATTTATCATAACATCCCTCAAGTTATGTCAGACACGTCGATAAAAATTTAAACACTTACCATAATTTGAAAAATACTATATAGCTTATGACGCATAACTTAATTCCTACAGAACTTGTGTTAAGCAAGGAAAAAGTTCAGTTTCCGAAGATAAATATTACAGAACTTATGAGCGAAGCAGGTCTGGATATTTTCATTAAATGACTACGGCAAAAATTAAAGACCATTAAATGACTACGGCAAAAATTAAAGACCACAAATACGAGAGGAACAAAAATTAAAGGCCAGTGCATTTGAAGGGTAATCCGAGCAAAAACTTCACAATTTTCTTCTGAATTGATGGGCGCATAAAAGCCGAACAGCAAGCCACGTTCTTGCTTCATGATGCAAGTTAACTTTAACGGCAAAAGAACGTAAAGGTACTTTTCATGCAGAAAAGTTGTACACATACATTTAAATAGAGTTATAGGTCATATTAATCAAAGACATATTTATTTATCATAGTGTGATACAAAGTAATTCCTTATTTGGTTTTTGGTCTTTACAAATTATGTACTTCTTTTGCATATATATTTTGATGATGAAGTCCACAATTGTGAGGTCTACCACAGTTATTCAATACCATTCATATAATCTCAATACGATTTTCTTGTATTGTACTTATCAAATATCATTAGCGAGTACATAATAAAGTTTTAAGAATGATTCACATGTGATCTCGTAGTTGAAAGACTTCAAACGGACTACTACCAGCTCACCAACTCTTATAATATAATTCTTGAATAACCTCAATTTCAGTAAAATAATTTTGAAAGGAATCGGTAGAAAAAGTCAACCACTATCTGACCTCTTGTACATAAATAAATTAATAAATACGAGTAATGAATAATTTACATCTTTATTACTAACTCTCTTCGCGATTACAAGTCAAAGATGGATTATACAAGACAATCCAATTAATTACAGCGAAACATTTAGGATTAAGTGCAAGTTAATTCATAATTCCGATCCCAAGACGGCATTGAGTTCTCCACAAGTTTATTTTCTCTTCTCAGATGTGTAAGTGTTTAATTTACACTATCAATATAGAGTAACTTGTTATAACAAGTTACTTGCTTGGATCTCTTGGCTAAAAGGTAACTTTGAAAACTCAATTACCAAAATACCCACAAGTCTTGAAATATTAGTGAAATAGACACCCTTTTATGACATCAGCAAAAGAAGTTAAAAAGTTGTCCACCCTAGCACCAAAGTCTTTAAAAATACAAAATAGTCATCAGCCCCAAAATCTTGAAAAATAGAAAATAGTTATCATCCCTAAAGTCTTAAAAGACTTACACCGCAACCCCAAAGTCTTGAAAAATATAAGATAGTCCTCATCTCAAAAGTTCTAAAAAATTCAAATTAGAAATAAAAAATAATTTTTGCCTCCAAAAGCTCCCGTTTTCTCCCCTTTCAGATCCCTTTTCCGGCTAAAAATTCAGGTTTTTCATCAAAAAATCACTATCCAAAGACGGAAAGCTTATCCAGTGGAGTGTTGTTATTCTTAGCGCTCAACCATTGTTATCTCCAATTAATTTCTCCATTGCTGTAAAAGCTCAACCACTTCACCAACGATCATAAACTACCCTCTATGTTGATGATGAAACGTGGACAAGTATATCCTAAATCGGCCCTATCAATTGTCAACAAATATTTTTTCTACTCAACTAAATCATTTGTCAATAGTTGACCATTTGGTATGTATTGGCTAGGGTACTACTTCGCTAAAAAGCAATTAATTAATCAATTAAATTATAATAAGGGTCTTAACACTATTTAAACATGAAGCTAATCATTTATTACATCATATGCGAACCCCCATTAATTTGATACATGATCTAATGATTTTGAGAACAAGTAATGGTCCTCAAAGCACTACTATTTGGATAAAAATAATAAATAAATTAATTAAATTATAGTAAGGGACTTAACACTATTTAAACATGAAATTAATCCTTGATTGTATCGTATGAGAGCTCCCATCAATTTGTCACATGATCAAAAGAGTTTGAGAATAAGTAATGGTTCTGATAACACTTGATACAGTGAGTTTGAGAACAAGTAATGGTTCTCAAGGCACATCCTTATTCTAAGGTGGTACTCTGAGGATCATTGCTTGCTTATATGGTAATTTACCGCGAGTATTGGTCACATGTTATTATGTTAAGAATTATGAATTTGAGAGCCATTATTATGTGAGGACTCATCAATTGGTGACATGATCTAATTAGTTTAAGAACAAGTAATGGTTATCAAAGCACAACCTTGTTCTAAGAAGTGCTTTATACAACCATTACTTGTTCTCAAACTCATTAGATCATATCACAAATTGATGGGGACTCTTATATGATATAATAAAGTATTATTATCATGTTTTGATAGTGTTAAGTTCATTATTAATGTAATTAATTGATTTATTACTTATTTAGCCAAAGAATAGCCTCGCCTGTATACATATCGAGTGGTCGATTATTGACAAATAGTGTAGTTAAGTAGAAACCATATCTGTTGACAATTAACATGAGCCGGTTTATGATATACTTATCCATAGTCCACTAGATTGTGCAAATTGGGATTCGGGGTTTGAAGTTTGGGGTTTTCAATAGTTCATTACTCTTTTGTTTTTGACTGGTCTTCTTATTTGCTTTTGTTTATTATAGATCATTAGATTTTTATTTTGATCCATAATTTCTCATTTTGTAACGACCCGCCCAGTCGTTATTTAATACTTCGCAGAACCCGTACCAAATCAAGGCCTAAAGTCTTAAAAGATAAGCCCTATGGGGTATCTAACATGAATAATAGTGGGGGAAAATCAATTTCGGAAAAGAGTTAAAAATCGTGGGCCCGGGCAAAATTTGATCCGCCGCAGTGGTCTGGCTGTAGCGAGCTTGATGTCCGCTGGACCAGTGAGCTCGTTTTTCCATATTAGTTTTATATTTCACCCTCCCTTTTAATAAAAGACCCTTTAAGGCTGCCGTTTGGTTTTACCTGAAGAAAAACCCTTGACACCAAGAAAAAAAGGCCCCTCCAACATTCTTCACATCTTCCCCCTCAACTATCATCTCTCGCGGATTTCGGATAAAGGCTAGGAGGGTGGATACTTCATGGAAATTCGAACAACTGCTCGTCATCAAGGTAGGTTACGGTTTACTCGAGTTAGACTTTGATTAGTGAGTCGTATATACGTATAGAATTGGCGGGAGAAAGCATGACTAGGTCTTCAGACATGGAGTTCGGATGGATATACATATATTTTAGGGAAGTTGTATATATATATAGTAACTAGGGTAAGAACGAGTGTATAAATGGGTACTAAGCTCTAAAATTGTTGATGTTTATGTGTTACTGATTGGGATAGATCACTTGTCGCTGTTAAAGAGGGTTACCCCGTAGGTTAGCGTACTTATTCCGAGGTATATCGTTCCCCGCAATAAACTGTTGAGTTATTGTAATATTCATACAGTTGATTATTCTTGTCAAATAAATGGGTTGCACTGGGTGAGTTGAAGCGAAGGCACAATAGTGTTATGCCCGTCAAGGGAATATTTCATGACATTGATTCATTCATTAGCATCGTTGCATACATTTGCGTGTGATTATGGAATAATGCGGCGAGCAGAAAGTCTGAGTAAGCGTCAGTTGTGCTATCCAGTTGTATGGCCAAGTTGGGTTGAATATGAGGTACTACTTGATAGTCGATCATTGGAAATGATGTGAAAATAAATCAATATATATATATATATATATATATATATATATATATATATATATATACACACACATTTATGAAAAGGCACATTTGACCGGGGGTGAGGATGTGGCCTAGTTGTGAGCTCGTGGTCCGAGGTTCGTTCCAGAACGAGTGGTACACGGACACCATGGCCCCCTGCAGGTCATGACTATTGGGCAAGGACACCAATTAGCACGTATGTACAGTTTGTGTGTTGGATGGGCCCTTGCACTGCATTGCATACATTCATATCCTCATGTTTACATGTTGTCATTCTACTATGATTGCATTATGCATCTCTTACAATTGTGTTGGATTGTCTGAGGAGTTCTGATCATGCATGAAGGTGTTGGCGTAAGAATGAATTGCTGGTTTTTAGAGTTTCTGTGTTAAATTTGGTGGACTTAGGGAGTCACAGTGTATGATGAAAGTGTGAGGAATACGTTCCGTGGATGTATCATACCCTAGTGAGTGAACCAGATAGAAAAATCTAAGGCTAATAATCATGGAGTAGACGTTAGTCAATTGATAGATAAGAATTAATTATTTGACCCTAAAAGAATATACGAGGTAGGAATAACAGGACTAGTCGGGTGGCTCGTGTTATCGTGGTAATAAGGATACCGGAATATCCAGGAGTTAGAGAGGTGAGTTCATATAGTGAAGTTGTCTATATTGGGAGTCTTGGGGGCGTACATTGACTTATCTGTTTATCCTATTGATTTTATATTGTATTGCGTGAACTAATCTTAGTTGACCTATGATGCTTACCAGTATGTGTGGTGTACTGATACTGCTGTTGCTACATCCTTTTTGGGGTGTAGATGTGTTGCAGGTTATTACTTGAAGTTTCTCTTAGTGGATTACAGGACATCTTCCTGCAGCCTTACTCATCTCCTTCCAGGCAGAGGCTGTGTCGTTTATTTTGGGATTTATTCTTGTGTAGTAGGAGCTCTTGTACCTGTCTAGACAAGATACCGGAGACTTTTCAGTTTTCTTGTATTGATAACAGAGTCATTACGAGTATTTACTTTTAATTATGATCATTAATTATATTACTGGTAATAAATGTGTTGAATATTGGATTAGTTGGTATGGGTTCGCCTACTAGGTAATAATACAGTAGCTGCCTGCACGACTCGTAGTTTGGGCCGTGACGAATTTTCTCTAATTAATTTTAAATTATTTGAGTTTATATATTTTAAAACTTTATTTGTATTTGCATGGTGCTTTTTATAGAAAGTAAAGACAACTGAAAGTATAACAACAAAACCTCTTCACTCATATATAACAAAACATTAAAAAAACTTTCATATATGAAAGCCCAAAAGCTTTCATTGCTTTCATAATCTGCGAAACATTAAAAAAAAAAAAAACTAGTCTATTAGGGGGTAGAAGGAGGGTGATCAGATCATTGGGCTCTTCCTCGAGCCTTTCAAGGATTAAATGCAGAAAATGTGCAGTCCCGCAGATGCGCATTTTCATCCTCTACCTGTCCTTTCCATGCCCTCGTAAAGAGACGCTACATGTCATTTCTAAGGAGGAGCACGTCAGGTGAAGGGAAATGATGGTGCAGTAATGGTAATGGCGTGGTGGTCAAGCCTGAATCCCTCTCGTCATTTTCTTCTGCAGAGTGGCGTGGTGGTTCATTATCTTTAAGGACTTTCCTCCTTCACTTCTTACCATTTTTTGTGATCTACATACAAACAATAGAGTGTCGTTAACCAACAACGATATAAAAATAATAATAATCGGCGAAAAGCCTCGAAATAGACCAAATGGGCCGAGGCAACAAGAAACAACAAACATAACCCAACCTAGAAAACCCATTCATAAGAACCCGATAAACATATTATTAAAGATGAATTTGCCAAGAATGGAGCTTTGAAAAGAAAAAGAACTTTTCTCAATTCAAGAGAATATGGAGCTTCTTGGTTGCAAGGAAACTATTAAATTTATCAGAAAAATACTTAAAAATGGCGAAGTCTAAATTGAGCAAAGAATGGAGAGAAACTTGAGATCGAGCAATGACCGAAGCGCACGATAGAGACAAGGATGGAAATGGTGATCGATTGGAGAGAAAAAATGGTGATCGACTGGAGAGAGAAATGGGAAGAGATAGGGACTTAAGTGTATTTTAAGGAGAAGAGAAAAGGACTTAAGTATATTTTAATAAACTTGAAACACTGGCCCGAACTCTTCAAACTTATAAAAAGAACCCCGAGCATATAATTTTCTGAACCCTAAAACGCAAAAATAAAGGGAAAATTTTCAATTGATATTTTGCCAATTGTGTTTTCACGATGTCCCTTTTACCAAATCTTCTCAAGTTACTTACCATTTATTAGATATTATCAATTGATCCTATATTAAATAAAAATTACCTACAATTAATCTTAAATAACCTACTTGTATAGTCCATTTTTTTATATCATTAATGCAGACAAATTAATTAAAATCTTCAAAGCTAGGGGATTCGCTTTCCCATATGTCCCTTCACCATTCCCCCTCCCATTCTATAGTTTATTTTTTGAAAAATAAAATAAAATAGGAAGCTAGCGATTGTGTAATATTTGACCAGTTTGGTTAGATTTTTCCAAGATCATCACTTCACTCATTTTCCATCACGTGCTATGTTAGTGTGTTACTAATTGTCATTCCCAATATAGCGGAAAGTAAGAGTAATAGCTAGTACCATATCTGTTTCCATATTCATCATCATCATATATATATATATATATATATATATATATATATATATACACTCCAATAAAGGGAGTACTACAAATTAAAGCATAGTGAAGAAGCATGTCTGCTTCAAACTGCAGTACTCCAATATTCTTAATATTTTTGTTTCTTCTCTTGGTCTACTTCTACACGCTAAATCATTCCATCACATTTTCCTCTAATCCCAAAATGTTACATGATAATCACCAAGCAGCCCTCACTCAAGAAAATCATGTTACTCATCATGCTAATAAGGTATAGACTTTTCTAATTGACTTGCTGATTTATTACATATATGGTATACTCTTTGATCAACCATTTCTTTTACTTTTGTATAAAAAGAAGAACAGTGTACAAAAAATTGAAGAAGATTTAGCGAGAGCAAGAGCAGCTATATGGCAAGCTATTCATTCGAGAAACTATACTTCTTATAAAGAAGATCAGAATTTCATTCCAAGTGGATCTATCTACAGAAATTCATATGCCTTTCACCAGTTAAGTTTTGGAATTTATGTTTCATTTATTTTGCTGTCTCTATCGCAGCTAATGCTGTGACTCATATATAATCCCTTAAAGAGAACTTCTCTCCTTTTTCAATGTATTTGAGAACATGTATTTGTGACGTGATTCATTTCCTAACAATATTGTCATCATTTCCCTCCTTTAGGTTTCAGCATATGAGATCCTCGCTAGCATATTTCCAACTTTTATATTAAAGAATGTGTTTGGTAAGATAGAAGTTGTTTTACAAGGAAAATATTTTTTGATGTTTAATGGGAGAGTGAAAAATATTTTCTGAAAAATGAAAAAATATTTACTAAAAATATGTACAATGACACTAGCAAAATGAATAGTGCTTTGATGAAATTTTTTTAGTACTATATTGGCTAAAGTAAGGATTTCTTACTATACATATAGGAGTATAAGATATGTTTGGTAAGACATAAGTCATTTTAGAAGAAAAATATTTTTTTATATTTAATTGGAGAGTGGAAAATATTTTCTAAATTTGTTTTTACTAAAGCCTAAAGATATACTCCTAGTACAATAAAATATAGTACTAGCGAAATGGATAGTGTCTTGATGAAATTTTTTGAGTATCAAATACTGATAATTATGTTTAAATGTTGGTTAAAGTAATAATATCATAAGTTGAGATAGTTGTAAAAGAGAAAAAAATGACTCTCATCCGAAATGGATGGAGTTTTCCGGGAAAATATTTTCTGACAATCAAACACAAGAAATGACTTATTTTCTTCAAAATAATTTTTTTGCCGAGAAATATAATATTTTCCACCGTACTAAACACACCCTTTTTGTTTATAATGTTCATTTATGTATAAATCTTAAATACAAATGCAGGAGTTATATAGAGATGGTGAAGAGATTTAAGGTATGGACATACAAGGAAGGAGATTTACCAATGGTACACAATGGACCTGTGAAAGAGATCTATGCAATAGAAGGTCATTTTATTGGTGAAATGGAAAGTAAAGGAGAAAGACCTTTCTTGGCCTCCCATCCTGATGAAGCTCATGCATTCTTCATACCAATCAGTGTTGCATATATTGTTCAATGTCTTTTTATTCCAGGCACTAATCATATTTTCCAAGCAAAGCTACAAAGGGTGGTTGAGGATTATATTCATGTAATTGCTAACAAGTACCCTTATTGGAACAGAAGTAATGGTGCTGATCATTTCATTGTCTCTTGCCATGACTGGGTACGTACGTACTACTTTTAATTTAATTATCCACTTTTAGAATTTATTCATCGTCCGTATTAATTTTTTTTATATATATACACCTTAAGTCGACAACTAAACATTGAAATTTAAGGATGTAAAGAACACATTTTAATAATGTTATGGTATTTAATTAAGTAAGCTACCACCGTCATGTATATGCAAATATACCCTTTGAATCTTGTAATCTTGAATATATGTGTTATTGAAGGTAAAGTAAGAAGGTTGAAAAATAATATAACAATTAAAAGAATAATACACGGAGGTAGTAATACTTTTTGTGATAAACCATACAAGAAAAGATGGACCAAAGTTATGCTAGCTTTGAGTCTTTTAGCAGTAACTTCAAATTGGTTGCTTTTTCGAGGGTTTTGACTTTGTTTCTTTTTCTTCTCTTTTATAACAAGATCACGTAGGAGAGACGTATCTAGCTTGTCCTATATTACTCACTCTTTAATTTTCGTTGAAGTTTTAGCTTGGGACAATTAAGTACCTCCTTTGTGATTTTTAATAAGTTTGATATAAACCGTCCTCCCTTCAAGTTTAAGAGAAAAAATCTTAAAAGAGAGTAAAAAATAGTTCTTTTTTGTTATTTTCCATTTCCCCCTTTTTTTAATTTGACTCTTCGTTATTTTTTATGAGTGATATAATTAATTTCGACAAGTAACAACAAATAATTAAATGTATACACCAATCATTTTGAGTTTAAGCTAAAATAAGACATTTTTTGCTGCATAATATGAAAAAAATTTAAAAATGATAATGAAATACACACTCGTAGATTTATAGATCGGATTAGAGCCAAAAGTGCCCTTGTAGTATAGGACATGGGATACTTTTGCCCTTGGGTAATAGCCCGGGTCATTTGTGTCCGTGTCGTTGCAAAAGTAACACACGTTTTCTCTTAATTTCAAATCTAGCAAATGAATCTTTAAACAAATGAAAAATCCAAATATTTTTTACGAAAAAGGGAAAAAGTGTCTATTTCGTATAGTTTTGGGGTCATTTTGATACTTTTCAATTCTCTTTATCACTATTCCAATTCACACTCACTCATTCCTCACCTACGTATAGCACCCATTCACGAACATTCCTCTCCGATCTCCACCATAGAACCACAATGAAATCATCTTCCTTCACTACTATTATTCCACCACCTAACATCGTCTTCTTCTACGTCTTTTAGTGAAACTTATAGCCTGTTTGTCCAAGCTTATTTTTACCCAAAAGTATTTTTTTTTTCAATAACTGTTTATTTTAAAAAGTGAGGTGTTTGACCAAGTTTTTGAGAAAAAATAAGTGTTTTTGGAGAGTAGAAAAAAATAGTTTCTGTCCTAAAGTTCTTTTAAGAAAAATACACTTAGGAATACTTTTTAAAAGTTATGTCAAGCACTAATTGTTATTAAAAAAATATTTTTAAATTAATTAACCAAACACAAATTGTTTTTCACCAAAAATACTTCTTTAAAAATATTTTTCAAAATAAGATAATTTTAGAAGCTTGATCAAACAGGCTATTAACATCCATAATTAAAACTTCCGACTCATAACACTCGCTCTCACCGCCACAAATTAACGGTCAATTGCTTTCCTGCATTAACACATTCAACACATGCACGAATCACACAAAGGCAGATCGATCAATATCTCATGAAGTCATCTCCCAACTGCCCTTAAACCGTCCTTCAACCCTCAAAAACAAATCATCTACCAATAGAGTTAGCTTAAAGAACAATCGTATATAAAGAAGAAAGAGAAAGAGAAAGAAAAAGAAAAAGTGAATAGAAAGAAAAAGGATAGGATAAGAGAATTGAAAAAGGCAAAAAACTACATGAAATAAAACACTTTTGCCTAGAAACTTTTTTATTTTTCCAATAATGTATCAATTTTTGTCATGACGAGTTCAAGGATGAACCCAGCTATTAACGGGGAAAAAACATCCCACATTGCATGTATAGTACAAGGGCAATTTTGGCCAATTTCTGTTTTATAGATTAACCATAAAATTGGTTTACAGAAATTATGAAAGAAGACAGACTACAGAAATGACAACAACTCTTTGACAACAAAAATAATATTGTTAGTCAAACGCAATATATTTGGCAACAACTTAGTTTTATTGCTGGCATATAGGATGAAATTTTTAAAAATGAACTTTTTTTTGTTGCCAAACAATTTAATTTTGTTGTCATATATTGACTATTATTGCAAAAAGTATTTTTAGCAACAACAAAAAAGTTGTTGCACGTCGTTGCAATAATAGCCGATGGAAAAATTTTATGCTAACGACAAAAAATGTTATTGACAAAATTACTTTTTGCAATAATAGTCCATACTATGATAACAACAAAATTTGTCGGCAAATGTATTCTCTCTTGTAGTGCTTATGCAATATTTGAAGCATAATAAGGTATGTGTTTACAAATTTAAAACTGTTTCTCCTTTATAAAGTTGTCAGTCTTGATTTGTGAGCATGAATTCGCTATATATGTAGTCCAGGTATTTATTAAAAATTGGCTCACAAAATGCAGTATTGAATACTCTCAGAAATTTCAAGATTAGTTGACTACAATTTGTTTTACCACTTGGGAACTCAGGCACCACAAATTTCCAGTGGAAATCCAAAGCTCTTCATGAACTTCATCAGAGTGTTATGCAATGCCAATATCTCAGAAGGATTCCAACCCGAAAGAGACATTTCATTGCCTGAGATCTATGGATTAGCTAACACTCTTAATCTTGTACCTCCGGACCTGGGCTTACACCCAACCAATCGCCCAATTCTTGCATTCTTTGCTGGTGGATCACATGGCTACATTAGACAAACTTTGCTTCAACACTGGAAAGGTAAAGACGAAGAAATTCGAGTCCACGAGTACCTCCCGGTAGGTCAAAATTACACATATTTAATGGGTCAAACCAAGTTTTGTTTAGCTCCAAGTGGATATGAAGTTGCAAGTCCAAGAATCACGGAAGCCATTTATGCAGGATGTGTTCCTGTCATAATTTCAGACAATTATTCCTTGCCATTTAGTGATGTTCTTGATTGGAGTCAATTCTCAGTCAGTGTTCCTGTTGAAAAAATTCAAGAATTAAAGACAATCTTGAAAGGAGTTTCTCGTGGCAAGTACTTGAAAATGCAGAAAAGAGTGAGGAGATTGCAAAGGCATTTCAAGGTGCACCGACCAGCTCAGCCCTTTGATGTAATCTACACCCTACTTCACTCAGTGTGGTTAAAGAGACTCAATCTTAGACTGGCTACTAATTGATCAAAAGCTTATTTTATGGATGTTGTGCTCAGCAGAGATGGATGTATATTAAATAACAAATTTTTATTTAGAGAGTGATTTTACAAGAAAGAAAAGGGGGGTTTTTCTGAACCTGTTTTCTATCTTCAACAAAGGATCCTTTTATAACGGATCATCATAAAAACGACAAAATTAAAATATAAGAATGACCGATAAGTTTAGCCGACAAAGAAAAGAAAAAGATACAACTTTTAAAAGTAAAAGTACAATAATTAAAAAAATAAAATACTTTTCTTTATTAAAGATATGCTTTATAAAAGCAGATTCTTGTGGTGGGATCGTCTTATCACTTCATTTTTTATTTTCCTCGATCTTTTGCTGAGCTAGAAGATTCTTCCTGCTAGCTTTTGAATTGGGCCATGAATTGTGAAAAATCCTCAGTATTATCAGGACTTTGAAATTCTCCGGCTAAACATGTGTGTTATGCATCTGCATCATCATTTTCATTATCTGTGGTATTTGATAGAGATAAACATGACGTAGGTTAGTTAGACATGATAACTACACTAGTCTTAAGCCTAATCTAAGTCATAGTTGTGTATAGGTTTCCTTATATAATGTTAATTGTATTATAGATGAGGACATAGTGGTTCAGTTAACCACTTCACGTAGGAAAAGTAATATTGCTTGGTAGGACTCTAAGAGCCAGGGCAGTGTATAAATATGCCTGGTCTATGTAACCAAAATTCATTCAGCAAAGGCCACTGTTTCTATCACTATTTTTCTTGATATTTCTTTCATGGTATCGCACTACTAAAAAAACGAGAAAAATCGACGACGAAAACCGACGGACTGCGTCGGGTTTTTCAATGAAACCGACGGGAAATCGACCCTTTACGGTCCGTCGGTTTACATAGCCTCACTTTTTGAAAACCGACGGACCACGTCGGTTTTTTCCGACGGACGGCGTCGGTTACGTGGTCCGTCGGGTTTTATACAATAATTTAAAAAATTTTAAAAACCGACGGACTGAGTCGGTTTTTTTAATTTCTGATTTATTATGTTATATAAAAACAATATATATTTTATGGAAAAGCCGACGCACGACGTCGGTTTTTTATTTAAATTTTTTTATTTTAAATACAAAACCGACACAGTGCGTCGGTTTGTTCATAAAATTTCAGAATTATTTTCCAGAAAACCGACGGACTGAGTCAGTTTTCCGTCGGTTTTCTGAAAAATTTCCTGCATTCAATTCCTGCATTTCCTGCAGCCACACCTGCACAGAAACCAGTACCAAAAGCAGCTCAAAACTAGCATTAAAATGCTCCAAATCAATTCTAAAAGAGCTACAACACATAAAATCACCCTAAGTAATAATAAAACACATCAAACACTATCTAAACACATCAAATACGATCTAAATAGACCTTCAAAGTTCAGAAATATTTAAATGTCCAACCAAAAGTGCCATTAACTAGTTTTAACACAATCTCTTTGCTTCATAGTAACTCTTAGGTATGTCGAATTCCGGACTAACTAGTTCCCCTACAAGCTTAATCATTGAGTCCATAGCAGCTTCAACAACAGTCCAATCTGATTTGATGTTAATCATTCTAACTGCAACAAACAACTTAGAATGCTGACTCCCTACCTAAAGTGGACGACTAGCCTCTTCTAATTCTTGATAGAAGCGCATTGCTTCTTCATTAGGAGGTTCCTCAAAATTTTTCCCAGGTTCAAACCCAGACTGTACGCCAAAAGAATCATTAACTCTATCATATTGGACATGACTATATTCCTGCGACACACTACTTTCACCGACAACCATATTGTAAAATATACCATTGACCCCATCAGTCTCTCTATGATCAGTCCAAACATAATATTTCTGCTTAAACCCATGACTATATAAATGAACCCTAACCGCTTCCGGTTTCAAATACTTCATACACCGGCAATGAGAACAATGACACCTAATTACCCCTTCATTTTGAAAAAGGGTGAAGTGTCATTGAATGTGTGATAAACCCATCAACACCTTCAACAAATTCATCATGTATGTCACACCCCGATCTTACTAGGGTGTGATGGGCACCCGACCCCATATTCGGAGCCGAGTGAACCCGCTGACTCTTATTACATACATAATCTCTTTAGACTCTTAAATCAAATGAGAAATGAAAAACATAGTAAAACCTTCTGAACCTTTCTTTTCATCGTACTCAATTCAAATAAAATCTATCATGACATGAAACTCGTAACATGAAACATAATAACACATCGGCTGATGGAGCCGTTTACAAAACTGACATTCTATACCCACGACTCTATCTGCAAAGTCTCTAACATCAGTCAGAAATCATAGCACAGATACTCTGACTCGGCAACACTCCAGGAGCAAATGGAGCTTGCCATCTCCGCTGGAACATCTTCTATAATAACTTCAACTCATCTGGGTGTACCTGCGTGGCATGAAACGCAGCCCCCGAAGAAAAGGGGTCAGTACGAGCAATGTACTGAGTATGTAAGGCATGAATAGTAACATAGTAAGGGATGTAAATATGAATAATAACAGAATGGAAATATAGAGCATATCATGGGGTAAAAGGTAACCTGTACATCTGAGTGCCTTTTTGGCGGGTACCGTGCATGCTTAGTGCTGCGGAACGTGCAGCCCGATTCATATATATACATATCATATTTTACTTTCTTTGAAAACATTTCTTTTTCATACATATGTAAAATAGAACATATCATATTACCGAGGCGTTAGCTCCGATCCATTTAGCCACATATATCCCGCGTCCGGGACGATATTAACCGATGTGGGATTTGCCTGAACCAATGTGGGATTCGCCTAAACCAATGTGGGATTCGCCTAAGGCAAGCCTTACACTCACCCCCCTTTGGGACTCAGCGTTCTTGCTGAGGTTTGCCCCACCACTGGGTTTGCCCCACCATTGGGTTTGCCTCACCACCGGCTCTGATACCAACTGATCAGGTGGATATGCGTCTATAGCGCCTCACCTTTTCCCCTTACCCCATATACATATACATATACATATATCATGTTCATGTAGCATATACATATGTCATATACATATATCATGTAAGCAGCATACAGGAGAGCCCAAAGAATGTTATGCCTCTATCGGAGGAACGTAAGGTCGGTAACCTCCAAATATATTATGGAAGACTCGATGGACAAGTATACTTACCGACACTTGAAGGCTCAGAACAAGTTTCGGGTCAATCCGATTTAGTATGAGAAAGTTATGGGCGTTTGAAGTACAGAACCTTCTACAAACGTTTCAAAAGTCATTTTTTGGAAAATCACAGCAATAATCATATCAAGTACCTTTCGGAGATCGCTATAGATCAAATCAACATAAGGCTTTTGGAACCACACACTTGCATCAAGACATCGCAAAGTAGTTCTTCGGAAGTTAAGAACATTAGCCATCCTAGTGGCTCTAAGAATAGGAATTTCTTTAAAATCATACATATACTTTGTCATGTTGGTTTCACAAAGATCATGCCAAAAGAAAGAAAGGGTAAGCCTTACATACCTGCTCCACGTCCTATTAGCTACGCTTAATTGTCCAAGCTCGTTATCGCTAGTCTACATTCAAGAAAATTGACACAATCATTAGACTCATTATCATATACTTGCCTTAATCCTTCAATAAATTCACTTATGATCTGTCGAAATTTCGGCAGCATCTCCCCTGTAAATACACCATCCCCGAGAATCTAACTCGGCCCAAATCATCAATCAACAATCCGAGAATTCAACTCGGCCAAACTATCAACAACAATCGTGCCAACAACATCAACAATCAATTCAACAAAATTTCATTTATATTCAATTCAATTCACATAATATTCAAAACAACCCAATCAACATACCACTTCACCCAACACTTTCCAAATTCAATAAGAACAATGACAACCTATTTCCTTATTTCAAATTCAATCATAACAACCTAACTTGCAATCTTCCAAACACATGCCTCACTTCCAAATTCATGAATTATATTTACAACTTACACATTAGCAATATCATTCCTACAAATATAAGAAACCATACTAATGTCACACTAACTTCTTCCATAATCCACAAACAATCACAACTTCATTTCTAACCATTAAATCCTCATTTTTCATCATAGAATCTACCACAACAACAATTAAAATTCTAAGTAAAATCAATTCATCACATCCTACCATCATACAATCCCATTCGGCCACCACCCATATACATCTATTTCATGAATTTCATCCGTCTCTACATGCTACAACACTCACAAATCATTCATAACACATGGGAAAGAAGATTGAATACATACCTTCTTCACTTGACTCCTTCATTCGGCTAGGCTTATGAATTGCCCAAATGAATGCTTTGCTTGTTCCAATAACTACTCCATGTTAATAAGGGCCTTCCATTTAGTAGCAAGGCTAGAAGAAATAATTTTTCTTAATCAATTTCCATGGCCTCAATTTTTTGAGCCATGGCCGAACCTACTATATTTCCTTTTTTTTTTTTTTTTTTTTCTCCAAGGTTCTAGAGTCAAAATGATGAGTTGCCCCTTATTTTGTCATCAATTATCTGTATATATATATAGCTTCTACTAATACAAGGTGGACACATGTCCCCTTCTCCATTTTTCTTGAACTTTCTTAATTACACAAATATGACCACTTGGCTTATGTAACAAGCTTGGTCCATATATATATATATATATATATATATATATATATATATATATATATATATATATATATATATATATATATATATATATATATAATTAGCCTCATTAAATAAAAATGTGGACATATACTTATATGCCACACGGCCAACTTGGCTTCTTCAAGAATTTTCAAGACTTCTTGTGAAATTCCCATTTTGCCCCTAGCCTTTCGCAATATTACCATGAGCCAGTTTGTGAATTTTTCCTTTTTACCCTTGACCTTTCTCAATATTTTCATACTAATAAACAACTTGTATATTAAAATAATTTTGGAACATAGTCTTGCCCTTAACCTACCACGACCATCTTGAAATATCCGAATGTATAAAATACGGGATATAACAATGTACACCCACAAGATTACTATTATTCATATTATACATCCACATACGATCCATCTACAAAAATATACCCACAAATTATTGAGGTTATAGAAATATATTGTAACTTAAGAATTCTAACTTAAAATATAACTTAAGAAAACACAATCCCAACCACTTCTAACTTTGAATTTTCAATAACAATTCTAACTTTAATAATTTATAAATTCTAACTTTAATATAATTTTGAAAAGCACAATCTCAACCAATTCTAAGTTTGAATTCTCAATAACAATTCTAACTTTAATAACTTTTGGATTCTAACTTTAATTCTAAAAATTGAAAAGTAAATCTAGTCAAATAAAGTCTACATTTTAGTTTTGAGGTTATAGAAATATTATAACTTAATAATTCTAACATAACTTAATAATTCTAACTTTGAACAGCACAATTTCAACCAATTCTAAAAATTGAAAAGTAAAATCTAGAGAAATAAAATCTACATTTTAGTATTGAGGTTATAGAAATACTATAACTTAACAATTCTAACTTTGAAAAGCACAATCTCAACCAATTCTAATTTGGAATGATCAATAACAATTCTAATAACTTATGGAATTCTAACAAAAAGCACAATCCAACAAAAAAAAACTAGTCAAATAATTAAAGTATACATTTTTGCACATATTCAACATCAATAATATTACAAAGAATGATAACTAAGCTAACATAAATACATTGACAAAGAACATGAAATATAGCACAATCTCAAGCCAAAAAAAAAAATGACAACTAAACTAGTCAAATAAAGTTTACTTTTTTTTCACAAATTCAACATTAATAACATTGCAAATGATGTTCAACAAAGCTAAATAAATTAGCATTAGGCCTAAAATCTACAAATAAAACTAAAATTGAAAGAATTTTAAAAGCCCTAATTTAAGAGAAACTAACCTCAATTAATTAACTTCAAAACGGGTCTGGGGTTGGTGCGGACGGGCGGCGCTGGGCGGCGAGGCTGGGCGGAGGGGAGGGGGGCGGCGGGTAGCTAGGGTTTGAGGGGAATGGGAGTTTAATTGGGAAGAGGAGAAGAAATGGGTATGAAAACCCGTCTGGAATGTTTTTAAAGAAAAACCGATGGACAAAACCGACCCTGTCCGTCGATTTTTCCCGCACGTTTGACTAGATTTGACCCAATTTTTTTTTAAAAAAATAGGAAACCGACCCTGTCCGTCGGTTTCCTAAAAAAAAAATTTTTTTTTCTTAAAAACAAATTGAATTGCATATTATTTAAAATAGTTTTAAAAATAAACCGACGTCGTCCGTCGGTTTTATATTAATTATTATTATTATTATTATTATTTTTTAATAAAACCGACGTGGGACGTCGATTTTTTTTGGCGATATATATTTTCAAAATTCTGCCAAAAAAAACCGACGTCGTCCATCGGTTTTCTAATTAAAATAATTAAAAAAATAGAAATGTAAAAAACCGACGCAGGGAGTCGGTTTTCCGTCGGTTTTTTGTCCGTCGATTTTTGGCAGTTTTTTAGTAGTGTCGGAGCTTTGGCTCAATTAAAGAAAGATCCTGAAGTATCAACTTCTCAATTATCACCATGGCTGGACCCTCAAACACTGCGCTCACCCTTTCACCTTCCTCCCTTCACCAACTCATTACAATTTGTCCCATAAAATTGAAACCTACCAATTGCCTTGTTTGGAGAATTCAAATTCTCCAACTGATGCAGGCGATGAAGGTTTCTGATATCGTCAATGAGGATTCTCCACCTAAAACCATAGAAAGTGAGAAAGGAGAATAAAATCCTAACCCCAAATTTTCAGAATGGGAGGAACGAGATGTTCTAGTTAGGAGTTGGCTCTCTGGAACAATGACCGAAGAGTCTATGTTCCTCATCATAGGGTGCACAACTGCTAAACAAATATGGTCCTGTCTTGAGGATACCTACCTACAAGCTAGCAAGGACAAGGAGTTCCAGTTAAAACAACAACTTCAGACCATAAAGCTTGGCACCAAATCAGTTGATGAATACACAAAGGAATTCAAAGGAATTTGTGATAATCTTATGGCTATACACAAACCATTGGACGAAGATAACAAGGTCATCAATTTTGCTAGGGGTCTTGGTAACAAATACAAGACTTTCAGCACTGTGATGCTTAGGAAAGCCCCTTATCCCACATTCACTCAATTTGTGAATGCTCTTAGAGGATTCGATATGAGAGAGGATAACGAGGAGCAAGAGACATAGGCACATCTTGATTCAACTGTTGTCTTTATGGCACAAAAATCTCAAGGAAGAGGTTGTGGTAACTTTTTCAGAGGTAGAGGACAACAAAGAGGAAGAGGAAGTAGACCTCCATTTCAAAGACAATTTGGAGGAGCCAATAATGGGAACAACAACCAACAGAAGGATGACGTGAAATCAAACGCATGTCAAATTTGTGGAAGGAACAACCATACAACACATTCTTGTTTTTATAGGTGGGATTATTCCTATCAAGCACAAGAAGAAGTTCCACAGGCACTTGCCGCAATGAGCTTCCATGACCAATCTGATAATAATTTGTACATGGACTCCGGAGCCAACAACCACATAGTACAAACTGCAGGTATTCTTAAAAATCCATCTCCTTTTAAGGGAAATAACTCTGTAATGGTAGGAAATGGTGATAAACTCAGAATTACACATGTTGGAGACACAAGTATTGGAGAAAATTTGCGTCTACGAAATGTTCTTGTTGTGCCTGACATTAAGAAAAATCTTATATCTGTTAGCAAGTTTGTAACAGATAATGCTTGTTCCTTGAAATTTACTGATAGTGGCTTTGTTGTTAAGGACAAGAAAACAAGAAGAATTCTGGCAAAAGGGAGTAGACAGGATGACTTATACACCTTGGAAAGGGGCCTACATACAGCTTTAACAGCCACAACGACCAAGAAGAATTCAGACTCAATTTGGCACCAAAGATTAGGACACCCACACCCTAGAACCCTTAAGTTTTTACATAGCAATAGTTTGATTGATGTTAGTAGTTGGAATAAGCATGTTTCAGTTTGTACAAGTTGTCAAATGGGCAAGAGTTGTAAGCTTCCTTTTCAAGCATCTAATAAAAGAGAGTCTGAACCTTTAGCAAAAATACATAGTGATTTATGGGGACCTGCCCCGATAGCATCATCTCAAGGATTTAGATACTATGTTATTTTTGTGGATGACTATACCAGATTCACTTGGATCTATCCCTTAAAGAAGAAATCTGACTTGTTTACTAATTTTGTAACGTTTCATAAATGAGTAGAAAATTAGTTTTCTAAGAAGCTTAAGAGTTTTCAATATGATAGTGGAGGAGAATTTAACAGTTTGGAAATTACAACTTACTTGGCCCAATTTGGAATAAGAAGACAAATTTCTTGCTCACATACTCCGAAACAAAATGGAGTAGCAGAACGAAAACATAGGCTTATTGTTGAAACAGGCCTAACTTTGATTTTTAATGCTCACTTGCCTATGTTTCTTTGGGTTGAAGCCTTTATGACTGCAGTTTTCCTGATTAATCGGATCTTAAAAATGGAGTCACCCTTCTCAAAGTTGTTTGACCAAGAACCTCACTACAATACATTGAAAGTTTTTGGCTGTAGATGTTTTCCTTACCTAGAGGGTTACAATGACAACAAATTTCAACCTAAAACGTTTCCTTGTATTTTTATAGGTTACAACCTCCTACACAAAGGTTACCGATGTTATCATACCGAGTCTAGAAAAGTTTACATCTCCAGACATGTAATTTTTGATGAAACTAACCTACCGTATGTATCCTCTAGCACTAATATTCATGCAAATACAACTCAATTCTTTACATATAAAGAATTTGAGGATACATCACAATCAAGTCCAACAGCATCAACTTCTGATGAAGAACACACAGTACAAGCAGAATATGATGCTCCCATCCAACAACAATGCAATGAAATTTGTCCAGCAATTTTGCCACAATCTAGCAATGATATCCCGCATAAAGATCACATTAATGAACCATCAAACCTTCATCCACAATTAAATAATTCACCTGCTTCCAGTAGCATGCCATCTTCTACCTCACCATCACTTGATCCCTTACAAGTTGAAAATATAAATATTTCCACCGATCTTCCGTAGTTACCGTCGTCACCATCGGCTCCTTCCGAAACTGTTCAGCCTCGCTCCTCCGTATTTTCTCGCCCACCTAGCCCTTCCAACACTCACAAAATGCTCACTAGGGCTAAGACAACCACCATACCCAATGCTACTTTCCAATCCATGTGCATGACTGCTTCTCTAACCCCTGACGTCAAAGAACCTCGCACTGTCAAGGAAGCTCTGTCCAAACGGCACTGGCTTACTGCAATGCATGATGAACTGAATGCTCTCCATGCTAATAATACTTGGTGTCTTGTCCCACGACAGTCGCACATGAATATAGTTGGCTCTCATTGGTATTCAAAACGAAATTGAAGGTAGACGGCTCAGTCGAAAGATTCAAATCCCGGATTATCGCTAAAGGATACAATCAAATTGAGGGTGTTGATTTCGATGATACATTTAGTCCAGTGGTGAAAGCTACCACCATCCGACTCGTTCTTGCTGTTGCGACAACTCTACATTGGCCAACAACTTGATGTGAAAAATGCCTTTTTACATGGCGATCTCACAGAGACAGTCTTCATGGAACAACCACCAGGTTTCATTGATTCTAACTTTCCTACTCATGTATGCAGGTTGCAAAAGGCATTATACGGTTTGAAACAGGCTCCCAAAGCATGGTTTCACAAATTTAGTACTCATCTGCTACACTTGGGATTCAGTTGCAGCAAGTCAGACTCTTCTTTCTTTGTTTGGAAGTCCTCTAAAGACACCATTCTGCTTCTTCTCTATGTTGACGACATCGTACTTACGGGGAGCAGTCCCTCTCTTCTACATGATTTGATCAGCAATTTGAATTCTAAGTTTTCCATGAAAGACATGGGAGATCTTCATTACTTTCTTGGAATTGAAGTAACACGATACAAGGACAGTTTATTCCTCTGCTAGCACAAATATGCGTTGGATATATTAGAAAGAACCAAGATGGCTTGCGCACGTGCTATTCATACTCCTCTTGCTCAAAAGCATGAGCTCCATGAACCTCAAGGGTCTCATATCGATCCTTCTTATTTTAGAAGCATAGTGGGTGTCTTGCAGTTCTTAACTCTCACGCGCTCTGACATATCCCATGCCGTTAATCTCCTATGTCAATTTATGCAACATCCAGTTGCCAACCATTGGGCCGGTGTTAAGCGAGTGCTTCGATATTTGGCGGGCTCCACACAGCGTGGGCTTCGTATAACTGCACGCTCTTCTCTTAATATTGTGGGCTTCTCAGACGCAGACTGGGGTGGTTGTCCCCTCACTAGAAGATCGACAATGGGATTGTGTGTATTTCTTGGCTCGAATTGTGTTTCTTGGGCTTCAAAGAAACAAACGACTGTGGCTCAATCAAGCGCTGAAGCTGAGTACAGGGCTTTAGCATCCTTGGCTGCAGAAATCACATGGCTTACTTATATTCTCCGAGACATCGGCATCTCACTACCTAGTCCTCCTCTTCTTTACTCAGATAATATTTCAGCTCTTCACCTCACTAAGAACCCAGTTCTCCATGTTCGTACGAAACATGTCGAGCTGGACTACCACTTTGTGAGGGAGAAGGTGGTCCAAGGTGTCATGCTTACGCGGTTTGTTCCTTCTCAGCTCCAAGTTGCCGATGTGTTTACTAAGCCACTGACAAAAGCTCATTTTCGATTCTTTCGGACCAAGCTTGGCGTTGTGCCACTGCCTACCTCCAGTTTGAGGGGGAATGATAGAGATATACATGACAGGTTAGTTACACATGATAACTACACTAGTCCTAAGCCTAATCTAAGTCATAGTTGTGTATAGGTTTCCTTGTATAATGTTAATTGTATTGTAGATGAGGACATAGTGGTTCAGTTAACCACTTCACGTAGGAAAAGTAATATTTCTTGGTAGGACTCTAAGAGCCAAGGCAGTGTATAAATATGCCTGCTCTATGTAACCAAAATTCATTCAGCAAAGGCCACTGTTTCTATCTCTATTTTTCTTGATATTTCTTCAGTATTACCAACTGATGCCATAGATATATCTGAAGGAATTTCAATATCCATATTTTTTATTAATTATTTTTGAATTCCTCCATGTAAGCTACTGTCTTTTCTTCTTGAGATATGACTCCTTTTTTCATTTGAATCCTTCTGGCAATGTTCTAGAAAGGACTTAGAATTTCCCTTTGCTGTCTGGAATTAATTGAGTCTCTATAGCTGGTTAGAGTGGCTTCAATTTGGTCTATTAACTCTTGGCCAGGGATGGTTCCATTAGTAGATTTCTGAATTAATTTCTTCCAGAATTTTGTATAAAAATTATGTTAAGACAAGGTATATTTTGCGGGGTATAACCCACTTCCACATATTAGCAATTTCGTCAAAGAATGTATTATTTGTTTCAAAGTCTATTATCTTGGGAGAAACTTCAACCCATTCAGTATATAAACTTTTGAAGGGCTCTGGTAAAATTTGGACGGTTGGACCATAATGAATCCACCATTGACAAAACCAATTTGGAATGCCTTGTTTATAAACATTGGCACATATTTTAATAAACCATGAATGTTTTTTTATTATTGTTTTCATATAAAGGTACTTTATTAAAGCCTTCAACATAATCCCAACAATTAAATTTTACAGGGATCGTTTGCTCAGGATCGATATAATCCTTTTCCTTGAGAGTATTCGTTCCCCATTCTGTTGGAGAAAAAATCTTTTTTATAATAATTTTGAAAAATTTATAAACTTTTCTGCTATTAGCAGGATAAAAATGTTGAAATTCTGCTGATCCTAAGGAAGAAAGAATCAGCTCATAATTCATTCTATATTTATAAGTATAATTAGCGTATGACGCTGTATCAAAATACCTTTGGATTATTTGTGTTATAGCCCGCATTTTGTATGTTTGGATATTTCGAGATCGTCGTGACAAGTTAAGGCAAGACCATTTTTTAAAAAATATTTTAAGGTACAAGTTTTTATGAATATTATTTATGAACATTATTAGTATGGAAATATTGAGAAAGACTAAGGGAAAAAAGGGAAATTCACAAAAGGAGTCATGGAAATAATGTGGAAGGCTAGGGGCAAAATGGTAATATTGAGGAAAGTCGAGGGGCAAAACGGGAATTTCACACAAGTTCATGAAAGTTCCAAAAAGGGCCATATTGGCCATGTGAAAAAAAGATGACAAGTTGCCATAATATTCATCTTTTATACATGGAAATTTCTAGAATTTTGGAGAAAAGAAGAGTAGGGCCATGTGTTCATAATTCTTACTTGAGGGGCTTAAGAATAAACATAGATAAGTGGTAGAAAAAGAAAGATAAATAAGACATATTTCTCTTCATCTTTTAGAAGATGAAGAAGCTTGGAAAGAAAAAAAAAATGAAGGGCCTATTCGGCCATGAATGATGGAGGAAAAATCCTTGGAGAAAAATTGTTCAAAAATTATTTTCCTACTAATTGGAAGGTCCTTAGTAAGGTGAAGTAATTATTGGAGCAAGAAAAATTGGCATTCTAGCAAGTTGTGGACTCTAACCAAAGGAAGAAGCTAAGGGAGAAAAGGTAAGAATCAATCCTCTTTTATATGTTGTAGATGGTTGTGTATGTTGTAGTATGTAGAAATGGGTGAAATTTATGAAAATATGGAAATATGGTGTGGTGGCCGTGTGTGCGTTGTTGTTGTGTAGAGAAAGAATGAATTAATGTTATTAGTATTTTGGTTGTTGTTGTAATGAATAGAAATGGATGAAAATGCATGAAAATATGCATGTAGTTGTTGTGGCCGTGTGAGTATGTATATGGCAATGTTGCCGTATGGTGTTGTATATTGGAGAAGGGATGAATTAATTTTATTTAGTGTATTAGTTGTGTTGTTGTGGAAACTAATGTGAACCTAATATAATTCTTGAATTTATGAGAATGATGTTGTTAACGTGTGAGTTGTTGATGTAGTGTGTGAAAGTGAAAGAAGAAAGTGTGTTGCTAATGTTCTTATTGAATTTGGAAAGGTTCGGGTGGCATTGTATGTTGATTGGATCATTTTGAATATTGTAGTGTTGCTAGAATAATTGTTGGTATTGTTGTTGATAATGTGGCCGAGTTCCATTCTCGGATTGTTGTTGAAATTGGCCGAGTTGTATTCTCCGGGATAGTATATTTACAGGGGAGATGCTGCCGAAATTTTGGCAGAATATAAGTGGATTTACTTGAGAAAATAAGACAAGTGTTGATTTAAGATTAAATTCCTGAAGGCTTATAATCAATGTTTGGTATTTGTGACCAATTGTAGATTTTGAAGAATTTGGAACTTGAATTTGGAGAAGCTTAAGAAGCGGAAAAGGTATGTAAGACTTTACTTTTCCTTCTTTTGGCATGTCTTAGGCATATTAGGTTTGGATACGAGCCTCGGGGGCGATTCTATTCCTAGAAATCCGAGTTTGAATTTGACCCTTTTTCATTCAATAGAATTGAATCAAATTCTTCATGCCTTGTCGGAATAAGTGCTGAAACATCTATAACCTGCCCAAATGGAACCGAATGACACTAAGACTTTCATAAGTGACTCCATAAAGCTTAATGTACGTAATTTGTGTACGCCACCTCGACTTGACCCGAGGTGGGCCCACAATCCCCGAGACCTATTTGTGTTGTCCAATTTGATTCATTTCCGTACAATAATTAAGGAAAACTTTTGGCTATTGTTCCGAGTTTGTTGTGATTCGTATGCATCCTCTGAAATAAGCATCTAGAAACTCCGATATAAGTATTCTGATTTGACTATTCTGATATAAATAGTCCGATACAAGGGATTTGATATGAGTGTTCCCAACTTTGATATAAGTATCATGATATGAACATTTTGATACGAGTATTTCGATATGAATGTTGTAATATAAGTATCTTGATATAAGTGCTCTAATATGAATATTCTGATATGGGTATGTAATCTGATATAAATAATCCGTTATGAGTATTCTGATACAAGAATTCTGACATAAGTATTGTGATACAAGTATTTGGATACCAGTATTTTGATACATGTATTCTGACATACGTATTATGATATAAGTATTCTGACATAAGTATTCTGATATAAATGTGTTGGTATAAGTATTCTGTTATAAGTAATCTGCTACGAAAATTCTGATGATACGTCGATTATTCCATCGAATCTTGATTTATTTGCATTTAGTTTCTCACTACTCTGCTCGTGCATATGTCATGATTTCCTTCGCCGAGTCCCGGGCCGGTATGTATCGTGCGGATGGTTCGCCGAGTCCCTTGTTTGAGGGTCGGGTTCCATATATATAATTCCGGAGTATGATGTGTTCGGTTCCAGGGTACTATGGTATATGTCCGTCCCCGGTTACCGTGTATATGGAGTATGATGTGTTCGGTTCCGGAGTACTGTGGTATATGTCCGTCTCCGGTTACCGTGTATATCGATTATGATGTGACCGGTCCCCGGGTTCTCGTGGTATCTGTCCGGTTCCCGGGGTACCGTGTATATGTATATGGAGTATGATGTGACCGGTCCCCGGGTTCTCGTGGTATCTGTTCGGTTCCCGGGGTACCGTGTATCCGGTTCCTGGGTTCTCGTGGTATCTGTCCAGTTCCCTGGATACCGTGTATATGTTATGATGTGTGACGGAGATGTTCGGAGATATGAAATCTTCTGCAATATGATGTATCATGGCACCAGAGACGGGAGTGGCGACCATGTTCCTGTGCCCTATGCATGACTTTGATATGCATCATTTGTGATTGAAAAGTAAGTATTCTGATATTCTGGATAAGCTACTTACCTTCTGTATTTCTCCTGATATATGATTTTGGCATACATGATTTGTGTTCTGAAAGTAAGCATTTTGATGTTTCGGATAAGGTACTTACCTTCTGTATTTCTGATTCTGATTATGGTTCTGTCTGTTATGCTTCTGTGCTCCTGACTCCGATTATAATTCTATTTACTGCACTTCTTTCCTTACATACTCAGTACATATTCCGTACTGACCCCCTTTCTTCGGGGGCTGCGTTTCATGTCGCGCAGGTACTCCCAGGTGAGTTGAAGACATTATAGAGATGTTCCAGCGGAGAAGGCAAGCTCCATTTGCTCCTGGAGATCTGCCGAGTCAGAGTATATGTGTTAGGGGTTCTGTTAATGTTAGAGACTTTGCAGACAGAGTCGTGGGTATGGTATGTCGGTTTAATAAGCGGCTCCATCAGCCAATATGTCGTTTTGTATTATGTTATAAAGTCCGTATGATTACAGATTTGTTTGACTTGAAAGCTACAAAATATATATATGTTTCAGTAAGTTTTACTGTGTACTATATTCTACTTGATTAAAAGTCCGGAAAGATTATGTATGAAAATGAAAGTCTGTGGGCTCGCTTGACTCCGGATATGGGGTCGGGTGCCCATCACACCCTAGCGGGATTAGGGTGTGACAAAGTGGTATCAGAGCAGGTCTGTCCTAGGGGTTGTCTGCAAAGTCGTGTCCGGTAGAGTCCTGTTTATGGTGTGAAGCGCGCCACATTCATAAACAGGAGGCTACGGGGCATCTAGGGATTGTTGACCTTCTTCCTCTCTTAGATCGTGCGATAGAGCCAAGTCACAGGAAATAAGATTCCTTACGTAAGCCTTACATACGGCGAAAAATGGCAAGTGGTGACATGGGAGGTCGTAAAGGTAAATCTGGATATATTTGTCCTGTTACCTGAAACAGAAGGTTCTGGATGGCTATAATGTGATATGTAGCCATATACTCTGTACGGTATTGTGGGTATTTGCGGCGTACAGATTTCGAATGATAAGAATTTGTAAAGGTGATATGGAAGACCGAAAAGGGTAAAATAGTAATTGTACAAGAAAGGACGTGTTACGAACATGTCTCGGATTCTGTAAAACTTTGACTGGGTCCAGCTTATGTAACAAATGCCATACGAGGAAGTGGACGCAATTGTATCAGCATTAAGGCACCGAATCCCACCAAAGTTTCAAGGTTAAGCGTGCTAAGGTGGGAGGATGGGTGACCCCCCTGGGAAGTATGCAAGAATTTTATATATTTCGATATAAGAGACGAATGGAAAGCTAGAATAGCCTGAGTGAAATTAGAATATACAGGATGGTTGGAGACCATAAAAGGCCACATAGCACGCGATAGGTTAGACTAGAGAAGAGACAGAAGGTACGCCACAGCTCTGGAATTTGGATAGGCTTGAATTGCGTTTGGAAGTATTTTGTGGGTTAGTTGGTAATAATTATATGTATATATGTATATGAATATGTATGACATCTCATCTGTGAGGGTATCGGTGGACACGTGTGTCCCAACAACCTGGGCTACAATAAAGAAGGCCTTAACCGAGTAAAGGATACCGAAACCTGAGTGGTAGTAAGTGAATAAATGGTGCAAGTGTTATAAGATAAGCCGCTATTTTCACTACAGGTTAAGGATAGGAAAGTCTTAATAGTATGATATTTGAAAAAGAAGTGAGTGAGTAAATGGGAAATAAGGAGATCAAAATGTCGGAAAAAGGTGAAAGGCAAGAAAATCTCGGTGGATGGATCCCTGAGAGAAAATTTCCGATAAGGTATGAGACTATTTGGATAAAGATTCAAAAGCGGACATGGGAAGAGGATAGAGTATGGTAATATGGAATAGAAGAGAAATGTGTGAGGTCCGAGGACATAATTTTAATAAGTGGGGCTAAAGGAATAGTGACTACGACAAGGGAATGTGAGGTAAGAGAAGGAATGTTTAGGCTCTGTGACAGTATTAAAAGACTTAGGTCCTTGGAAGGAATATGAAGGAATAGATACGTGGCTATATTAATATAGTTAAAGGTTCGACGAGCAAGGATAGGGAGAGTAAAAAATTGTAAGGATTCTGTGTTGAGAATAAAAGTAGCAGAACGCTTGAGGGATATGGACACACAGTTACAGCACAAACGCGCAGTTAAGGAAGAATTACGAACAAGCGAACTAAGCAAGTGAAAGGACGAATAGTGGATGGAAAAGTGGACAAAAGGATGACATAGACGGAAATAAAAAGGAAAATTTAGGATAAGAAGTTCTCGATATGTTAGGCATAGAGTTGGGAAAGAAGGTGAGGAATAAGGTATAAACAAAGACTTTACAGAAGGACTGTTGGCTTATAAGGAGCCCCTTAAAGGGGGGGGGGGGGGGGGGGAGACCATATTATACTAGGCCAAAAAGGATCACCATGCTTTCAAGTATCAGGAAAGGAAACCTATGACATGAAATGAGGATTCATGAAAAGGCCAAGGAGTTTGATTATAGAAAATGGAGGGAAAGGAAAAGAACGGGCTCGAAGAAAAGAACAATTACAAGAGGAACCCCCTCCGAACGGTTATAACACCCCGTGGGGTTAGTTGAACATTCGAGGACGAATGTTCTAAAGGGGGGGAGGATGTTATAGCCCGCATTTTGTATGTTCGGATATTTCGAGATCGTCGTGACAAGTTAAGGCAAGACCATTTATTAAAAATTATTTTAAGGTACAAGTTGTTATGAATATTATTTATGAACATTATTAGTATGGAAATATTGAGAAAGACTAAGGGCAAAAAGGGAAATTCACAAAAGAAGTCATGGAAATAATGTGGAAGGCTAGGGGCAAAATGGTAATATTGAGGAAAGTCGAGGGGCAAAACGAGAATTTCACACAAGTTCATGAAAGTTCCAAAAAGGCCATATTGGCCATGTGAAAAAAAAGATGACAAATTGCCATAATATTCATCTTTTATACATGGAAATTTCTAGAATTTTGGAGAAAAGAAGAGTAGGGCCATGTGTTCATAATTCTTACTTGAGGGGCTTAAGAATAAATATAGATAAGTGGTAGAAAAAGAAAGATAAATAAGACATATTTCTCTTCATCTTTTAGAAGATGAAGAAGCTTGGAAAGAAAAAAAAAATGAAGGGCCTATTCGGCCATGAATGATGGAGGAAAAATCCTTGGAGAAAAATTGTTCAAAAATTATTTTCCTACTAATTGGAAGGTCCTTAGTAAGGTGAAGTAATTATTGGAGCAAGAAAAATTGGCATTCTAGCAAGTTGTGGACTCTAACCAAAGGAAGAAGCTAAGGGAGAAAAGGTAAGAATCAATCCTCTTTTATATGTTGTAGATGGTTGTGTATGTTGTAGTATGTAGAAATGGGTGAAATTTATGAAAATATGGAAATATGGTGTGGTGGCCGTGTGTGCGTTGTTGTTGTGTAGAGAAAGAATGAATTAATGTTATTAGTATTTTGGTTGTTGTTGTAATGAATAGAAATGGATGAAAATGCATGAAAATATGCATGTAGTTGTTGTGGCCGTGTGAGTATGTATATGGCAATGTTGCCGTATGGTGTTGTATATTGGAGAAGGGATGAATTAATTTTATTTAGTGTATTAGTTGTGTTGTTGTGGAAACTAATGTGAACCTAATATAATTCTTGAATTTATGAGAATGATGTTGTTAACGTGTGAGTTGTTGATGTAGTGTGTGAAAGTGAAAGAAGAAAGTGTGTTGCTAATGTTCTTATTGAAGTTGGAAAGGTTCGGGTGGCATTGTATGTTGATTGGATCATTTTGAATATTGTAGTGTTGCTAGAATAATTGTTGGTATTGTTGTTGATAATGTGGCCGAGTTCCATTCTCGGATTGTTGTTGAAATTGGCCGAGTTGTATTCTCGGGGATGGTATATTTACAGGGGAGATGCTGCCGAAATTTTGGCAGAATATAAGTGGATTTACTTGAGAAAATAAGACAAGTGTTGATTTAAGATTAAATTCCTGAAGGCTTATAATCAATGTTTGGTATTTGTGACCAATTGTAGATTTTGAAGAATTTGGAACTTGAAATTGGAGAAGCTTAAGAAGCGGAAAAGGTATGTAAGGCTTTACTTTTCCTTCTTTTGGCATGTCTTAGGCATATTAGGTTTGGATACGAGCCTCAGGGGCGATTCTATTCCTAGAAATCCGAGTTTGAATTTGACCCTTTTTCATTCAATAGAATTGAATCAAATTCTTCATGCCTTGTCGGAATAAGTGCTGAAACATCTATAACCTGCCCAAATGGAACCGAATGACACTAAGACTTTCATAAGTGACTCCATAAAGCTTAATGTACGTAATTTGTGTACGCCACCTCGACTTGACCCGAGGTGGGCCCACAATCCCCGAGACCTATTTGTGTTGTCCTATTTGATTCATTTCCGTACAATAATTAAGGAAAACTTTTGGCTATTGTTCCGAGTTTGTTGTGATTCGTATGCATCCTCTGAAATAAGCATCTAGAAACTCCGATATAAGTATTCTGATTTGACTATTCTGATATAAATAGTCCGATACAAGTGATTTGATATGAGTGTTCCCAACTTTGATATAAGTATCCTGATATGAACATTTTGATACGAGTATTTCGGTATGAATGTTTTGATATAAGTATCTTGATATAAGTGCTCTAATATGAATATTCTGATATGAGTATGTAATCCTATATAAATAATCCGTTATGAGTATTCTGATACAAGAATTCTGACATAAGTATTCTGATACGAGTATTTGGATACCAGTATTTTGATACAAGTATTCTGACATACGTATTCTGATATAAGTATTCTGACATAAGTATTGTGATATAAATGTGTTGGTATAAGTATTCTGTTATAGGTAATCTGCTATGAACATTCTGATGATACGTCGATTATTCCATCGAATCTTGATTTATTTGCATTTAGTTTCTCACTACTCTGCTCGTGCATATGTCATGATTTCCTTCGCCGAGTCCCGGGCTGGTATGTATCGTGCGGATGGTTCGCCGAGTCCCTTGTTTGAGGGCCGGGTTCCATATGTATAATTCCGGAGTATGATGTGTTCGATTCCGGGGTACTGTGGTATATGTCCGTCCTCGGTTACCGTGTATATGGAGTATGATGTGTTCGGTTCCGGAGTACTGTGGTATATGTTCGTCTCCGGTTACCGTGTATATGGATTATGATGTGACCGGTCCCCGGGTTCTCATGGTATCTGTCCGGTTCCCGGGGTACCGTGTATATGTATATGGAGTATGATGTGACCGGTCCCCGGGTTCTCGTGGTATCTGTCCGGTTCCCGGGGTACCGTGTATCCGGTTCCCGGGTTCTCATGGTATCTGTCCGGTTCCCGGGATACCGTGTATATGTTATGATGTGTGACGGAGATGTTCGGAGATATGAAATCTTCTGCAATATGATGTATCATGGCGCCAGAGACGGGAGTGGCGACCATGTTCCTGTGCCCTATGCATGACTTTGATATGCATCATTTGTGATTGAAAAGTAAGTATTCTGATATTCTGGATAAGCTACTTACTTTCTGTATTTCTCCTGATATATGATTTTGGCATACATGATTTGTGTTTTGAAAGTAAGCATTTTGATGTCTCGGATAAGGTACTTACCTTATGTATTTCTGATTCTGATTATGGTTCTGTCTATTATGCTTCTGTGCTCCTGACTCCGATTATAATTCTATTTACTGCACTTCTTGCCTTACATACTGAGTACATATTCCGTACTGACCCCCTTTGTTCGGGGGCTGCGTTTCATGCCGCGCAGGTACTCCCAGGTGAGTTGAAGACATTATAGAGATGTTCCAGCGGAGAAGGCAAGCTCCATTTGCTCCTGGAGATCTGCCGAGTCAGAGTGTATGTGTTAGGGGTTCTGTTAATGTTAGAGACTTTGCAGACAGAGTCGTGGGTATGGTATGTCGGTTTAGTAAGCGGCTCCATCAGCCAATATGTCGTTTTGTATTATGTTATAAAGTCCGTATGATTACAGATTTGTTTGACTTGAAAGCTACAAAATATATATATATGTTTCAGTAAGTTTTACTATGTACTATATTCTACTTGATTAAAAGTCCGGAAAGATTATGTATGAAAATGAAAGTCTGTGGGCTCGCTCGACTCCGGATATGGGGTCGGGTGCCCATCACACCCTAGCGGGATTAGGGTGTGACAAAGTGGTATCAGAGCAGGTCTGTCCTAGGGGTTGTCTGCAAAGTCGTGTCCGGTAGAGTCCTGTTTATGGTGTGAAGCGCGCCACATTCATAAACAGGAGGCTACGGGGCATCTAGGGATTGTTGACCTTCTTCCTCTCTTAGATCGTGCGATAGAGCCAAGTCACAGGAAATAAGATTCCTTACGTAAGCCTTACATACGGCGAAAAATGGCAAGTGGTGACATGGGAGGTCGTAAAGGTAAATCTGGATATATTTGTCCTGTTACCTGAAACAGAAGGTTCTGGATGGCTATAATGTGATATGTAGCCATATACTCTGTACGGTATTGTGGGTATTTGCGGCGTACAGATTTCGAATGATAAGAATTTGTAAAGGTGATATGGAAGACCGAAAAGGGTAAAATAGTAATTGTACAAGAAAGGACGTGTTACGAACATGTCTCGGATTCTGTAAAACTTTGACTGGGTCCAGCTTATGTAACAAATGCCATACGAGGAAGTGGACGCAATTGTATCAGCATTAAGGCACCGAATCCCACCAAAGTTTCAAGGTTAAGCGTGCTAAGGTGGGAGGATGGGTGACCCCCCTGGGAAGTATGCAAGAATTTTATATATTTCGATATAAGAGACGAATGGAAAGCTAGAATAGCCTGAGTGAAATTAGAATATACAGGATGGTTGGAGACCATAAAAGGCCACATAGCACGCGATAGGTTAGACTAGAGAAGAGACAGAAGGTACGCCACAGCTCTGGAATTTGGATAGGCTTGAATTGCGTTTGGAAGTATTTTGTGGGTTAGTTGGTAATAATTATATGTATATATGTATATGAATATGTATGACATCTCATCTGTGAGGGTATCGGTGGACACGTGTGTCCCAACAACCTGCGCTACAATAAAGAAGGCCTTAACCGAGTAAAGGATACCGAAACCTGAGTGGTAGTAAGTGAATAAATGGTGCAAGTGTTATAAGATAAGCCGCTATTTTCACTACAGGTTAAGGATAGGAAAGTCTTAATAGTATGATATTTGAAAAAGAAGTGAGTGAGTAAATGGGAAATAAGGAGATCAAAATGTCGGAAAAAGGTGAAAGGCAAGAAAATCTCGGTGGATGGATCCCTGAGAGAAAATTTCCGGTAAGGTATGAGACTATTTGGATAAAGATTCAAAAGCGGACATGGGAAGAGGATAGAGTATGGTAATATGGAATAGAAGAGAAATGTGTGAGGTCCGAGGACATAATTTTAATAAGTGGGGCTAAAGGAATAGTGACTACGACAAGGGAATGTGAGGTAAGAGAAGGAATGTTTAGGCTCTGTGACAGTATTAAAAGACTTAGGTCCTTGGAAGGAATATGAAGGAATAGATACGTGGCTATATTAATATAGTTAAAGGTTCGACGAGCAAGGATAGGGAGAGTAAAAAATTGTAAGGATTCTGTGTTGAGAATAAAAGTAGCAGAACGCTTGAGGGATATGGACACACAGTTACAGCACAAACGCGCAGTTAAGGAAGAATTACGAACAAGCGAACTAAGCAAGTGAAAGGACGAATAGTGGATGGAAAAGTGGACAAAAGGATGACATAGACGGAAATAAAAAGGAAAATTTAGGATAAGAAGTTCTCGATATGTTAGGCATAGAGTTGGGAAAGAAGGTGAGGAATAAGGTATAAACAAAGACTTTACAGAAGGACTGTTGGCTTATAAGGAGCCCCTTAAAGGGGGGGGGGGGGGGGGAGACCATATTATACTAGGCCAAAAAGGATCACCATGCTTTCAAGTATCAGGAAAGGAAACCTATGACATGAAATGAGGATTCATGAAAAGGCCAAGGAGTTTGATTATAGAAAATGGAGGGAAAGGAAAAGAACGGGCTCGAAGAAAAGAACAATTACAAGAGGAACCCCCTCCGAACGGTTATAACACCCCGTGGGGTTAGTTGAACATTCGAGGACGAATGTTCTAAAGGGGGGGAGGATGTTATAGCCCGCATTTTGTATGTTCGGATATTTCGAGATCGTCGTGACAAGTTAAGGCAAGACCATTTTTTAAAAATTATTTTAAGGTACAAGTTGTTATGAATATTATTTATGAACATTATTAGTATGGAAATATTGAGAAAGACTAAGGGCAAAAAGGGAAATTCACAAAAGAAGTCATGGAAATAATGTGGAAGGCTAGGGGCAAAATGGTAATATTGAGGAAAGTCGAGGGGCAAAACGAGAATTTCACACAAGTTCATGAAAGTTCCAAAAAGGCCATATTGGCCATGTGAAAAAAAAGATGACAAATTGCCATAATATTCATCTTTTATACATGGAAATTTCTAGAATTTTGGAGAAAAGAAGAGTAGGGCCATGTGTTCATAATTCTTACTTGAGGGGCTTAAGAATAAATATAGATAAGTGGTAGAAAAAGAAAGATAAATAAGACATATTTCTCTTCATCTTTTAGAAGATTAAGAAGCTTGGAAAGAAAAAAAAAATGAAGGGCCTATTCGGCCATGAATGATGGAGGAAATATCCTTGGAGAAACATTGTTCAAAAATTATTTTCCTACTAATTGGAAGGTCCTTAGTAAGGTGAAGTAATTATTGGAGCAAGAAAAATTGGCATTCTAGCAAGTTGTGGACTCTAACCAAAGGAAGAAGCTAAGGGAGAAAAGGTAAGAATCAATCCTCTTTTATATGTTGTAGATGGTTGTGTATGTTGTAGTATGTAGAAATGGGTGAAATTTATGAAAATATGGAAATATGGTGTGGTGGCCGTGTGTGCGTTGTTGTTGTGTAGAGAAAGAATGAATTAATGTTATTAGTATTTTGGTTGTTGTTGTAATGAATAGAAATGGATGAAAATGCATGAAAATATGCATGTAGTTGTTGTGGCCGTGTGAGTATGTATATGGCAATGTTGCCGTATGGTGTTGTATATTGGAGAAGGGATGAATTAATTTTATTTAGTGTATTAGTTGTGTTGTTGTGGAAACTAATGTGAACCTAATATAATTCTTGAATTTATGAGAATGATGTTGTTAACGTGTGAGTTGTTGATGTAGTGTGTGAAAGTGAAAGAAGAAAGTGTGTTGCTAATGTTCTTATTGAAGTTGGAAAGGTTCGGGTGGCATTGTATGTTGATTGGATCATTTTGAATATTGTAGTGTTGCTAGAATAATTGTTGGTATTGTTGTTGATAATGTGGCCGAGTTCCATTCTCGGATTGTTGTTGAAATTGGCCGAGTTGTATTCTCGGGGATGGTATATTTACAGGGGAGATGCTGCCGAAATTTTGGCAGAATATAAGTGGATTTACTTGAGAAAATAAGACAAGTGTTGATTTAAGATTAAATTCCTGAAGGCTTATAATCAATGTTTGGTATTTGTGACCAATTGTAGATTTTGAAGAATTTGGAACTTGAAATTGGAGAAGCTTAAGAAGCGGAAAAGGTATGTAAGGCTTTACTTTTCCTTCTTTTGGCATGTCTTAGGCATATTAGGTTTGGATACGAGCCTCAGGGGCGATTCTATTCCTAGAAATCCGAGTTTGAATTTGACCATTTTTCATTCAATAGAATTGAATCAAATTCTTCATGCCTTGTCGGAATAAGTGCTGAAACATCTATAACCTGCCCAAATGGAACCGAATGACACTAAGACTTTCATAAGTGACTCCATAAAGCTTAATGTACGTAATTTGTGTACGCCACCTCGACTTGACCCGAGGTGGGCCCACAATCCCCGAGACCTATTTGTGTTGTCCAATTTGATTCATTTCCGTACAATAATTAAGGAAAACTTTTGGCTATTGTTCCGAGTTTGTTGTGATTCGTATGCATCCTCTGAAATAAGCATCTAGAAACTCCGATATAAGTATTCTGATTTGACTATTCTGATATAAATAGTCCGATACAAGTGATTTGATATGAGTGTTCCCAACTTTGATATAAGTATCCTGATATGAACATTTTGATACGAGTATTTCGGTATGAATGTTTTGATATAAGTATCTTGATATAAGTGCTCTAATATGAATATTCTGATATGAGTATGTAATCCTATATAAATAATCCGTTATGAGTATTCTGATACAAGAATTCTGACATAAGTATTCTGATACGAGTATTTGGATACCAGTATTTTGATACAAGAATTCTGACATACGTATTCTGATATAAGTATTCTGACATAAGTATTGTGATATAAATGTGTTGGTATAAGTATTCTGTTATAAGTAATCTGCTATGAACATTCTGATGATACGTCGATTATTCCATCGAATCTTGATTTATTTGCATTTAGTTTCTCACTACTCTGCTCGTGCATATGTCATGGTTTCCTTCGCCGAGTCCCGGGCCGGTATGTATCGTGCGGATGGTTCGCCGAGTCCCTTGTTTGAGGGCCGGGTTCCATATATATAATTCCGGAGTATGATGTGTTCGGTTCCGTGGTACTGTGGTATATGTCCGTCCTCGGTTACCGTGTATATGGAGTATGATGTGTTCGGTTCCGGAGTACTGTGGTATATGTCCGTCTCCGGTTACCGTGTATATGGATTATGATGTGACCGGTCCCCGGGTTCTCATGGTATCTGTCCGGTTCCCGGGGTACCGTGTATATGTATATGGAGTATGATGTGACCGGTCCTCGGGTTCTCGTGGTATCTGTCCGGTTCCCGGGGTACCGTGTATCCGGTTCCCGGGTTCTCGTGGTATCTGTCCGGTTCCCGGGATACCGTGTATATGTTATGATGTGTGACGGAGATGTTCGGAGATATGAAATCTTCTGCAATATGATGTATCATGGCGCCAGAGACGGGAGTGGCGACCATGTTCCTGTGCCCTATGCATGACTTTGATATGCATCATTTGTGATTGAAAAGTAAGTATTCTGATATTCTGGATAAGCTACTTACTTTCTGTATTTCTCCTGATATATGATTTTGGTATACATGATTTGTGTTTTGAAAGTAAGCATTTTGATGTCTCGGATAAGGTACTTACCTTATGTATTTCTGATTCTGATTATGGTTCTGTCTATTATGCTTCTGTGTTCCTGACTCCGATTATAATTCTATTTACTGCACTTCTTGCCTTACATACTGAGTACATATTCCGTACTGACCCCCTTTCTTCGGGGGCTGCGTTTCATGCCGCGCAGGTACTCCCAGGTGAGTTGAAGACATTATAGAGATGTTCCAGCGGAGAAGGCAAGCTCCATTTGCTCCTGGATATCTGCCGAGTCAGAGTGTATGTGTTAGGGGTTCTGTTAATGTTAGAGACTTTGCAGACAGAGTCGTGGGTATGGTATGTCGGTTTAGTAAGCGGCTCCATCAGCCAATATGTCGTTTTGTATTATGTTATAAAGTCCGTATGATTACAGATTTGTTTGACTTGAAAGCTACAAAATATATATATGTTTCAGTAAGTTTTACTATGTACTATATTCTACTTGATTAAAAGTCCGGAAAGATTATGTATGAAAATGAAAGTCTGTGGGTTCGCTCGACTCCGGATATGGGGTCGGGTGCCCATCACACCCTAGCGGGATTAGGGTGTGAAAATTTTCCAAGGTTCATCCTTCTATCGAAGGTCTTCATTTTCGAGGAGAATTATTAACTCTCTGTGCTCATTTTTGTCATATGAGTCTGTGTCATCATTATCATTTTCAGTGAGGGCATCAGAATACGAAGGTGGCATATTATCCTTCTTCTTTTGGGAGTCTATAAAATCCAGATATTGTTGATATGTGATATCTTCCTTATTATTACTGGAAGATCCTGCAATATTGACGACTATGAGCCTTTGGTTACCCATTTGGGAAAGGACAGTGCCTCCGCCTATTCCTTTATTAGTACCTCGGCCTCCCCCTTTCTATTTTAGAGAGGGGTTGTAGCTGCTGTCTCATCCTGCAGATTAAATAAACAAGAGTTATGAACTTAAATACTCTGTTGTGAGAAAATCAGGGAGACTATTATCTAACCCTTTTTATAATGAATTTCAAAATCAAATGGGGCTAATAATCCTGCCATCTTTCAAACATTTGTTTATAAACATAAATCTGGCTGCTTGATAGTCATTTTTTATTAAACATTTTGATTATATATGTTGACACCTGATTTTTTACCTCTCATAAATTATTTTGATTAATCAGAGTCCTTGGATAATAAATAAAATAATTTAAACACTCATAGAGAATCTGAATGATTTTAACATAATTATTCAAACCAACATTTTACTTCTCTAAATTAATAGAGGAACCCCAAAGGCTCTATAATTATTTAGAAACTTACCAACATTTTTACAACATTTATGAAATACTTTTATAATTAATCAGCAGCAAAACAATTTTAAAAAATTGTTCATTTAATTGATCAAATTAAGAAAATCAGATAAGAAGGCAATTTATCTTATTTTTATCCGAGGAATTTGAGTAATTAAGAGAATTTACCATTTCACCCCTCAAGCTTTGAATTTTGTATGTTTATATAACTGTTTCAATTTGACAAATTTGTTTTGACAAAATTGTAATTTAGTCTCAATTGTTGTGTGTTGCATAAATGACCACCTCATAATTAACCAAGTCATGGTTTAATATAGCTGGGGTCAATTGTTACACCTCAGCAACTTCCTGTCGTTGCGTCGCGAATAGACTAACGTCAGTTAAGTCGGATACGAGACCTTCACGACTACCAGAGGGTGATTGGCAGTCTAGAACTTTCTCCATATCACACTAACACATAGTCAAGAGAGAAATCAAGGATCAAACATCAAAAGTTGGTAGAATCAAGGGAGTGAATGCTTCCTAAGGGTTGATAGAAGTTGAGAATCTCTTTGGTATTGAAGTGGAGTTCTTCTAAAGTGGAGTATTCTCATCCAAAGATCATCTCTACATAACCAAAGGTGAGTTTTATGATTATTTCATGTTAATGATGTTGAGGAAGTAATATGTGAATGATGAGCACGATGTTGTATTATAGTTGTGGTTATGGAGGATCTTAGGGGTGAATTTGGAAATTGAATAACTTCTAGCCAAGGGAATTTATGTGTTATGATATTATCGGCGTTGCTATGATGTTTGGGAGCTGTTTTATTATTTGAGGGAAAGTTGTTAAAACAAACGAAATGCTGCCCAATTTTCGTTAGCCTTATTCGCTTTAGTTCAGGCTTAAGTATACCTTCAACAATCTAACCCTCGTGTGAACCCCTTTGTATGTAGAATTGTAAGCCGGAAGGAGAGCTCTTAGTCGACATCGTTAAGAAGATACAAAGGTATGTAAGGCTATCCCCTTTTCTTCAAAGGCATGACTCTTGTTCCATAATTTCTTCCCTATACTTCCATGACTTTCTTACATCCCTAAAGATGAAGTTTGAAGAACGTTGAGAACTTCTTACGAGATATGTTCCATAACGTTAAAGATGACTTCATGATGCAGATATTTCTATGCTTATGGTTTCATTGATACTATTTTTCCTTGTTGCCTCACCTAAAAATACTAGTTCCTTCAAGGTGAGACGTAACAGTGAGGATGACGCCATAAGGTAATCGGAGGTTCACGACCTTACGTCACTCCGATAAAGTGCACTTTTGTTTGGGCTCTCATGCATGCTACGTATATTATATATGTATATGATATGTATATGTATATAGGGGACATGGGGAAAAAGTGAGGCGCTATAGACGCATAGCCACCTGATCAGCTGGTACCTTATAATATCATCCCAGACGCAGGATATATGGGTAATGGATTGGCCCGTTCGTTCCACAACAATATATTAATACATGATGATATATGGATCGGGCTGCACGTTCTGCAGCAATATATGATATGGTTATATTTTTACGAGCATGCATGTATGACTCCGCCTTAAGAGGCAAGCAGTCACCGGTTATTTTCTTATCTTTATTTTATCTTCCCGTTCCTTTGTTATTTTATGATGCATGCCTTATATACTCAGTACATTGCTCATACTGACGTCCCTTTCCTTCTTGGACGTTGTGTTCATGCCCAATGGTAAACAGGGGGACGACCCATCTTCCTAGGAGCCAAACCAGCTTGCACAAGAGCACTTCCATACTCCGGAGGTGCAGTTTTTTATATATCCTTTTGTGTTCATACTTGGATATGGTGGAGTCCTGTCCCATCTTCATGACTTAAGAGTTTCAGTTAGAGGCTCGGAGATACTCATGTGTGAGTAGTGGATGTTATGTGACACTCATTGTATATTCTGTATATTATTCTTCTGCCGCCGCGCGGGCTTATGTATACAGATATATGTGTACATGTTTTATGGAGTCTATATGTGTACAAGTTAAGACGATAGTAGTATGATGCGTGGTGCTCGGTAGTCAGCTCCGGGTGCCCGTCATGGCCCACTAGTCGGGTCGTGACAAAAGTGGTATCAGAGCGGTTTCGTCCTAGGGTGTGTCTACGAGCCGTGTCCAGTAGAGTCTTGTTTATGGGTGTGAAGCGCGCTACACTTATAAACAAGAGGCTGCTGGGCATTTAGGAATAATGACCGTCTTTATTTCCGCGATAGAGCCATAATGTAAGGTTTCCTTTATTCTAATTGTGCGTTATGATTTCAGCGATGCCACCAAGAAAGAAGCAAATATGCACAATATTAAATGCCGCCGAGGAAGGCACCAACCGAGGACCTCCAGTTGAGTTGGGATATAGCGAGGCTCAGAGTGCTACTCCCTCGCATGCCACTCTCACTCCTATCCCTCCAGCAGCAGAGGAGCATGAGAGGGCCCCAGCTCCTCCCCCTATTGCTCCAAATCAGGACTTACGAGATGCCGTTTAGTTGCTAACTCAGTTAGTTGCCGCGCAGGCTCAGCGGCAGGGTGCAGGTCCAAGTGATAGGGCGACTAGTGCCCGAGCCCGTGATTTCATGAGCTTAAATCCTCCAGAATTTTTCGGATCGAAACCGGATGAAGACCTACAGGGCTTTATTGATGAGGTATTGAGGACGTTGAGAATTATTGATGCTTCTGATACCGAGTCCGTGGAGTTGGCTTCGTATAGACTCCGGGACGTAGCTGTTTTATGGTATAACAATTGGATTTATTCAAGAGGGGAAAATGCACCTCCCCCAAAATGGCAAGAGTTTGTGGATGCTTTTATTCGGCATTATTTGCCACCCGAGGTTCGTCGGGCTCGCGCCGATAAATTCCTGAATCTTAAGCAAGGGAATATGAGTTCCCGGGAATATAGTCTCTGATTTAATTCATTGGCTAGGTATGCTCCGACCATGGTAGCAGACATGGGAGACCGGGTACATCGATTTGTGAGGGGCTTAGGGCCACACTTATTTAAAGACTGTTTAACAGCTTCGCTACTGGAAGGGATGGACATCTTGCGTATTCAAGTGCATGCCCAGAACCTAGAGGAGCAACAACAACTGCATAGAGGAGAGCGAGATATGGATAGGGGACACGGTAAAAGGACTAGGTCAGCGGGTACTAGCAGTGAGTACAGAGGAGGCCAGGGGAAGCAATATTCCAGATATTCAGGTCAGTCTGCATCCAGTGCACCTCCTCGGTTTGCGGGCCGAAAGTTTGACCGACCTATTTATTGTGAGCCGAGTCAGGGTTCGGGAGCTTCAGGTTCCCAGTATCGTGGTGATTCTAACCAGAGGAGACCACCGGTACCCCGGTGCAGTCAATGCGGTAAGTTACATTCGGGTCAGTGCTACCGAGGCTCAGATGCTTGTTATGCTTGTGGTCGAGTTGGCCACATGATGCGTGATTGTCCATTGAGGAGCGGCCGAGATGAGGCCCAGCCTACAGGTTCAGTAGCAGGTTCTTCATCATCCGTGCACCCCGTAGGGCAGGCTTTCCAGGTTTCAGCGGGCCGTGGCAGAGGCAGTGGGGGAGCCTCTAGTTCGACCGGTCCCCAGAACCGTATCTATGCATTGACCGGACGACAGGAACTGGAGACCTCTCCCGACGTTGTAACAGGTATATTGACAGTATCTTCTTATGATGTTTATGTATTGATTGATCCGGGCTCTACCTTGTCATATATTACTCCTTACATCCCTGGTCGTATCGGGATAAAACCCGAGCCAATCAAACCTTTTGAAGTGTCCACTCCAGTTGGTGATCCAGTATTAGCCAGACAAGTGTATAGAGACTACGCAATTGTAGTGTGTGGCCGGCACACTGTGGCTGATTTAATTGAATTGGAAATGCTAGATTTCGATGTCATTATGGGCATGGACTGGTTAGCTTCCTGTTATGCAAATGTAGATTGCAGGGATATGGTGGTTCGGTTCCAATTCCCGGGAGAACCAGTTTTAGAGTGGAAGGGTAGCACTGCATCTCCAAGAGGCAGGTTTATTTCCTACCTCACGGTAAGGAAGATGATTGCCAAGGGCTATATTTATCATTTAGTTCGAGTTCATGACACGAAAGCAAAACCGTCGACTCTTCAATCTGTTCCGGTAGTAAACGAGTTTCCAGATGTATTTCCGGACGAGCTTCCAGGTCTTCCACCAGAACGGGAGATTGAATTCACTATCGATGTACTGCCAGATACTGAGCCAATATCTATCCCTCCCTACAGAATGGCTCTTGCGGAATTAAAAGAATTAAAAGCACAGTTGAAAGATTTACTCGAGAGGGGATTTATTAGGCCCAGTTCATCTCCATGGGTAGCACCTGTCTTATTCGTATGGAAGAAAGATGGATCTCTACGAATGTGTATCGATTATAGGCAGCTGAACAGGGTGACAATAAAGAATAAATATCCACTTCCGAGGATCGACGATTTATTCGATCAATTACAAGGAGCTAAGTGGTTTTCCAAGATAAACCTGAGGTTAGGATACCATCAAGTGAGAGTCAAAGAAGAAGATATTCCGAAGATGGCTTTTAGAACCAGATATGGCCATTATGAATTTCGGGTGATGTCGTTTGGCTTGACCAACGCTCCAGCAGTGTTCATGAACCTGATGAATGATGTGTTCAGGCCATTCTTGGACTTATTTATAATTGTATTCATTGATGATATCCTGGTATACTCTAAATCAGAGGGAGAGCATGCGGAACATTTGCGTACTGTCCTTGGAATTCTTCGAGCTCGCAAATTATATGCTAAATTTTCAAAATGTGAATTCTGGCTGAACTCTGTAACTTTTGTAGGCCACATCATCTCAGCCGACAGTATTCGGGTTGATACCCAAAAGATCGAGGCTGTGAAAACTTGGCCAAGGCCTACAACGCCTACAGAAGTCCGTAGCTTTCTGGGATTGGCAGGGTATTACAGGAGATTCGTGGAAGGTTTTTCCTCTATTTCAGCACCGTTGACGAAGCTAACACAGAAATCTGCTAAATTTCAGTGGACAGATGCTTGTGAGCGGAGCTTTCAGGAACTGAAAGACAGGTTGACTTCAACCCCAGTTCTGACACTTCCAGAAGGGTCAGAAGGTTATGTGGTGGATTGTGATGCCTCTGGTGTTGGGTTAGGCTGTGTATTGATGCAGCACGTATGCTTCTAGGAAGCTGCGAAAACATGAGAAGAATTATCCGACTCACGACCTTGAATTAGCTGCGGTCATTCACGCTCTAAAGATATGGAGGCACTATTTTTACGGTGTCCATGTGGACATCTACACGGATCACAAAAGTCTTCAATATATTTTCAAGCAAAAGGAATTGAACCTGTGTCAGAGGCGATGGTTAGAGTTATTGAAGGACTATGACGTAAGTATTCTATACTACCCTGGTAAAGCAAATGTAGTGGCTGATGCTCTCAACCGTAAGTCCATGGGTAGTCGAGGTGATGTTCCATCAAAAAGGAAGGAATTAGCTCGTGAGCTCCACCAACTAGCTAGCCTAGGAGTTTGCTTAATGGATTCGGGCAACACAGGAGTTAAGGTGCTTAACCCAGCTACTTCGTCCCTAGACACAGAAGTGAAAAGGCGTCAATACGAGGATCCCAAATTGAGGTATTGTAGAGATGCACGTTCCCAAAAAGAGAAGTCACCATTTGAGATCTCTGCAGATGGGATTCTCAGGTACCGAAACAGGTTATGTGTTCCGGATGTTGCGAGACTGCGTCGTCAGATTCTGGAAGAAGCTCATTGCTCCCGTTATTCCGTTCATCCGGGAGCGACAAAGATGTACCATGATATCAAACTAACGTATTGGTGGGAAGGAATGAAGAGAGATATAGCTGAGTTTGTGACTCAATGTCCGAACTGTCAACAGGTAAAAATTGAGCACCAGAAACCAGCAGGGCTCTTGCAAGAAATGGAAATTCCAACCTGGAAATGGGAGGCGATCAATATGGATTTTGTTGTTGTATTACCTCGTTCTCGGCATAAATGCGACTCCATTTGGGTGATTGTTGACAGGCTCATGAAATCAGCACATTTTCTGCCGGTCAGATCTACATATTCAGCAGAGGACTATGCTAGATTGTATCTCAAAGAGATAGTGCGTATTCATGGCATTCCTATATCTATTATTACTGATAGAGGAGCACAATTCACAGCTAAATTCTGGAAATCCTTTCAAGAAGGATTGGGCACTCAAGTGAAGTTTAGCATTACATTTCACCCACAGACTGATGGACAAGCTAAGCGCACTATTCAAACCTTAGGAGACATGTTGCGGGCTTGTGCATTGGACTTTGGTGGTAATTGGGAGGATCATCTGCCACTTATTGAATTTACATATAACAATAGTTATCATGCCAGTATTCAGATGGCCCCTTATGAAGCCTTATATGGGAGGAAGTGTAGGTCGCCTATCGGATGGTTTGAAGTGGGAGAAACACAATTAATAGGCCCAGAATTGATCCAACAAGCGGTCAAGAAGATTAAGCTTATCCGAGATCGGTTGTGTTACACCTTGGAAATTTCCCCGCGAACGTACAGTGGGTAGGCTAACAAAGGGGCATAGCGTATACGATGTTTTAATAAGAAGGGAACGACATTTGATGACCCTAAGTAAGGTTCCAAAGGCAATTGCAATAAGAGATAGGTTATGCTCCATAATGACTAATTATAGGTTCTGAAAATGTGGAAAGTTGCAGATTTGCATTTTGGCCTATTGAACGTAAAATGGAATACGAACCGTAAAGTGGTATACGGCCCGTAAACTGCCATGTCGTATTTCAACTTCCAAAACTTCAACTTTCTGTCAAATGTTCAAATGGTTAAATACGACTTGGAATACAGACCGTAAATTGAAATACAGCCCGTAAACTGCGATCGTAAATCACCATGATCCCCAGCATACTTTCTGGTTCTGTTATGCTTAAATACGCCCACAGAATACGGACCGTAAACTAGAATACGGCCCGTAAACTGGGTTTACGACCACTGAGCACTTTCGACGACTGTTCATTCCAGATCAGATTTTGGGTTATTAAAAAGGGGACCAAGTCTATTATTTCATTTCCACACTTCACCCCTTCTCTCTAAAATATCTCTCTACATTTATTCCACAAGAATTCAAGGATTATTAGTGATCAACAACACAAACCACGTGAATCAAGTGTAAGGAAACCCATTAAAGATCATTCAAGTCAAGAAATCTCATTGGAGATAAACTAGGGTTTTTGCTCAAGTGGAGTATTATCAACCAAGGCTTGTTCCTACGACATCTAAGGTAAGATTTATGGTATTTCTATGTTGTTTAAGGTATTTGAGAGTTGAAGTAATTGGATTGTAAAGGGGTATAGAATAATGGGTCATGAATGTGGAATAGTGCCATTTTGAGAAATAGTTTGAATTGAGTTATGGTTCTTGATGTGTTGTGATGTAAATATGCTATGAATGATGTTGAGAACGTGAGGTGAACAATGTATGTAAATGGACGTAGTCATGTGTTATAGCCATGGATAAGAGTAATTGAAAGCAAAATTGGATAATGTGGATGAATAACGACCATCGTTATAGTATCGTGAATGTATTATTGACGTTTGAGAGTTGATATACGCTATAGAGGAATGTCGTATAAATAGAGGAGATATTGTCCGATTTTCTCTAGCTTTAGTCATATATGCTAGCTATCGTTTCTAATGATAGTATGACTTTAATGAAGGTAGAAACGCTAGCATTGGAGGAGAACACGCAAGTGTAGAATAGTTCAACGGAAAGGTATGTAAGGCTAACCCTTCTTTCATAAGGCATGATTCTTTGGCCAAATATCTAAATCTTCTATGAGACTATGATATCCTTCAAATGATTTGATCTTCCGAGCTAGTAAGCTCACGATTCTTGATACGCCACGATTGCACTAAATCCATGTATGACGAGTAAGCCTATAAAGATAAATGTGATGAATGACGATAATAGTAACAATGATGTTGATGACTATTGTGATAATGATGTAAATAGTAAAGATGCTTATGAGCTATTATGTCTATGTGCCTATGTATGACTATTATGGAACCCCGAGCTTATGAGGTCGGGTAAGATATGTAAATAAGTATGTATATGATTATGTAACGCGCGCACACCTCTGCAGATGGTACGGATAACCCTGACGCCTTGGTAGGGCCAGGTAGATGTAACCCTGAAGCCTTGGTAGGGCCAGGTATGAGTAACCTTAAGCCTTGGTTGGCCAAGTATGTATGAAACACCGATCCGGCATGGTCGGGTATGCTATGTAAATGCTATGTATATGATACGACATGAATGTGAATAAGGGTATGTATACGAATACGAGTACAAATTTGGAACAGATACGATTTGGATATAAGTACACAAATACGCATTTGAAATGGACAACCCTATGAAAGGCAAGTAAGTGCCTATGACGATGATATCACCATCTCCCACCTTGTGCTATTTCTTATGTTGCTTATTATGCTTCTATATTGATATTGATCATGCTTTACATACTCAGTACATTCTTCGTATTGACGTCCTTTTGTTTGTGGACGTTGCGTCATGCCCACAGGTGCACAGGGAGACAGGCTCGATCCATAGCTATACTCTCAGAGACTACATAGCAGAGCTCCATTCCATTCAGAGCCATAGCTTTTGGGTACTTATTATTTTTTGTACATAATTACGGGTATAGCGGGGTCCTGTCCCGCTTATTTGATATGTTATACTCTCCTCAGAGGCTCGTAGACATGTGTATATGGTTAGATATGCCTGGACTTGCCGGCCTATATTTTGTATATCCTTTTGGTAGCCTTGTTAGCTCATGTACATTGGTGTGGCATAGATGCCAATGATAATGTAAAGGCATTGTTGTCCAATGGGACTAGTATAATGAATAGAATTATGTGTTTAATTATGTGGCTCGCCTAGATGTAAGCATAAGAGTAAGCCAAGGGGGTGCTCGGGTGGGCTAGCACCGAGTGCTCGTCGCGGCCCCCTACACAGGTCGTGACAGGTTGGTGATAGCTCAAAGCCGCCAAAAGTCTTATGCGGACAATCGCCGTAGGAATTTGGAATTTCAGGTCAATGACTGGGTATTTTTGAAAGTATCGCCAATGAAGGGGATAATGAGATTTGGTAAGAAAGGTAAGCTCAGTCCTCGATACATTAGGCCCTACAAGATCGTACGCAGAGTGGGCCAAGTAGCGTATGAGTTGGATTTACCCCAGAGCTGAACTCAGTCCATCCAGTCTTCCATGTATCGATGCTTCGTAAATGTGTTGGAGATCCGACCAAAATAGTACCCGCAAGCGACATTCAAGTCATTGAAAAATTGGCTTATGAAGAAGTGCCTGTTGCCATACTAGATAGACAAGTGCGGAAGCTTAGAAACAAAGAGGAAGCCTCAATTAGAGTTTTATGGAGGAATGATAACAGAGAGGAGATGACTTGGGAAGCAGAAGAAGCTATGAAGTTTAAATATCCGCATCTATTTTCACCCCCAGAGGAGACTCAAGATGAAACATTAGTGCCCCCAGGTATGAAATGTTTTACTTTATTACTTGTGGGTCGTGTGTGGCCATATTTATTATTGTTAATATTATAGCCCTGTATGGCGATATTATTTTGGGTTGCTGTGACAAGATGGTAGTGTCAAATTACAGGGGAAACTTTGGCAAATTTCGGTAGAATTCCCAAGAATTTAACATTCGAGGACGAATGTTCTTAAGGGGGGAGGATGTTACACCTCGAAAACTTCCTGTCGTTGCGTCGCGAATAGACTAAAGTAAGTTAAGTCGGATACGAGACCTTCACGACTACCAGAGGGTTATTGGCAGCCTTAATGTATATACGATAAGATTTTTTTTAGTCATAGGACTTGGTGAAACTAGGTTCGTCAAAGGAAGTGGAGTGTAAGTTATGTTTGGGGCGAATTTCATGGGTGTCGAACTAACTAATATTTATTAAGGTCTTTAGGACAAGTTATAATTTCCGTTATATCGTTAAGGATGCGTTGTACAAGTACCAAGAAGGTTCCACAAGGATTCGAGGTCAAACGAAGCGATAAGAGCGAATTCGGAAAAGTATGGATTATACGGCCATACATACGAACCGTATGATTTGTGCGGCCGTATTTCTGCCCGTAGAACCCCTCCAGAAAGGGGTAAGTCTCTGGAAGAACATACGGACCGTATAAATTATACGGTCCGTATAGTGGACCGTATATTTCGGGTCGGGTCCAAATTTTATTTTTATACATGTATGATTCCTTTTTGTTTTCTCATTTCTCATCTCACCAACACCCCTTAAACCTCTAGAACTTTCTCCATATCACACTAAGACATAGTCAAGAGAGAAATCAAGGATCAAACATCAAAAGTTGGTAGAATCAAGGGTGTGAATGCTTCCTAAGTGTTACACCTCAGAAATTTCCCCGTGAACGTACCACGAATAGACTAACGGAGAGTACGGGTATATGATGTTTTAAGGAGGAGGGAACGACGTTTGACGACCTTAAGTAAGATTTCAAAGGCAATGGGAACAAGAGATAGGTTATTCTCCACAATGACTAAATTATAGGTTTTGAAGACTTGAAAGTCGCAGATTTGCACTTTGGCCCAGTCGACCGTAAAGTGAAATAAGGACCGTAAAGTTGTATACGCCGTAAACCACCATGTCGTATTTCAACTCACAAAACTTCAACTTTCTGTCAAATGTTTAAATGGTTAAATACGACTTGGCATACGGATCGTAAATTGAAATACGGCCCCGTAAACTACGATTGTAAATCACCATAATCCCCAGCATACTTTTCTGGTTTTGATATGCTTAAATACGACCATGATATACGGCCCGTAAACTGGAATATGGACCGTAAACTGGGTTTACGACCACTGTGCACTTCAGTCATTGTTCATTTCGGATTAGATTTTAAGTCATTAAAAGGAGACCTAAGCTTATTCCATTCATTTCATCTCCACGATATTTCTTTCTAGAAACCTCTAGAATGCTCTCTACTCTTCATCACAAGAAAACCAAAGGAAATCCATGATCAATAACACCAAATCCATGAAATAAAGTGTATGAAACCTAACTAAAGTTCATCTCTCTCAAGAAAACCCAAAGGAAGTGAAGTAGGGTTTTGGTGCTAGAGGAGAAATTCCACTAAAGACTTGTTCAACCATCATATAAGGTAAGTTTCATGACTAAACCATGTTGTGTAAGGTATTGGAAGGTTAAGATACTTGAATTGTAAAAAGACATAGGAAAATGGGTCATTAATGAGTGAATAGTGTCATGTTTGGATGGTAGTTGAATTGAATCATAAATGTTGGGGTGTTGTGATTGTGAATACGTTATAAATGATATTTAGGCCATGGAATAAGTGTGATACATGAGAAAACGCGATAGTAAGCTATAACCATAAATTTGGAGAAATTGAAGAGAAATGGTGGATTGTGGTCAATGTATATGAATGATGATTGTTGATTGCAACATTGTGAATGTTGTTGTGAGAGTTTGGGAGTTGATATAGAACATGGGAAAATTAGTGTAAACAAAGGAGGTGCTGCCTAATTTTCCCTAGCTTTAGAAAGCCTGTTCTTATAATTTCTTAGCTAATGACGATATAAACTCTCTTGAAGGTAGAATGTGTGCATTAAAGAAGAACACGCAAGCGATAGCTTTGTTAAACTTCAAAGGTATGTAAGGCTTACCCCTTCCTTCAAAGGCATGAATCTTTCAAACATTCCATGATCCTCCTATGTGATGGAACTTATGAGTCATTAAATATACTAAATTACATACAAGCAGGATAATGATGATAATGAGTTAAAGTATAGAGATTTGATAGTTCATGATATGACGATTCCATAACGCTGATGATGTCATTATTGTTAACACTCACCTTATGCACTATTCCCTTCAAGGTGAGGCAAAGTACTCATAAAGTTTCATAATATAATCGGGGGTTCACGACCTTACGTCACCCCGACATAGCCATGGTTGTCTTCAAAGTGTAATGTAGGCTCCTAGCACTAAATGTGAAATGATGCTAAGTCATGATATGTTTATAAGATGATCAATAATGCTAACCTATAATACGCCTATGTTATGTATGAATATGCCAAGCTATGATAAGATTGTGATACGTTCATGAGATGTGTAATAGTGATGGGTAATGATTGTTTTTGTGATGATGAGATTCCACCGTGCCTAGATGGCCGGGCATGTCACCGCTAAGGCGGGCTGCGATGTTACACCGAGCCTAGAGGGTCGGGCATGATCACCACTAGTGGGCAGCATATGATGGTTACCCGGACACGGGATAACGATGAGATATGTGATGTGACGAGATATGTGATGTGACGAGATATGTGATGTGATGACATATGTACCATGATTATGTAAAATATGATATATGTACAAAATGTATTTGCTTATGAAACTCTTGCAGGTTATATCTTTCTCTCATGGCTCACGATCCTCCTATTATATTTATTTCATTCTTGTCTTACATACTCAGTACAATATTCGTACTGACGTCCGTTTTCTTTGGACGATGTGTTCATGCCCACAGGTAGACAGGGAGGAGAGCTCAACCCAGAGTCGTAGTAGCTGTCGGCCGATTGAAAGCACTCCTTTGTTCCGGAGGTGCTTGATTTTTCTTTTGTGTATATTTGTATATGTTGGGCTCGACGGGGTCCTGTCCCGTCTATGCCTTTTGTACTCCAGTAGAGGCTCGTAGATACACAGTGTGGGTTATGTGGTCTGATAAGGTCACTATGGTATAATTGTATATATTATTTTGTTAGCCTAAAGGGCTTATGTATATGAAACTATTTATGTTCACAAATGAAAGATGACTTTCTTATGATTTGAGTATAAAATTGGTAAAAGAGTAGCTAATGAGCATGATGAATAGTAGAATGAGCGGTGCTCGGTGGTTAGCCCCGGGTACCCGTCGCGGCCCCTAGCTGGGTCGTGACACTAAGGGTTGATAGAAGTTGAGAATCTCTTTGGTATTGAAGTGGAGTTCTTCTCAAGTGGAGTATTCTCATCCAAAGATCATCTCTACATAACCAAAGGTGAGTTTTACGATTATTTCATGTTAATGATGTTGAGGAAGTAATATGTGAATGATGAGCACGATGTTGTATTATAGTTGTGGTTATGGAGGATCTTGGGGGTGAATTTCGAAATTGAATAACATCTAGTCAAGGGAATTTATGTGTTATGATATTATGGGCGTTGCTATGATGTTTGGGAGCTGTTTTATTATTTGAGGGAAAGTTATTAAAACAAACGAAATGCTGCCCAATTTTCGTTAGCCTTATTCGCTTTAGTTCAGGCTTAAGTATACCTTCAACAATCTAACCTTTGTACGAACCCCTTTGTATGTAGAATTGTAAGCCGGAAGGAGAGCTCTTAGTCGACATCGTTAAGAAGATACAAAGGTATGTAAGGCTATCCCCTTTTCTTCAAAGGCATGACTCTTGTTCCATAATTTCTTCCCTATACTTCCATGACTTTCTTACATCCCTAAAGATGAAGTTTGAAGAACGTTGAGAACTTCTTACGAGATACGTTCCATAACGTTAAAGATGACTTCATGATGCAGATATTTCTATGCTTATGGTTTCATTGATACTATTTTTCCTTGTTGCCTCACCTAAAAATACTAGTTCCTTCAAGGTGAGACGTAACGGTGAGGATGACGCCATAAGGTAATCGGAGGTTCATGACCTTACGTCACTCCGACAAAGTGCACTTTGTTTGGGCTCTCATGCATACTATGTATATTATATGTGTATATGATATGTATATGTATATGTATATAGGGGACATGGGGAAAAGGTGAGGCGCTATAGACGCATAGCCACCTGATCAGCTGGTACCTTATGATATCATCCTGGACGCGGGATATATATGTAATGGATCGGGTCGTTCGTTCCACGGCAATATATTAATACATGATGATATATGGATCGGGCTGCACGTTCCGCAGCAATATATGATATGGTGATATTTTTACGAGCATGCATGCATGACTCCGCCTTAAGAAGCAAGCAGTCACTGGTTATTTTCTTATCTTTATTTTATCTTCATGTTCCTTTGTTATTTTATGATGCATGCCTTACATACTCAGTACATTGGTCGTACTGACGTCCCTTTCCTTCTTGGACGCTGTATTCATACCCACAGGTAAACAGGGGGATGACCCAGCTTCCTAGGAGCCAGACCAGCTTGCACAGGAGCACTTCCATACTCCGGAGGTGCAGTTTTTGATATATCCTTTTGTGTTCATACTTGGATATGGTGGAGTCCTGTCCCGTCTTCATGACTTCAGAGTTTCAGTTAGAGGCTCGCAGATACTCATGTGTGGGTAGTGGATGTTATGTGACACTCATTGTATATTCTGTATATTATTCTTCTGCCGCCGCGTGGGCTTATATATACGTATATATGTGTACATGTTTTATGGAGTCTATATGTGTACAAGTTAAGACGATAGTAGTATGATGCGTGGTGCTCGGTAGTCAGCTCCGGGTGACCGTCATAGCCCACTAGTCGGGTCGTGACATCAATTTTGCAAATTTTAAATTCCTAATGGCTTTAATTGAAATGTCCAAATCATGGGCAAATTAATTAAGGTCATTAATGCAAATCAGTATTAATTGGTTAAATTAATACCAAAATGAGGTTACATTTGCAACGATTAATTGCAAGAGTGCCTCTGTAATTAATTATAATGACAGGCTAAAATTGCAACCCTTATTTGATTGAAGGTCAATTGAAGGCCATATTTGCAAAACAAGCTTTAAAGTCTTTTTTTACGCCTTTGTTTGACCACGTTTTAATCTAATTTTGTTATAATTTGTTATTTTAAATACTAACCTATTTTACTAAAATGCCCGTTTTTCCCCTACGTGTAGGTATGCATTTGATATACACTTATATGTGTATACAATATACAAGGGGCCTTTTTTTTCTTCATTTAACCAAATGGCCGAGCCCAGTCCAAGGGACTGACCCAACTCAATGCCCAACAGTGTTATAATACTCCCTCAGTTAAACGAAAGAATTGATGAGGGGTCTCATTTGCAAAATTAACAAGGGGCTAGGGTTCACCTCTTCAATCACCCCTCTCTCCTTTGTCTCTATTGTCCCAACGCTGGTTTTTAAGGTCACGTAGGCGTGTGAGACACGGTAATGGCAGGGAAGAGAACAAAGCATTTATTTCTTCGTCCTTTTTTCACATTTTCTTCGATTAAATACTTCCAAACAATCCCATAAGGTACAATCTCTCTGTTTTCTAATTTATTTCGACCTTTTACAGTTGTAAAGAACAATTTTTAGCTGTTGATGGTTGTTTTCCTTTGATCTGAACCCTCCACTGTTGAATCTGGGCTTTAAACTTGTTGTAAAACTTGTTGTCCCACATCGGTGGTTGTAGGTTGAGTGTAAATTTTTGGGGTTCTACCATACTTGAGAAGAAAGAAGATGGAGGAAGAGGAGAAGAAAAAGAAAGGAATTTTTGGCATTAGAAGCTTAATAAAAAATTGAGCTTTGCAAAGGGTTAAAAATTCTGATTTTGTGTTTCTTTAAGTGAGAATCTCCAATTTTAAAAGTTTTATTATTTTTTTGTTTATTGTGGCTGAGTTTGGAGGAGGAAGGAAAGCTTTCTAGTCCATTCTTGATCTTCGGCTGCACTTAAAAAGGGTATTTCCTTATCATTTTATTGTTTTCATTAGTTTTCTTGTTTGATTTATGGATTAGTCCGATTTGTTAGTTTTCTTGTTTACTTGATGGATTATTGTTTTTATTAGTTTTTTCTTATTTTATTGATGGATTAGTCTGTTTGTTAGTTTTCTTGTTTAATTTATGGATTAGTTTGTTTCATTTGGTGCTAAGAGTAATTAGTAGCCTTTATTATGTTATGGTGTGGGTTTGAGTTGGATAGGTTAACCTGTATGAGCTATTGTAGTGCTTTGTCTTGTTTGTTTTGATCAGTATGTCTTAAGTCTAAGGGTTAATATATTGATGTTGTCGGGCTGTTAATGTTGTTTTGATCTGAGTTCTGAACAACATAGTCTTGTGTTAGTCCATCATTGTGCTTCTCTGCCTATGTAGTTTAGAGTATTGCATTCATCGTGATGGTAAAGGTTCCTGTTGACTCAAACAGCTTTAAAATGCATAAGTGATGGTCCGGTCCTGTTAAATTTGACTCATGCAGGTCATTCTAGTGCTTTCTCTTTTTTGTGTTTTGGTCCTTATGTGTTAATAAGTATATGGCCTATTTAGATTAGCTGATTTGAGCACACGACCCCACAATAGTTTTGTTTTAGCATCTTGTGTTAGGAGGACCATTTGTCTATACTTATGAATGTGGTCAGGCGGTTTTTGGTGTTCCAGTGAGCTTACAATCTTGTATCACCTACTGTTAATCTAGTTTTAAAGTCTTCTGCCTATACTACATGTTAAAATAAATTATCCGCCCCTATGGTTTGGTAAATACTTGGGGTTGACTTTGCAATTTGGATCATGCCTTGTAGTTCCTCTTGTCTGAACTGCCTGGGATCACTTATCTATGTGTCCATGTTCTAAAAATCTTCTTAACCTCTGTTTTGTTGTCACACTTAGATTATTCTTAAAACCCTGCATTATAGCAGTTTTTGAATCCATGAAGTCCCTAATTTACTTGTCTAATCTCAGAGCCTGTTAGCTTGATCTAGCAGCCTGCACATGTTTGAAACAAGTTTGATACCTTGGCTTTTCCTAGTCTAAACTAGAATGATTCTTATGCTAGTGTGTAAATATGACAGTATGTGTCATCTTGACTATCCATCTACCATCATTCATGTATATACTCAATAAGTGCAATTGTGTTTAAGTAAGTTAGTACTCCCTTGATACTGTTTCTGCTTGCTGAAAGGGATACCAGACATCTCCATTCCATGTTTGTCACTGCCTTATGCTTGATTTTGCATTCCTGTGTCTAAATGTCACCTTAGCCTAAACTGTGCTCAGGAATGATGCCCATTTATGCCTTCTTTATAGTTGTGAATGAAATGTTTATCATGAACCAAAATGTTGATCTTGTACTGCTTGCATTACACTGTCCTCAGACCTGAAACTTGATTTCCTTGGATCATATCTTATCTCTTCTTGCTTCATATTGTCTGAGCCATTACCTGCTCATTCTAATCTTGTTAGTCTGGGCTTTGTTTCCTTGGATGCTATGTTTGTCACACCTTCATGACATATGTGATCTGTCAAGAAAAATTGTGCATCATACTATATATGACACTGCCTTTTTTTTTTTTTGTGTGTCAAAATCCTGTAGGCCTTTCTTTCTTCTCCCTTGGCATCATTCTCTGTCTCCTAGGTGTCACTACAAGAGAACATGCAATTAGCTAGAGAGCAAATCTCTAGCTAACTCATAATAATCCCTATCTAACACTGTTTTAGCTAGGAAACTGACCCTAGCTAACTTCCGTGGCTAATAGGCTCATAGCTAAATATTTGCTAGGGATATTGGGTCAGCCGTAGCTAATTTAGCAAGGATGTTTTGCTAGGCAATATTCCGATGCAAAGTTAGCTAGGCTTAATTCCTCGCTAAAGTCATAGCTAAATTTATATAGGATGTTGATTTCTCTTTACAGTTAGCTAGGAATATCCCTAGCCAAAATATGTTTAGCTAGGGTCATTCCCTATTCATTCTCAACTGATATTTAGTGGGCACACGGAACGCAATTGCATTCTCGTATACAAATTGAAATATGACAAACAATAATAGAAGTCGTACAACATCCAACAAATCATTAATAATTGTTATATATGTTAAAAGGATGAAGTACATGTTTACAAATGAGATAAAATATAATTACAAATGAGATAAAATATACTTTCAACCAAAAACACAATAAGATTAAACACCATTATCTCAAGGTTGGTCCAAAGGAAAGCTACAACCATTGTCTCCATTTATTGTCACTTGCATTCCGCATCTACCTCCTCGACTTCAACACCAACTTCATTCTTTGGCGTACAAATCGCATTCACCTCATTTTTTTTTTGTAAATGTACCCTTCAGACTAGATTAAGGTAATTAGTTATTATATCAAAACAAAATCTACCAAATCTCAAAAATAAAGTTCTACAGAGGTCAAATATCTTTATGCTTACTAGTTTCTAAGGAATCTATATACATGAACTATCACTTGTTCCTACTGATTATCCAAAAAGATATATCAAACCCCATTAAAGTGGAAAAAAGAAAAGGAAAAGAGAGCAACTAAATAAATAAGGAAGAAATATAAGTCATTCCACAAGACATAACAGACCAGAAAGTAATAGTAATATAAACTCATGAGTCTTTAAGTTCAAGGGGGTAGTTTGACCTTTAAATACCTGTCATAGAAACACATATACACAAATTTAAATTTGACGATGATTTATATTTCCAACACTTCTTTGTGTTATTTATTACTATTCAAATAAATGACGGATACTAAATTGATAAAAGGGAAACAAAACAATTACCTCTAGGGGAACTTGCTATGAAGTTAGTGTCTGACTCATCGGCAGCATTTGAATTTGCATTATGACTGCCAATAATGTAAACTAGTACTAATAACCAACAAAGAAAAGAAATTTAACACTGCTAACGTAATGATGAATGAGGAGTAAAAAGGATTGAATACCTATTAGATCTAAATTAGATGATCTTCAAGTTAATTTTAGCTTTTATGCTGCACTGATTTGAACTTTCTTTCTTAACTAATCAAATCCATTATAGATGAAGGAAGAAAATTAAAAAATGAGAAAAAGAAATGATGAAAGCATAAAAAAATTACTAAGAAAATTGGAAACATAGAGGGAGAACATAATATAACAAGAATGCATTTAAAGGGACGGAAACAACTCTCTTAAGCGCTAAACTAGTTTTGCACTATTTTCTGACTTCATATGAGTCTATTAGTGTTAACAAACACGGATTGGACATGGGATAATATACTAATGATCTTGATCTTGATCTTACTTCGTAGAAATGAAGGAGCCCATACATCTCCATGTTTAACACCAACATAAATCATCTGCTATAATCTCATTTATTTCTTTCAGACAGTCTTAAATTTAAATCTAAATGGGCACACATTGATTCTCAAGTTCTTCAGTTGGATGGAGGGTATATTACCTATTTAAGCTGGTACGAATGCCCTAATGTAAACAAGGTTCTGGTTTAGTTTGAGTTATACCTTTTGAAGTCCTAATAAACATGTTGTACATACAAGACAAGGTTTTTTTTTTTTTTAAACAAAACTAATTTGACATTTTGATGATTTACGCCGTGTGGTAGATGAAAAAGAGATGAAAATCTGAAAGTCCATTTCTTAAAACACGAGGCTTTGAATATCTGGAACATATAAGACAAGATTACATCAAGGCGAATAAACATGTAGCATGAACATTACCTTCGTAAAGAACAAGGTCTCCACGGAATGCTTGTAACAAGATTGGCCTGCATTAGGAAGACTTTGCAACACTAGCCGCCAGAAATGAACTACAATAATTTAGACGTTTTAGAAAAAGTGCATGCTAGGAAGAGAACGCAAAAACTAAAAGACAAAAACAGCAGCTGCAATTGCCATAAAGTAAAATTGTCACATCAAATGAAAAATAATTACACCGTTAGCAGTTGCAACTGCTATTTTTAATTACCACTCTGTAATTAATTATCCAAGTTAAAATTTCCAATTACAAAACTGGTAAAATTAATAAGGAACTATGGGAGTTCCTTTGGGGATAATTAATATTGCCAATCACACTCTGTGGTCAAATTGTCATACTCAAAGTAGCAGTTGCAATTGCCATATTGGAAAATTGTCACATCTAATATGTCCTAAAACTTCATAGAGTGTGGATTTCAAATGAAAAAATAAATGTAACATATTGCATTGATAATCAAATACCTTCTCAAAACATTGTCTGCTAGGAAGAGAACGCAAAAACTATATTGAGTCCCATGTATATAGTGTGGACATCTTTGAGCTTCCAAGTTTATGTCATCAAAACAAATGAAACATAAACTCAAAGTTAGTGGCTCCCATACTGTAAAATTACAATTTACAATTGAAACTACTCCTCTGTTTATAATAAAGTTAGCATCTCAATTATTATCTTACATTTTTTTTATATAAATAACATTTTATTATTACAAAGTAATCATTACCGCTCAAGAAAATAAAACTGGAACCAATCCTAGTTACAGAGAACTTAGTTCCACCTAGCACCCAATACTCGGCCATCACCTGATCCAACTATGCCCCTGCTACATTCATAAGGATAAAAGTTAATCTCTTCTAGCCTAGTAGTTAGCCTAATCTCTTCTAGCCTAGTAGTTAGCCTAGCCTTCATAGATCCTCTATTGAAGATGTCTTGAACAATTAATCTTGTGATCTGTTCCACCTGTCTTTGCTTGTTCTGAAAAATTCTCATGTTCCTATCTTGCCACAAGTAATACAAACTATCAGCTATAGATATTCTAAATACTTCAACACCTACACTTCTTCCCTTATCATAAGATACTGCCAATGCCAGCTCATTGTGCCAGTTCATAGCCCTCCTAATTCCTTGCCAGTCCAGAATCTCATTCCAGACTCCACTAGAATAGTTGCAGCTGAAAAACACATGATCTGATGTATATTATCTATTTTAAGCTAACCAACACTCTAGATATGGTATCTTGCATTTTATGTGTGCTTAATGTGACGGCTTCCAAACATACCCCTACAAGTTCCTATTTAACAAATTGAATTTTCCTATTTACCTGGAAAAAAAACAGCTAGCACGGACAAGAACTTCAATCACTTCTTTAGATAAAAGAGCTTAAATCTCAAAATAAGAACTCCATTCACTTTCATCTCCCAAAATAGAAGCTTGACAAGTTTAATAGACATTGCCTACATCCCGAGAATTAGGCAAGAAAAATAGACCTCCATACCAGATGAATACATCATCAAATGACATAAACAAGCAACTAGAGTAGCACCAAAAGTTCTTTTAATTACAATAAACAACAGGGCTAGGCCACTACATCACATCTTAGAACTATATTTTATGGAGGCAATATATATTTTTGCATGAATTCAATCACCTTGTTGCCAGCTGCACAATATCGATAGTTTGCTTCCCTGTTTACTTTTTAGTTCATGTAACTGTCTAGAACAAAACACTATGTTCTCTTTTGGTTTAATTTTAAGAAAAAATAGCAACCACTAAACATTTTCAAGATAGAAATTGCAATAAGGAAATATTAGAGTAGTAAAAATATAATGTTAGTTTAATGGAGATTGGTGTTTTACCTGATGGGTTACATATTTCATGAGTTGAAATTAACTCAACTTGATTCTTATTCACTCACCATTTCATGGAAAATGCTTCAAATACTTATTTCTCCATAACATTTGCAATGACGTATGCTATATTGGTAAGTATCCTATCTGGAAACACAAAATTCCAAATGAAACCAAAACATGGTTTTCTATTTACAAGAAATGCACACACTTTGCTTTTATACATTATCATAGATGTTGCAGTGTATGTTGGACTTATATAATGCCTATAAAACAAAACAAGGACTATTTCCTAATAGCTCACCATCTATGTGTAATTGTAACGAATTCATTTCATAATAAAACCAGCAGACAACAGAAATGAGTGACAGTGGGAAAATAATGAAGCCAATGAAACGTTCAAATACAAACCTTAAAGGTACTTTACTCCAAGTATACTATAAAACGAATGACAAACTCGACACTAATAACTTAATGTGAGAAATAACTATTACAATAAATGTGCCTTAGTACCCAAACTAGTTAGGTCTAGAAGCAAGCAAATAACATCTAGTGGGAACTTGACAATCATCTTGTTGAGCAGATCTAGTCTTCTCAAGTTTTAGTACTTATGTTCTTATCGACTTCGGTGACACGCTCTAGTTATAGGTTAAATCGCCATACAGAAACCCAATTCAAATTCTTGTCAGTAATACATACTGGAAAAGGAAAAGGAAAAGGCAAAGGCAAGTATTACAAGAATTAGGACAAACATTGATATTCTCCAAAAGGTAACCTATCCATGAACAGTTGAAACTAAGATGAAACTAGCTTAGAGTTTCAAGGGGACAACTAGTCAAGAGAATAATATACTAGGAGGAGTATTGATGAAAGGAAACTCATTTGAAAGAGCTCTACCTTTTCCACACAACCTCCAGAGCAGTCGAAACCCCAACCTATAGTTATCTTTTGAGGAAAAAAAAAGTAGCAGTTTCTAAAGAGATAAAATTGCAAAATATTATTTCGATATCTTTGAATACTACAGGGAATCCTTAGATTTTCAACGAATGAGTTCTTTCTCCAGAAATGCATATCTCGAGTTGCGGAACTGAAGAATCAATTCGTACCAAAATAATAGCAAATTTAACAAATTATGTGTATCTTACATGAGAAATTAAAACCCTAAACTTGAAACTACTGAAATTAGCTAGAGGGGAAGAATCTTACCTTTCAAGCCCTAGTTTTGGGTTGAGACGAGGTTGAGGATCGGTCGGGTAGCTTTGGCTAAACTGCTGAAGTTGGGGTAGTTTTTGGGATAAAAGAGGGGGAAGGTTCTACCAAAAAAGGGGAAAAGGAGGGAAGTCTTGTCGCCTTCGTTTTTTGCTAAAAAATGAGAAATAATTAGATAATTTTATGAAACAAAACAAATAAGTTGCAAAATTAAGAGTTTTACCAACAATGCAATTATTTTTGGCAACCATATATTATTGCCAATTCATTTATATTTTAAATTAATTATTTTTCCCATAATATGTGGCAACAAGATTAAAATATTTGCTAAAAAGATAAACTTGTGGTTAAAAGTTTTGTGTTTCCTTGTAAAATATCACAGCGTGATAAACGAATCAATTAAAAAAGATCCCTTAATTCCAGTTAGGAATTCATTGGGCCATTTAAGAACATGTCTTCCGGTTGAAATTTTGTATTCATAATTACCATTTAATAAACTCATAATCGGATTAGTATCTAACTACTTGTAACTAGCATGTAAGAATGATGATATTGGGCTATGCAGCTCTTTTATGCAATCGTTATTATCAACAACACTTCTAGTAATTACATTCGAAAAAACAGAAAGTTTTTCTATAAGAGCAATGATTTTTTAAACGAGTCATTTTCTTGGGTGAAATGTTTTAGAAAATACTTCTTTTATGCTAAAAATTATTAGAGGACCCAATCGATTCAACAATTGAAGTTATCAGATAATTAGTTTTGATTTACTTTTTTAATCGTAGGAATTCTTTCGGGAGTGGTATGGGTTGGGAGGTCACTAATAACCAACGAACAACAAATGCTTTTCCTTGTGTGGATCTTATTTAAATGGGGACTTGATGAGTCGATCCCCCTGCACATCTTGCTTTTACTGCTATATCAAGAGTTACTTCACATAATTGCTTGATGTAAAACGGAACACCAACAATTAAATGACATTGTTGCCATTTTTTGGTATTTGCTAACAATATCGTTATTGTTGGGAAAACATTGTTTCCAATTAAATACTGTGTAGTGATTCTGATGTGGAATTCACCTGAGGTATTGTGTGCACATCATGTTTAGAGGTTTGCCAACCTAGAAGCCTGTCAGTCCTGGTTACACTCGTCCGAATTAGCCCGCCCTCCGTTAGGATCATCACAAGTAAAAAATAGAAAAGCAACAAAGTGCAGCAACAAAACAAGTAACTTAGAGGTTAATTCGGACAATCAGCAAGATTGAAATCATCAGTGCATAACCAAAACTATTAAGATGAATAAGTCATCCATAAGAGACTAGAAATTATAGAATAATAACTTCAAAATTTAAATTTGGTATCCGTCGAACATCTTCAATCTCTTTAACATAAGGAGTTCTCCATGAACTTAATTAGGATGGGGACAGGTGAGGAAGTGGAGATCACTGAAGCATATAATCATACCCAATTTAGCATTCTCTTTTAGAGGGAATACAAGAAATTCAAAATTAGTTAGGAGATTGTCGTTTTAATTATACATAGAAGAACCGTTTTGAAAATGTGGATAGTTGCCGATATGATTTTGAAAAACGGTCGTATTAAAACCATCTTATTTTCACAATTGACGCAAGATCAAAGGGTTCTGATGGTGGAAAGAAGGAACAGTTGGTTAATTTGGAGATAGCATTGTTCAACAGATTAGGGAGATCAAGGTCTTTGTTCGGTATTTTATATATTTTTTCATGTTTCCTAATTGTCTATGAATTTAAACAAAATACTCAAATAAAATAGAATCATCACTAGATTCCAATACGAAATAAACCAAAAGATTCAAAACATAAAACAACAAATAAATAGAATAAGAAATTAATATAAAATTACCTCTTTCCTATTTTACTAGGCACAATTTTCTTTTTAATTGTCCCAAAAGAATAATATTATTCTATATATATAAATAATTTAACTTTAAATTTTTAATTTATTCTTAATGAGATGTTTTAAATTTCTTGCAAATGTCTATTACTTGTTTTAAATCACAAGTTTTTTTTAAAATTCCTTCTTAAATTATTTGTTGGGTCAAATGTCGCACGTAAATTTAGGCAAATGATAAATTGCAGTAAGAAATCAAAAAGTATTTATTAAACTCCTTTATCAATATTTACACATCTTTCCTTTACAACAACAACAATAATAGTAAAGTTGATATAATATTAGTAGGGATTCGACTAGCAAGTTAAAGAAAAAAATTGAAAGAAATCGCCCAAGATTAGAATTCCTGCTAAAACATAGGTATAGATTTTGCAGGGAAATTTCCCTGGCTGCCTTTTAACTATTAGCATGGATTTTTTCTTTGGTGAAACCATAATGTTTTGAAAAAAATAAATTAGTGCCAAAATGTTATTCCCTAGTATAAATTAGCTAGAGATTTGGCCATGTAACTTCCCTAGCTGAAAAATAGCTAGGGATTAGCTACGAGTTGTCTTCCTAGCTAAAAATTTAGCGCCAAATTTGATTTCCCGCAAAAACTTATCTAGGGATTTCGCTAGGAAAAATCCCTAGTTGTGTGCTAGCGAGAGATTGGCCCTAGCTAATTCCTAGCTATCATTTGACTAAATTTTTTGACGAAAAAATTTACTAGGAAATAGGACATTCATAGCTAAATCCGTCGCTAATGATGTGTATTAGCTAGGAATCTGCTTTCCCTGGCTAAAACCCCTAGCTAATAGCCTGTTCTCTTGTAGTGTGTGTTCTCCAGACTTGTGTAAATGAAGTAAATGCACACGACAGTGTCCTCTAACTATGACTTGAATCTAGAACACACACACCCTGCTAAACCTCTGAATTGTTGCCTTGCACCAGTCTTTACTTGGTTATCTAATCTTGTGCCATTCTCTAAAGTTAAGGCCTGATTTGAATGACAGTCTTGTTTTCCTATCTTATCCGGTTTGCAGTCTGAATGTCTAAACTTATAAAATCACTCCTGTTCCTTTGCTGATCTGTTCATGTCACCTGAACTGCTGTATATTATTTAGTCTACTAGTTCATGCTCTGCCCTTGTTTGATACCATGTTGGGTCACTTCTGTAACCTCTGTTTATCTGAACACACTATACAGTTTTGTCATGTACCATGCACTCTTCCTTTTTCTGAAAGTATTATTTGTTTGGTTCTGTATGTCCATGCTAGTTAGGAATGATAGTTTAGTCTTGTTTGCCCTATCATGTAGTATCTGGTGTATCCCTATGTCGTTCTTCATACCATGGTCTCTGTTTGCTTTACTTGGCTTACCTCTCTGTCATACCATTTATCAGCCCATTAAATTTCTCTTTTGCAATTGACTCTCATCTATGCTGTAATCTCTGAACAACTGTGTGCACTCTCAGTTGCCTGTTATATGTCTTGGTTCATTCATACCACTTTCTATACTAGCAGGAGTTATACAGTCCCATATGATTGTTTACTGATCACCTTATTTTTATACTTTGCATAATTTATCTCTTATTCTGGACATAGTATGTTGTGGTTGCTGCCATGAACTTGTTTAAATCTCTATTGTCCTGAGTTCTGTATTCTCTCTTCTCCTGTTTGGATGTATTGATTTTAGATAGACTATGGTAGTTTGTGGTCGTCCAGGTCTTCCCAGTGTTAGCCATGCCTGGGGTTCTCAAGAACCCCTTGGAACTTGTGCGACATCGGGAATAGAAGGCAAGAACCTAGTCCCCATGCCATTGGAAATTTCTGATCAAAGCAAACCTATTTGAGGAGGAAGGAGGGGCAAGTATAAGAACCATATAAGTATTTCATGTGTATGTATATGTGTATTTTGATTATCATAGTGATAAGTTCAGTAATTATAAACTAACCGGGTCCCCTTTTTCCTCCTCTCCTTCACTTGCATGACCATGCGGGTCCGAAACAGCCTACCTGTTGGGCCTTTAATATGAAAATTATTCTCAAAATGAACACATCGAGCTCCCAAAGACGAAGTAAATAGCGAGGCGCGTAGAAGGCCCAGCCATGGGTGAAAATCGCTAACTAGGGGCTTGGTACGCCCCTAGTCTATCTCTACTCTATTATTCATTTCATGTTTATTTGTTTTAAGTTGATGCATTTGTAAATGTGTACAAAATCATACTATAGTTGAATCTTTATGATTTGAACTAGTCGTCTTAGGATAACGGTCCATATGCCGTTTAGATGACTTTAGGTCCCCAAATGGATTTTCAAAACCGCGATCAAACTCGATATTTCAAAACGAAGTAAAAAAAATGGATTTTACAAACAGTTTTCAGCTGTTAATGGGTAAAAAAAAAGGCCTTTTTAAAACTTGAGACTAAAATGGAAAACATGCTTGATCTTTACAAAACTTACATTTTTTCAAAGTGCAGAATTCGTCACTCAATTTAGCAATTTACCAATCTAATTTTCCTTAAAATAAAATTGCATAGTTTCAGTCTTGAGGGGAAATTCTGTTCATAGATTTAAAATAAACAGGGTTTTGGACCAGGGCTCATAAAATTCATTTTCTTTAAAGTACTTGAATTCACATCAACACTTGTAAAATTTCAAGTACCCGAAAAACTTTCAGCTATTCTAAATTCATTTTTGAATTGGATTAAGCTTATTTCAAACTAGAAACTAGTAAAAATTTGAGACTAAAGGCAAACATGGGTTTTATCTTATTAAAAAACTGAGAGCATAAAAGGCCAAAAGAGATGAGTTTCATATAGCAAAAAATACACCCCTTTTAAGTACAAAAACGCCCTTGTAAAAAAATTAAACCTTCGTAATATACAAAGTTCCGCGTGAGACTGAGACGTACTAAAGCGGACTAAACCAAAATATGAGTATGGCATGAACAAACTTGGAAATCGGAAGTGTTTTCCCTATATCGAATTTATAAACAAAATATACTCCTTATACATAAAAGGGGGATTACTTGTACTCGGATATTATAAATCCGAAAACTACGATCCCCTATATATAAAGAAGATATACTCAAATCTTTCCAAATGATATGCAAACTTACAAAAAATGAAAGTCTTTTCTAAATGCGGGAACATAAACACAAAATAGACAGTTCATGCAAATACTCATACATTGGAATTCAAAGGTCAACACAGTACGGATCCTTAATACTGGGGTGCCTCAGACCTTCCCTAAGGGATCACTAAAATCCTTACCTAGAACTCTGGATTACGAAGGATTTTTCACTGTATTTGAATAAATCCTTCACTCCCAGTTTTCCTAATTTCCTAAAAATTAGGTGGCGAATATTTTCAAAAACAAAGTCCGAAAGAGCACCAACGAGTTCGTAGTAGCCTTTTATGCCTTAACACCGAGTAAAAAGCAAACCGTTACAGATGGCGACTCCGCTGGAGACTTAAAGGTTCTAACCATAAGGATTCCAATATAATATGAGTATATTTTCCTTAACTTTCTGTGTTTACTTTCTAACAATTATTAACTGTCATTGCATGCATATCATAACTCCACCACTCCTGACATTTATTTTATACTTTGTTCCAAAAGCGACTTCGCGGAGCACGCGGTCGTTCCTTCACATAATGAGGCGGGGTTGATACGCGGTCGTCTAACAGCCCTAATGGTTCAGCCCCAGTTGTTCGCTTGGGTTCTCGGTCTTTCGTGAAAAACCACTCTAGTGAAAACTAGGATAGAGCTAAGCCAAATCCCTACTGAACTAGAGCATTTATACTTAGACGGGCCTTGGGTATCTCAGACCTACCTAAGGCTCATTAAGAGTGACTCCCCTATGTTCAGACGGTCTATGACCCGAAGAACACCGCATCTCATTTATATGCTATGTGGAAACATGTTCGTGTCTATGTGATGAAAAATTGATCCTACGGGGACGGGGGAATCTGAACCAGGTTCTGTTTTGTAGATGGAACGAAGAATCCATTTTGACATCGTCACTGAGGCCCTAGAGTTGCTGAGAGACTGGTATGAATGGTTGGGTGATACTCACCAGAGAACGATCAGTTTCACTTTAGGAAACTTGCCCTCTATTATGACAATGAAAGGTCGCTCGGAACTGATAGAGGTATTGGCGAGGTATTGGGATTACAAAGAAATGTTGTTCCGTTTCGGTGATATTGAGACGACTCCTACCTTGGAAGAAATCAGGGATGCCATAGACAACAATGGAACCTGTCTAAGGAGGTGACACAAGCCGGATCACAATCTGTTATTTCTGCATAGACCCACAGTCGGCCAAATCATGAGGTTTCTTGCTTCGACTGAGGCGCCATGGGCACAAGGGCCCACCGTAGCCTTCAGGGATCTATACTGGAGATTTGGGGATGTCACCGGGTACACTCTATATCAAAGAGAATCCAGGAGTCGAGAAGAATTAGAGACCACTGGGGCTTTAGCCTTCACCATAGACTTGTTAGGCACTATGGTGTTTCCACAGGACGAGTCATTGGCCATAGATACCCGGGTGATCTACCTGGTCCATGCGATCTTCCAAGGAATAACCAAAGATCAAAAAACACGGTACTTCAACCTAGCACCCATCTTATTAGCCGAATTCTTTCGGGCTCTAGACAAGTGCCGAAATCATTTACGACACTTCCAGGGATACAATATGTTGCTGCAATAGTGGATCATCAAACACTTCAAGATGGCCAAAGAGGTTCAGGGTTGGAGTCGACAAAACTGGATATATCGCCTTATAAATTAATGTCCAACTCTCGGGTTCACGTCCAAAAATGCTTCGGTTGAGTTCTTCACCGACTTGACTGAAGATCGGATCCGTTTGATGTTTCTCGACTTTATATTCGAAAATGTGGTAGTCCGAGGCAAAAATTGCCCATTTGTGCCGCTAGCTAGGGTTCGAGGGATCCGTCCTTATTATCCGTCCCGGGTGTTGAGATAGTTCGATAGGAGGCAAGTGATACCTCAGATAGGAAACTCAGAGCAGTTCATCATTGAGCGTACAAACTAGAAAATCAAGCACGTGGGGGTAATCCTTAGGGAATGGAATGGTCGCGTAAGCTAGGGCCCAGATACTCTAGCTCCAGACAGGCTGGAGGTAGGGTGCGACCCAGGGTATCACTCATGGCTGCAGGGACACTTGGTACTTACACCAGGGCTCACACCTCCCCAGGAAGCCAAAGAAAAGGAGCATATGAAAGAATGCCTAGAAGGTACATACGAGCATTTGGCCGGGATCTTGGAAGAAACGGACCCGGTGATTGTCAGAATGGAGCTATATCAGGCATGCCTTCGTATCTAGACCACCCTTCGAAGGGTCAAGAAGGCCATGATGAGCCAAGCCTCGACATCAGCCGCCGGAGGACTTCCCTGATTATTGCTTTTGTTACTATAAGCCCCATGTTGGCTTTATCATCAATTTTGTTATCCCTTCGGGGAAGATATTATTATTATTTATTAAATCATGATGAATTTTTCGGGGCAATGGTTCACCTTCACAAATGTCACTTACATGTTTCAAACGAATAAGAGAGCCTTAACTCGAAAGGCCTTAGGGACACAAGTAGTATAAATACTTATAAATTACGTGCTTATTTACTATGTGCTTCTCATGCTTACCTGCTATGTGTGTGATCATACATTAAAGCTTGAGTACGATTGGTCTAATAATCTAAACTACGTACCCAAAAGAAAAACCATGAGGCTTAAAACTTACCCGAGCTTATCTCCACTAAAGGTTGACTTACGATGGCAAATCAAAGAGGGCATGAAAGGCGGACTTAGGAGAGACAGCTGAGATGCTGCGAGGCAAGGTGCTGCAGATGGAAAAACACCTCTAAGAAATAAGAAAGAAGATTGAGAAGGTAGACGAATTACTGGGCATGCTCGCGAACCCGCCAGAAGGCGTACCCCAAGAACAATACTATGGAAATGTCCCCTAAGAGGTGAGGGAATTGGTGCTAAACTACATACCACTAGAGAGAAGGCCTATAACACCCAAAGAAGGAACCCCAGAGGGGACCAATGAGGAACAAGGAGCCGGTTCGGATCCATGGGTGTTTGCATTAGACCCTCAAGAAGGAACAGAGCCCCAAGAAAAAGATCTCGAGCCCATTGAGGAAGAAGAGCCAGAGGAAGAAAAAGAGCCTCAGGACATGGAGGAATCAGAGCCAGTCGATTTAGGGGTCGAAGGAGGGGAGAACCCGTTTGATATGCTCCCCAAATTTCAAGGAAACGATGCGGATGACGAATCTGGCTATATGCCCCTACTGAGGAGGGAACGGATTTTTATGGACCTTCGCCCATGCATCAGCCTGCTGTCTCTACTATAACTTCGGAGAACTTTAGAAGGGCAAACCTTTCTCCACTAGCTCCATGGAGCATAGATTTCAGGGCCCGGTCTTCCCCATTCAGAGTAGCTCCTTTGCCCGTCACTTGCAAGGAAGAATTCAGGAAGATGATGGCTGCTGGGATGGATTGCACCACTAGGGCTAGGCTACCAGTCCCTGACTTGGTGTACGCTTACAAAAGATGCCCGTTTCACCTCAATCAGGCGGGCCACAACTTGAACGAATGTTTGGCGTTAAGGAGAATGATTGTTAGTTTGATTGATGACAAGGTCATTGGGACTTTATGGGGGCCGCATACTTTGCTGGTCTATGACCCTATTGTTCTAGGAGAGGGAGTTACCCCCGAGACTTAAGTTTAGAGGTATGATTTCACAGATTTTGAGGAATCATACGCCCGCCTTTTCTCGACTTTGGCCTCGTTGAACAAGATCAGACCCGTGGAACCTGCTTATGAGCCCGCACCATTAGGGCCCAATAGAAACAAGTGTTGCCTGTACCATACTGGAGCCAGAGGGCATGCCTTCAAACTTAGGCCTGAAAATATGATCAAGATCGAACAGATCTTGGTCCTACTCCCACCATGGTTATAAGGGAAATAAAGATTCGACATGAGAAAGCAAGTTCATAAGGACAATGGCTTGTAGAAGCTATACTTTCGGGTAGATATTAGGTGTCCCCTCTTTTGCACAAATGTTACCCCCACCCTCATAAATTTGTAAAGGAACCGCGCCGACCTGATGTCCCAATTGAGGGATAAGGGGAAGCCTTAGTCAGGCCTTGTCTGGGGATGTTTGTAGTTAGGATTAACCAAAGGATATTTAGGAAGAAATGTATATCCTTCTTTTGTAATCGAACTACGTAGGGCTTGATTTTCCCTGGCGAGATACGTAGGCAGTCTACGTAAGACTCGGTCCCTTTATGGTTTAAATTATAATTTCCCCCGTTTGCTTAAATTTTTATGACTGGTTAGCCATGCTAAGTCAATCGCAAGACCACCAAACCAAGCTCCACCCAAACATAAAAATCCCATAATACCCAAACCTTTAGAACATTGGATCAAAAGTACTCAGGCTTCAATATGGCTTTGTGTGCTACTTGCGCTTTAAATACCTATGTGTGATATTTTGGTTTATATTTGGTGTCCAGACACTAACTTTCTTTGCCGTTGAGTTATTCTTATCTTATAGAAAGGGGCCAATTAGTGTAACATCAAAAACTGGCATACTTCACGAGATCCAATGCCGCATTAGCATCCCTCTCCGACAAAGGAAAAGACAAAATGAGTGGTATTCTCAAAGAGGTAAGAAATGAGCTCGTCCTCCGCAACGGAGACACCTAAGACCCGCAAGAGGCAGCATCCCAGGAGGATGTGATCGCGACATTGTTAACCACCGCCGCCACTCTCCAAGAAAAGGTAGCCAGAAGGGAGGCGGCCGATGCAGAAAGGAATGCCCCCGCCGAAGTAAGGAGGCCCCCGCCTCCCTTTCCCTCGTTAAGCTCTCCAGTGCCCAATCAATCCCCTCGTACCAAGTCCCTTAGCTGATATTCTTCAATCTGGCAAGCCAAGCCCGTGTACTGGCCCCATCGGCTGGGCAAACCACGGCTATCCCATTTAACCATCCCACCCATAAAGTGTCCTTCTTCACTCCCAACATCTAAAATGAATCCTCCCAGGGCACAAGGAGTTGGATCATTACGAGGAAATAGAAAGGGCTTGGAAAGCTGAACAAGACAGACGTGAGAGGGGCATGGAGAGGAAGATAGAGGAATTGTTGGAAAAATTCAACAGGTTCGCAAGAAAGGCTTGAGGTATGATGACTTGTGTATGCACCCAGATCTGGACCTACCAGAAAGGTTCAAACTGCCCAATTTTGAAATGTTTAGTGGGACAGGGAATCCCAAAGCACACCTCCGGTCATACTGTGACCAATTGGTCGGAGTAAAGAAGAATGAACCCTTAATCATGCGACTATTCAGTCGTAGCCTGACCGGCGAGGCAGCCAAATGGTTCGCCATACAAGACATGCGTCAATGGCTCCTTTGGGAAGACTTGGCAGAATCCTTGATGGAAAGATTTCGTTTCAATATCGAGATTGTACCAGACCGCTACTACATCGAAAAGGTCAAGCAAAAGTCAACAGATAACTATAGAGAATTCGCCAACAGATGGAAGGCCGAAGCAGCCTGTGTGCAGGCGCCAATGTGTGAGGGAGAACTCATTTCCGTATTCATCAAGTCACAGGAGCCGGATTTCTATGATAGGATGTTGTCCATGGCCGGGAGGCCATTCTCCAAGTTGCAAAAAATGGGAGAGGCCATAGAAGATGGTCTCAAATATGGAAATATCATCAGTATCTTCAACAAAGCGTCTGGGAAGCCATTGCGAGAGTCTTCCGCAAAAGGAAAGAGGACGTGGCAAGCATATCCCACATTTCGAACCAAAACCCAAAAGGATCAATATCTTCTCACCAAACTCCACCCCTTCTAAATTACTCCGCCACTCCATATAGCCCAGCAGCCGTGTATTACACACAACTAACCTTCACCACTACTGTACCAGCATACACGGCTCCGTCCAGTGTCCGTGTGTCCGCTTCTGCTTATCAACCACCACACTAGCAAAACTACCGCCCATCACAAAATAACTCTCCACAGGCCTATCAGCCCCATAATTACAAAAATCAACCCCCACCGCCAACATATAATGCGCCACGTCCAGCTTTTGAGAAAAGACCCGTAAGGGAATTCACGACGCTCCTCGAACCAAGGGTTCGACTCCTTGAGAGACTACTGACTGCGGGATTAATTCAGAAAGTCCCACCAAAGACAGTGCAGTCCGAAAACAAATTTTATAGGGCCGATCAGACTTGTGCCTACTATTCGGGAGGGAATGGGCACAACACGGAGGATTATATAAACCTAAAACACAAAATCCAAGATTTGATCGAAAAAAGAGAAATCATCCTGGAAGCTGCTGCTCCCAACATAAACACGAACTCACTGCCAAGTCATGGAGATGGCGGGGTACACATGATAGATAGGGATGAAGACTGGGAAACTTACGGAACATTACCTCCCAAAATTGCCAAGTCTCTTAAACAGACAGTTGCTTCCCTTACACTTCAGGAACGTCCCAAATTCAAAGTCTTGATCCCCAGTCCGGGAGTTTCCAAGGCTGTACCAATGTTCAGGATGTTGGTTCCAGCACCTGTGATAGCCCAGGTGGCACAACAGATTGTTCCTGACCCCGAAAAGCCAATCACTGTGCAGGCCACTATGACCCAAGGCATGACTCATTTAGGAAGATGCTACACTCCTGAAAAATTGGCCCAGAACGCCGCCAGGAAGGAAAATTCTCAGAAAAGGGCGATAACCGAAGGAGAGGCCGAAGATTTCTGGCAACGCATGCAGTCAAAAGGTTATTCTATTGTTAACCATCTAAAGAAGACGCCGGCGCAAATCTCGGCGCTATCATTGTTGGCAAGTTCATCGTCATATAGGCATGCCCTCATGAAGGTATTGGATGATGCACATGCACTGGCAGGTACCAGCAGTTAAGATTTAGCGGGGCTAGTAGCCCATATCATTGGGGAACATAAATATGCTTCTCCAAGGAAGAATTGCCAGTCGAAGGGACCTCTCACAGCAGAGCCCTCCATATCACCCTAGAATGTCGTGACAAGGCCATAGGGAAAGTACTTGGGGATAATTCGTCGGGCCTCAACATCTGCCCCGTAACCACATTAACACAACTCAGCTGTGACGTGAGCAAGATTCTCCAGAGCGGGACGAACGTCAGGGGATTCGATGGATCCCTAAGTGTTCCTTAGGGAAGGTCGACCTGCAAATCCTTGTCGGACCTGCCTCTTTCACAGTAGAATTCCAGGTCATGGCAATCACTGCCAATTACAACATGCTCTTGGGAAGACCACGGATCCACTCCGCCGGTGCGGTACCATCAAGTCTGCATCAAGCCATAAAATTTGAATGGCAGGGCCAGGGAATTGTGGTTGAAGCTGACAAAGATATCCAGAAGCATCCTTACAACATCATACCAACAATCGCAGGGAGTCCCAACATATCAAACATCCACGCGGAGGAATACGTCGGGGCCATCTATTCAGAAAGAGAGGTCGACAGTCCGATGCCGGCAGTCTACAAAATGATTGCCTCCACTATGCTGAGAAATGGCTTTGAAACGGGAAAAGGCCTAGAAGAGACCTTAAAGGGATAACTCAGCCTGTACCAATCCTGAAAGAGAATTACCGCTTCGGTCTAGGGTATACTCATAGCGAGGGCGAGCTCGAAAGGATATCAAGAGAGAATTCAGAACAGGGAGCCTGTCGCAGCCAATTCCAGGGTTATACCAGTCATTTCCCAACAACATGCTGATGCCAAATAAAGAAGAAGTTGACGGGGGTCTCGAGTTGCTATTTCAAGAAGAGGGATGCTATGCGATCACTAAGAAGATCCAAGAGGCACCCACTATATGCAGCTTGAAACTAGGAGAGCTCATGAACAATTGGAAATCTACTCCCCTCTTGGCTCCTCGATAGAGAGATGGATTTTCCTTGAAAAAAAAAGAATCTCCAGCTAAAAAATGGCGGCTTCAGCTGAGACTCGAGCAATTTACCTTTTCTAAAACTACCTCGTGATGTTTAAAAATGGAAATGGTTCGGCCTTGTTCCGAGCTAGGACCACAGTTTGTAACTCATTTACCTTCGAATTAATAAAAGCCTCGGTTCACGCAAAACTATTGTTTTTATTTGATAATAAAACAAAAGTTTTCTTACTAATCACGTAATAACGACTAACGAATAAACCTAATTTTACTTTGCCTCATTTTTTCAGTAGTAACCATAATAAAAACAACCGAAAATGTCATGACGTGTCGCGAAACGAATGAGGAAAATAGGCAGCAAGAGTACGAGGAGTACGACGAAGCGGCGATGATGCCAGAAGGGCTGGTAGAGGAATTGGATGAATTAGAAGAGAAAAAGAAGCCGAATATGGATGAAACCGAAGTGATCAACGTCGGCAGCGAAGAGGATATCAAAGAAACATGGATCAGTGCTCACTTGGGAGCCCCACAAAGGGAAGAGCTCATAGCTTTGTTGAAGGAACATGTGGACGTCTTTTCCTAGTCATACGCAAATATGCCAGGGTTGAGCACTGAAATAGTGGTCCACATATTGCCCATCAAGGAGGGCTTCATCCGGATCAAACAAAAGATATGAACTTTCAAGCCAGACGTGAGCATCAGGATAAAGGACGAAGTAGAGAAGCAGATCCAGTCTGGAATAGTGGAAGTAACATCCTACCCCACTTGGGTAGCCAACATAGTACCAGTACCAAGAAGGACGGAATGATTCAAATCTGTATGGACTACCAAAATCTCAACCAGGCTAGTCCAAGGGATAACTTCCCTCTCCCGAACATCCACATTCTAATAGATAATTGCGCCAAGCACGAGCTGCAATCATTCGTGGACTGTTTTGACGGGTACCACCAAATACTCATGAGCAATGAAGATACTGAGAAGACAGCCTTTATCACCCCTTGGGGAGTCTACCATTACAGGGTAATGCCGTTTGTCCTTAAAAATGCCAGCGCTACATACATGAGAGTCATGACTACCCTGTTCCATGGCATAATACATCGAGAGATCGAAGTCTATATGGACGATGTTATCATAAAATCAAAAGAAAGCTCAGAACATACTGTGCACTTGCGTAAGTTCTTTGACAGGCTTCACAAGTTCAATCTGAGGTTGAACCTTGCTAAGTACACATTTGGAGCGCCCGTTGGAAAAGTGTTAGGATTCATAGTCAGCCGCAGGGGCATTGAACTGGATCCTACCAAAATCAAAGCAATTCAAGAGTTGCAACCTCCCAAGACCAAGAAAGAAGTGATGAGTTTCTTGGGAAGGTCGAATTACATCGGGCGGTTCATAGCCGAGTCAACTGTGATCATGGAGCAAATCCTTAGGTTACTCAAGAAAGATGCTCTCACAAATTGGATGGAGGAATGCCAAGAGGCATTTGACAAAATCAAAAGATATCTTTCCAATCTTCCCGTTTTGGTGCCACCCCTTCAAGGGAGTCCCCTCTTACTGTACCTGTCAATATCAAAAAATGCTTCCGGGTGTATGCTGGTCCAGCACGACAAAGAAGGAAAAAAGGAACATGCCATTTACTATTTGAGCAAGAAGTTCACATCATGCGAGGCGCGGTATACACTGGTAGAAAAGACCTGTTGTGCGCTGACTTGGATCGCTTAAAAGCTAAGGCACTACCTATCAGTGTTCACCACCCACCTCATATTCCGAATGGGCCCACTGAGATACATTTTTAGGCAACTGATGCCCGTGGGAAAATTGGCTAAATGGTAGATGCTACTAAGTGAGTTCGACATCATATACGTAGCGCAAAAGGCGATCAAAGGACAAGCCCTCGCTGACTTGTTAGCAGAAAGCCCCGTTGATAACGAGCTTGAACCTTTACGGACTTTCTTCCCAGATGAGGAAGTAATGGCTATGGAAGAAGAGGTGACAGAACCGTACTCAGGTTGGAGACTGTTCTTTGATGGGGCAGTCAACTACAAAGGGTCAGGCATCGGGGTGGTGTTGATATCAGAAATGGGACAACACTACTCGATGGCCGCAAAACTCAACTTTAGGTGTACTAACAACATAGCAGAGTACGAAACACGTGTTTTCGGCCTTAGGATGACATTGGACATGAACATACCAGAATTGTTGGTAATCGGGGATTTGATTTACTCATAAATCAAGTAAAAGGGAATTGCGCGACCAAAAATGATAAAATACTGCCCTATGTAAATCTAGTGCAAAGACTGTGAGGGAGATTCAGGAATATCGACTTTAGGCATACCCCGAGAGCCCAAAATGAGTTCACAGATGCGTTGGATACGATAGCCTCCATGATCCAGCACCCCGAGAGTGCTCTCGTTAACCCTCTGGAGATCACACTAAGAGAAGAACAGGCTCACTGCGCCCACGTCGAAGCTGAGGCAGATGGACAACCATGGTACGCTGACATCAAGACATACTTAGAAAAGGGAGAGTACCTCCCAAAGAGTTGAGTAAATCAGAAAAAGACTATCAGGAGGTTAGCTAATGGTTTCTTTCTGAACAAAGAGGTATTGTACAAAAGGACGCCTAACCTCGGGTTACTTAGGTGCGTCGTCACTGAAGAGGCTACAAAATTGCTCAAAGAGGTGCACGCAGAGGCATGTGGTCCCCACATGAATGGGTTCGTCTTCGCAAAGAAAATCTTAAGGACAGGATATTACTGGATGACCATGGAGCATGACTTGTGTAAAAGTGCCATCAGTGCCAGATGCACGAAGATTTGATCAAGGTTCCTCCCACCGAGTTACATGCGATGAGCTCACCATGGCAGTTCATGGCATGGGGAATAGACGTCTTAGGACCCATCGAGCCTTCGGCCTCCAACGGACATCGTTAAATCATAGTCGCCATCGACTACTTTACCAAGTTGGTAGAAGCAACTTTCCACAAGTCAGTGACCAAGAAAGTAGTGGCCGACTTCATTAAAAAATAATTTGATATGCCACTTCGGTGTACCAGAATCTATCATCACAGACAACGGTGTCAATTTAATTAGCCATTTGATGAAGGACATCTGCGAGCAATTCAAGGTAACCCACAGGAACTCTATTGCCTATCGGCCACATATGAATGGAGCCGTTGAGGTTGCCAACAAAAACATCAAGAGAATCTTGAGGAAAATGATCGACAACTACAGGAATTGGCACGAGCAGCTACCTTATGCCTTGTTGGGGTATAGGACGATGATCCGAACTTCCATCGAGGCAACTCCGTACCTCCTTGTCTATGGTACAGAAGCGGTCATACCCGTAGAAGTGGAAATCCTTTCACTCGGGATCATTAAAGAGGCAGAGCTAAGCGATGCAAAATGGGTCAGGAACCGCTACGAGCAGCTGGCCGCAATAGATGAAAAGAGAATGGTGGCACTATGCCTTGGGCAACTGTACAGACAAAGAATGTCTGGAGCTTTCAACAAGCGAGTCAGTGCCCGACTCTTTCAAATTGGGCAGCTCGTACTCAAGTGAATATTCCCCCATCAAGAGGAATATAAAGAAAAATTCGCGCCAAACATGGCCAGCAAGTGGTATCAGGAGGAGCCGTAGTTTTGGCCAAAATGGATGGGCAGGAATGGCCCAAAGCCATCAACTCAGACGCGCTCAAGAGATTCTACGTCTAGGATTTCATTTGCTTGTAATCGCACTATTATTTCCTTGTAATCGTAGCTTTTCTTGTAATCACATTTTGTAATAGAATAGGAAAAATCATTCTAATGAACTACGCAATGACCTGACTTCCCCACAGTGGGATACGTAGGCAGTCCTTATCAGATTCGATAACATTATTAGTAGAACCAAAAACTCAGTGACATTCCCGAACTACATTCGACCTGAATACCTGCTGTGACAGGATACGTAGGCGCTTTCAAGCTCGGTCTTCATAAAAGAAAAAACAATAAGCCATTAGGAAAATTGCAGAGACAACAAAGCAGGGGGAATCAACAAGATCAAGTTGCAAGGACCGGCGCCAGAGCCAGCTAGCGTCAACCCTGCACTGGGGCAGAACTTTTGAGAGTATCTAAAAAATTCCCACCAGAAGTCACCAACAAGAAAGATGGCAAAGCGAAGCCATACACTGGGGCAGAATTTTTGAGGGAACCTAAAGAATTCCTGCATAACGAAACAAATCAAGGGTCGCTCAGAACAAGTCTTGAAACTGGGGTAGAATTTTGAGAAAGATCTCAAAATTCTACCAATTCAGAAGTCAGCAAGCACACCTCCGGAAAGGACCGAAAGACCTCATTCGAAGAAGACACACGTCATGACGTAAAATGAAATAAACATTTCTTTTAAGAAAAACAACGCGTGTTTTACGAAAATTTTACTTTAAAGGTTAAAATTAGTATAAGCATGCTCTAAATTGTCTCTCGAAGTACCGAACCCAAGAGGGATCAAAGGAACATCAAGAGATGACGCCAGGCGAAGAAACGATGATGCTAGTCGGCTTTTTAGGAAACTCATGATTTTTCTGTGGATGCAGGTTCTTAACAGGAAAGCAAGGGAGTCATCAGTCAAATCAACCACAACTGAGCAAAGGAAAAGAGGAGACCTGTTGCATCGGTGAATGATCGCGAAAGGGATCGTAGGAATCAGGTCCGACGAGAGAGATACCTGACCACAAGGGTCACACAAAGAAAGAACGAGAATATACATATCTGGCCAGAAGGGTCATGCAGAGAAGGAACGACAAAGACAACACAACGGTTGAGAGAAAGATTATCTAGCCAAAAGGGCCATATCTGTCATTTTCTTCATTTATTTTCTGCTGCCAAGAAGGCCATTCATACAAATAAGCCAAGAGAGCCTTTCATACAAACTGCTGAGAGGAATCATTCATACAAACAAGCTGAGAAGGCCATTCATACAAACTGCCGAGAAGGCCATTCATACAAATAAGTCGAGAGGGTCATTTATACAAACTATCGAGAGGGCCATTCAGCCAAGAGGGTCATTCATACATACTGCCGAGAGGGCCATTCATACATACTTCCTAGAGGGCCACTCATACAAACTTCCAAGAGGGCCATTCATACAAATGCCATGAAAATATCTACAAATTGTAGAATTTCGGAAGCAGGTACACGACCTCCAAAAGGGAACCAGCTTATGGAACCAGATCCAGATAGATTGCGGAGCAAACATGGAACTTTTTCTTACGCAGTCGGTCAAGAAAGGGTGCCCATAAGAGTCAAGCTCTCCGGCCAGGAGTTGGAAGCCATCCAATCTCAGACTCAGCCACGATTTGTTTGTTTTCTTTTACTAAAACCGCGACCGGTCGGGTACATACCGGGAAATCCGAAGGTATTCCCATATAAGGGACGTACTCTTCTCCAGCAAGTCGAACTACATGTGGCCTGATTCCCAGAGACCGGGGATATGTAGGCAGGCTCAAAACCAGAGAGTCGGCCACCCTCCAGCAAGTCTCTGAGAAAACCATTCACAACACTGGGGATCTCATGACATTTCAGCTACCCACTTAAAGGCCTTTAATGGAGTCGAACTACAAATGACCTGAATTCTTGTATAGCCCGAGATATGTAGGAAACCTATAGACCAGGGTCCAGCCACACTTATGTGATTTGCATGAGATTAAACGGTAGAATAAGCCGAATCAGTCAAAAATCAAGGTTAGTCAAATTTCCTTGCCTAGGGATGGTCCCGCCATCCCCGAACACCAAAGGGGCAGTTGTTGACACCTGATTTTTGACCTCCCATAAATTATATTGATTACTCGGAGTCCTTGGATAATAAATAAAGTACTTTGCACACGCACAAAGTATCTGAATGATTTTTACATAATTATTCAGACCAACATTTTACTTCTCTAAATTAATAGAGGGACCCCACGGGCTCTATTAATTATTTAGAAACTTACTAGTATTTTTACATCATTTATGGAATACATTTATAATTAATCAGCAACAGAACAATTTTAAACAATTATTCATTTAATTGATCAAATCAAGAAAATCAGATAAGAAGGCAATTTATCTTATTTTTATTAGAGGAATTTGAGTAATTAAGAGAATTTACCATTTCACCCCTCAAGCTTTGAATTTTGTATGTTTATATAACTGTTTCAATTTGACAAAATTGTAATATAGTCTCAATTGTTGTGTGTTGCATAAATGACCACCTCATAATTAACCAAGTCATGATTTAATATAGTTGGGGTCAATTTTGCAAATTTTAAATTCCTAATAGCTTTAATTGAAATGTCTAAACCATGGGCAAATTAATTAAGGTCATTAATGCAAATCAGACTTAGTTGGTTAAGTTAATACCAAAATGAAGCTACATTTGCAATGATTAATTGCGAGGGTGTCTCCGCAGTTAATTACAATGATAGGCTACAATTGCAACCCTCATTTGATTGAAGGTCAATTAAAGGCCATATTTGCAAAATAGCTTTAAAGTCTTTTTTTACGCCTTTGTTTGACCGCGTTTTAATCAAATTTTGTTATAATTTGTTATTTTAAATACTAACCTATTTTACTAAAATGCCCGTTTTGCCTCTACATGTAGGTATGCATTTGATATACACTTATATGTGTATACAATATACAGGGGCCCTTTTTTTTCTTCATTTAACCAACTGGCCGAGCCCAGTCCAAGGGACTGACTGGGCCCAATGCCCAACATCATTATAATACTCCTTCAATTAAACGAAAGAACTGAGGAGGGGTCTCATTTGCAAAATTAACAAGGGGCTAGGGTGAAAACCCTATCCGCCTCTTCAACCACCCCTCTCCCCTCTGTCTCCACTATCCCAATGCCGATTTTTAAGGTGGCGTAGGCATGTGAGACGCGGTAATGGCAGTGAAGAGGACGAAGCATTTATTGCTTCGTCTTTTTTCACATTTTCTGCTTCGTCCTTTTTTCATATTTTCTTCTATTAAATCCTTTCAAGCAATCCCATAAGGTACAATATCTCCATTTTATAATTTATTTCGACCTTTTACAGTTGTAAAGAACAATTTTTAGCCATTGATGGTTGTTTTCCTTTGAGCTGAACCCTCCACTATTGAATCTGGGCTTTAAACTTGTTGTCCCACATCGGTGGTTGTAGGTTGAGTGTAAATTTTTGTGGTTCTACCATACTTGAGAAGAAAGAAGATGGAGGAATAGGAGAAGAAAAAGAAAGGAATTTTTGGCATTAGAAGCTTAATAAAAAATTGAGCATTGAAAGGGTCAAAAATTCTGATTTTGAGTTTCTTTAAGTGAGAATCTATAGTTTTAAAAGTTTTAATTTATACTTTTTGTTTGTTGTGGCTGAGTTTGGAGGAGGAAGGAAAGCTTTCTAGTCCATTCTTGATCTGAGGCTGCACCTAAAAAAGGTATTTCCTTATCAATTTATTGCTTTCATTAGTTTTCTTGTTTAATTTATGGATTAGTCCATTTTATTAGTTTTCTTGTTTACTTGATGGATTATTGTTTTTATTAATTTTTTCTTGTTTAATTGATGGAATAGTCTGTTTTTTAGTTTTCTTGTTTAATTTATGGATTAGTCCGTTTCATTTGGTGCTTAGAGTAATTAGTAGCCTTTATTATGTTATGGTGTGGATTTGAGTTGGATAGCTTAACCTGTATAAGCTATTGTAGTGCTTTGTCTTGTTTTTTTTTATCAGTATGTCTTAAGTCTAAGGGTTAATTGATATTGCTAGGCTGTTAATGTTGTTTTGATCTGAGTTCTGAATAGCGTAGTCTTGTGTAAGTCCATGATTGTGCTTCTCTGCCTATGTTGCTTAGAGTATTACATTCATAATGATAGTAAAGGTTCTAGTTGACTCAAACAGCTTTAAAATGCATAAGTGATGGTCTGGTCCTGTTAAATTTGACTCCTGCAGGTCATTCTAGTGCTTCCTCTTGTCTTTGGTTTGGTCCTTATTTGTTAAAAAGTATGTGGCCCATTTAGATTAGCTGATTTGATCACACGACCCCACAATAGTTTTGTTTTAGCATCTTGTGTTAGGAGGACCATTAGGCTATACTTATGAATGTGGTCAGGCGGTTTTTGGTGTTCCTGTGAGCTTACAATCTTGTATCACCTAATGTTAATCTAGTTTTAATGTCTTCTGCCTATACTACATGTTAAAATAAATGATCCACCCCTATGGTTTGGTAAATACTTGGGGTTGACTTTGCAATTTGGATCATGCCTTGTAGTTCCTCTTGTCTGAACTGCCTGGGATCACTTATCTGTGTGTCCATGTTCTAAAAATGTTCCTAACCTCTGTTTTGTTGTCGCATTTAGATTATGCTTAAAACCCTACATTATAGTAGTTGTTGAATCCATGAAGTCCACAATTTACTTGTCTAATCTCAGAGCCTGTTAGCTTGATCTAGCAGCCTGCACATGTTTGAAACAAGTTTGATACCTTGGCTTTTCCTAGTCTAAACTAGAATGATTCTTATCCTAGTGTGTAAATATGACAGTATGTGTCATCTTGATTTTGCAAACTGCTTGGGTATGACCATCAATCCAAGGTTTTGGAATCTTTTTCAACCTATCATATAAAATAGATGTATCTTTCGCCAAATTTTTATTAAATGGTGAAATATAATTTAAGCTTCCAAGAAATCTTTAAAGCTGAGTTTTATCAGTAATAATATCAGGAAATTTAGAAGCAAATTCAATACTTCTATTAATAGGAATGATTTTCCCTTTCTCAATATTATGTCCCAAAAATCTGTCTTTTATTTGAAAAAGAGACATTTTTGGCTTGGATATAACCAATCCATTTTGAATAATAAGTTTCTTGAATATATCAAGATGTTTAAAATTCATTTCTATAGTATTTGAAAATACTAAGATATCATCTATATAAACAATGATAAAATTGCTATAGGGCATAAAAATATCATTTATAATTTTTTGAAATTCTGAAGGGGCATTTTTTAATCCAAATGGCATAACATTCCATTCAAATTGTCCTATGGGGACATTAAAAGCATTTTTGTATCTATCTGCTTCAGCAATTTGAATTTGTCAATATCCCGATTTTAAATCAAACTTTGAAAATACTATGACATTATGAAGCCTGTCTAATAAATCCTTTTTGTTTGGAATCAGATATCGAATCCATTTCAAAACTTTATTAAGAGGCTTATAATTTATAACTAATCTTGGAACTCCTTGTTCCTGTTCAGCATGTTTATTAACATAAACAATTGCACATGACCATAGAGATTTTGAAGATCTTATAAGACCTTATTCTAAAAGAGAAGAAATTTCTTTTTTACATAATTATAAATATTCAGAATTCATTTGACATGATCTTGCTTTTGTAAGAATATTTCTTTCTGAAAAAGATTATTCATATAGAAGAGTAACAATATGTTTTTTCCTATCTCAAAATGCATTAGGATGATCACTACAAATTTGTAATGAAAACTGATTTTTTATAAAATCTATTTTTGCCGTAATTTAGGATTTTGTAAAATTTCCTCAATGTTGAGAGTATAATTCTCATGCTTAAGGAAATTGATTTGTTGATGTTTATTCATCAATCTGTCTTTGATTTCATTCAAAATCCTCGAAAATGGTTCAGTTATAAACTGAAATTCTATTGCTTGATTTTCAAAAGTTCCTATAATGCCTTTATTGTCCCATTTTTGAATGGGGAATATTTTTTGGAAGAATGGTGTTCCTAGAATAATTTGGTTGGAAATATCTTTTACTAATACAAAAGTTTCATACCCTTTCTGGTATGCAAACTTTGTTTTGACAAATATAAGCTTTTGGTAATTTAAAAGTAATTCTCATTCTCTGCCTATTAGCAGATCGAAGACTATGGGTAGTTTTATGAAAATATTTTGAAGGAGTTAATCCTTCTTGAATACAGTTTAAATCAACTCCACTATCAACTAGAGCAGTAAATTCTTTTTTGAAATTATAATCAATCAAAAGAGTAACTTTTATAAAAAGCTTTTGAGAAGTAATAATCTCTAATGTTTTGAGAAATTCTTCATGTTCGGTATTACTGGTACCTTCCATTGCATTTGCAATTTCAATAGGTTCCTGAATTGGCTCGACAATTTGTTTTCCTCTCTCCTCGATTCTAGAAATTCTTTCATCTAAAATAATATTATGCTTGATATAGAGAACTCATAATTAATTATTTTTAGATTGAAGTATAGTTATTGTTAGTATTCTTATTAATTTAACTGTGACTCAAATAACCCCTCTACACCACAAAGGTAGGGTTAAGGTTTACGTACATCTTACCCTCCCTGGTCCCTACTTATGGAATTAAATTGGGCTTAATGTTGTTTTTGTTATTGTTGTTTTTTCGTTATTGTTGTTTAACAGTGACAATATTCATTAATATGATGTAAGTCAAGTGGCTTATGAAAGAATTTACGAACTTTGTTTAGTCATTATTTCAATGTAACAAAAAAAACATTAATACGATGCACAGAGGATGTAGGCATAGTATGTATGACAAGAGACAACCTTAAAAACTACTAACCTTTTTTCCTATTGGTTTTATGGTTACGTTAATACATAAATGAGCAAGCAACTGATTTTTTATTAGTACCAATGAAAACTATTGTATGATTAATTGAGTTGTGTACTTATTAAAGGTCGCTCTTTACCTTTACAAACCATTATGAAGGATTTTTCAGATCTCATCAAGTTTTCGAGCTATCGAAGCAAATTTATAAGCTAACAAGTTGAAAATTATAAATAATTACTTTATCTAAGAAACGTCTCTAAAGATGTTTCATGTCATAAGTTATTATTGGTTCTCTATTCAATAACTTTTCTTTTCTTTTCCGTCATTAATAGGTTTTGAAATGTCGATATTTATTCTAATATATATATATATATATATATATATATATATATATATATATATATATATATATATATATATGAACTTAACATTAATTTGCATATTTAATTTTATAAAACGGACAAAACAAATATAACTTTTGTGTATGACAATTAGGACAAAACATGACCAAGGGAAGGAATCTAGTTGGGAACTACATTTATTTAGTAGTTTTTCTGTTCAGTTTTTCATTTTCCAATCAAGTCCAAATAGTTATGAAAAGGAGACAACTATGTGGCATTAATCAGAATGGGTTCTGCAACATCTCAACCCTTGTTTTGGGCATTTGTACCTCGATTTTTTATGGAAAATTTACTTGTTATAGCTACTTTTACTACCTATTTAATGTTAATAACTACCTTTTATTAAAAGTAATAATAATAGCTAATTAATTTTCTAAATTACCCATTCTTGATACAACAGTAACTTGCACTTATCAGTTCTCAAATACACCGTAAAAAAAGGTAAACACTATCCCAACTTCCCATTTTTGAAACTCACGTAATATACATTAGTTTCTCTCTCCCTTTCCATTAATTTTAGCCATTTTTTCTCCTCAGAATCTATCCATTACCTTCAAACACGATTCCACTACAATTTATTGTGCCAAGATTCATGAGTGGCTGTGTATTTGTGTAAGTTTTCATTATTTTGTGTATTTTGGTCAATTTAATTCAATATTTTTGACTTTTTTCAAAAAATTTAACTTTCAATGCTTAGGGTTTCCCATTTTGAGTAGTGAAAAACATCAATTAATGGCGGATGAAAGCATATCTGGTAGGGTTACAAGAGGTATCCCACATACTCTTCAAAATTTAGATTCCCCTTCTTTTGATTTGGGTATTTCTCAGCAACAACATGATGTTGATGCAGCTTCTGCTGAGAAATTGGTTGCTGAAAGGAGATCTAAGAAAATCCATGATCCTGCCAGAATCACAAATCCTTCAACTGTTAATTTGAAAAAAAAATGATTTTGATACTGCCACAAAGAGGAGAAAAGCATCCGATGTTGCTTATAGTAGCAAAGCGAAGAATGTTGTAGAGACAGATACCGGAGAACAACAATTAACTATGAACAAGCAGGTATTTTTTCATTATATATATATTTTTGTGAATAAAATTGTATTTTACATGTTGCCCAAATTCATTTAATGATTCATGTATTTTTTACCGCATCCGTAAGTATAGTTGTATGTATTTATTGATCTGAACAATTCATTAATAGAGACTATAGCATTCGTATGTATTTTTGTATTGTTTGAATTAGTTTTGTATATGAAACATACATACAACTGTGTCATGTATTTCATTGACCATTTTTGTTATCAAAATATCAAACTATGTATCATGTATTTGTAATTCATCACATTTATGTATTTTTTCAATTTAATAACAGGTTATGTATGTTTTTAAAAGCAGGCATGTGTAAGTGTCAGATAAAAGGTGTATTTGTTCAACTTTTGTCAGCTAAACATCTTAATAACTGTGTTTTTGTTTGCATGTATTTATTGATCTGAACAATTCATATGGGATAACATTCGTATGTATTTTTGTATTGTTTGAATTAGTTATGTATATGAAACATACATACAACTGTGTCATGTATTCCACTAACCATTTTTGTTATCAAAATATCAAACTATGTATCATGTATTTGTAATTCCTCACATTTGTGTATTTTTTCAAATTAATAACAGGTTATGTATGTGTTTAAAAAGCAGACATGTGTATGTGTCCGATAAAAGGTGTATTTGTTCAACGTTTGTCAGCTAAACATCTTAATAACTGTTTTTTGTTTGCATGTATTTATTGATCTGAACAATTCATATGGGATAGCATTCGTATGTATTTTTGTATCTCATGTGTTGCCATTATATTCAAACTTTCAGGCCTCCAAATTCCTGGTTAAACGTCCCCCCACTCAACCGATACGTTATGCTTCATATATGAACCATAACATTAAAGATGAGTTGAAGGACAAACTGACCGATAGACAATTCAAGCTATTTTCCAAAACTATTTTTGGACAATATATGCAGATGCAAGTTAACACCGAGGTGCAGGGGCAGTTATTTAGGTGTTTTATGGTTAGGAAGTTGAAGCGTAGTAATAGCGATGTGTTTGTTATCGATATTAATGGGACGGAATTGACATTCGGTCTTTTTGAATTTGCTTTAATTACTGGTTTGAAGTGTTACGGGGATGAAGTTGTTTTTGACGAGGGTCCTAACAAATTGTTGGATGAATATTTCGGTGGTTCTGATAATAGTGTTTTAAAGATGACTTTAAATAAGTGCTTTGAAGACAAGGATTGGGGTGTTGGTGATAACGCAGATGAAGATGCTGTAAAGATTGCGATCCTGTATTTCATTCATAATTACATACTTTCAAGTGAAAAGAGGAACGTCACAGTCCCAAGACATCATTTTGACTTGGTGGAGAGTGAACAGTACAATGAATATACATGGGGTAAGGAAGCATTTGATGATTTGATTAAGAGTATTCACCACAAGATGGACAAGCCGAAACAATTTTATTGTCTACGGGGTTTCCCTTTTGCTATGCAAGTGTGGATATATGAGTGCTGCTCTAATGTTGACCCTAATTTAATGGTTAAAACCGGAAGCTGAATCCCAAGAATGTTTAATTGGAGAATAGTGAACCAAAAGCCATCTGTTAACTACTTGATGTTGGGCATGTTTAAGGACGGTGAAGTAAAATACTTACATTAAATATATGCCTATCAACTAGTTTTTTACACGTGCATTTTGTGTATTTAACTGCTGTGTATTTGTAAAATACAGAGAGGTATTTTTCAGGACATTCGATCTGCTTTGTATTTGTAAAATACAGAGAGGTTCTAAACTGACAATTCACAATATATTATGTGCAGGACATTTGTTGTAAATTCAACAACATTGTTCTGACCATGTTAGAGGTTGAGAAGCTTGGTCTGCGTGCATACCTGGTCAACAGACTTGCACCACCACCCCAAACACACCAAGAGGAGGAAAATGAATATGCAGAATTTTCCACAACACCTCCCCATGATGCTGCTGCCAAGAAAACTCAAAAGAACGATGCTTCAAAATCTCCAACGCACAAGAAGCCTAGGAAGATGTCGACGACAGCATTGCTTGTTCAGAAGTCACCAACCACAATCCCAAAAATATCTACAGTTGGACAATCATTTAAAAAATCTGCTTCGGTGGTAGATAAGCTGGTTCAATCAAAGGAAAAAGAAAAAGTTGCTCCAAGTGTCCACCGCGTTCCTGTTGACAACGTATCCACCAGCAAATCAGTTGACCTCACAAGTTTGAGGCAGAAACTTAATCAATTTAAGCAGGAAGTAAGTTTTTTAATTTTATTTTGATATTCATCAAACTATAACAAATGAGGATTTTTACAATGAATTTGTTGCTTTTACTATTTAGGTGCTTGCTGAATTCAAGGTTGTTTTTACTGAGCTCAAGGTTGTTTTTACTGAGCTCAAGGATCTTCGCAAAATTATTGATAAAAATTTAGAAAAGGTTTTGGAACATGTCAAAGGGAAACAAAACTCAGAAAAGGTAAAAAAATCAATAAATACATATTCAAACGATTGCCTTCAGTGTGAAGTAGGAAGCATATGTATCTAACAAATACATCATTTTTTTTAGGATGATGACAGTGAAACTCATGTAGACATGATGGCAACATACATCAACAAGCTGATGATTACATGGACCATGGTGACGATATTCACATGGAGACTGATACGGGTGATGTGCATCCAATAGAGGTATATATTTTTTTTTATGTATTTATCATTTTTTACTCATTTTTATATGTTATTTTTAATAAAAGATAATGCAGGCATGATGAAAATTTGGGATCTACTGGACTTTAAAATATTATGTATTTGATATTGATATGAAAAACAGTAGTGTCATGTATTTTTTTGTGTACTGTTTGTTTGATAGCATGACTGTTCACTGTTTTCCTTATGTATTTGTTTACTGCTTTTGGACATCATCAACAAATAGTTTCCATGTTTTTATGTATTTAATATTGTTTTTTATCTATTAGATTCATGTATTTTATATACTTTGGACTGTGTTTTTTATAAGGAGAAGGGTCTTGCACCGGATATTCAAGTCGGTATTGGCAATGATAGCGGCGATACGCTGAAAGCTTCAACCGAAGAGATTGCAGAAGGAGGTGATCTTTCAGGAGTACCGAAGACTTCGGTTGAACGTTCGGGGAAACATACTGTGGAAGAGAAAAAATGTTCTGATGATTCAAATAATTCCGAGGTTCGATAACAACGAATTCTGATTCAACCATTTTTTCGATTTTAAAATGTATCATACAAGTGATTGAATAATGTTTATTTTTGTATTTTTTTGAGTAGATGATCGCACAGGTGCTAGCAAATATAGCATAATCGTAAATGACTAACGAACAAGTTCATGCGGAAAAAACCGAGGAAAACACCAGCTCAACTGTCTTAGAGGAACCCCAGGCAGCAGTTTGTAACGCGCAGCCGTTGTCTCAGTGGTTGTTGCCTGATGAGTATTTACCAAGCCAAACCCCAGGGAGAGAAATCATGTTACATCCATCAGTCACACGAGCTACACGCCCTAGTAAATACAAGTCTTCACCGTTTGTGACAGATTTTGGTATATATCTAATTTTTAATTTACTTGTTTGGTTTTTTTAATACGCAACTGTTAATGTTTAAAGACCAAATACATAGGTAGTAGTTCGGGAAAGGATTATGTTCATGTGTTTGATAAAAAATATCCATTCTAGATAAATCCCATTACTGGTCCACTTGATGTACAGATGGTGGATGAATACCGTACTTGGCTTCGAAACGGTCTGCTTGTGAGGCACGATAGCAAGTATGTGTTTTTCTCCCAGTATTACATATAGTGATTCCGCATGATTTTTGTGAATAAATTGATGTATTTGGTTGTTTTGTTGCCGCAGAAAGAACTACGAAGACCATTACAAAAAAAAAATGGCAGTTTTTGACAATGGAGTCAAATTCAATTTTGGCATCACAACTGTCAATGATAAGAACTGGTTTTACATGTTATCGATGGATGGTCAGCTTTGGAATGACGAGGTGAGTTTTATCAGCAATGATATGCCTATGAACTAGTTTTTTGCACGTGCATTTTGTGTATATTAGCTGCTGTGTATTTGTAAAATAAGAAGAGTTATTTTTCAGGACATTCGGTCTGTTGTGTATTTGTAAAATACAGAGAGGTTCTGAAATCCACATTTTGTTACTAAATTTTTTTTATGTATTTGAATGTGATCTAATTGATGTATTTTTGACAATTCCAGCACATTGACGTCATTTTCTATTACTTTCAGAAGAAAGGAAAGTATGATAAAAGGAACAATTTCAGCTTCACCACTGTTGACTGCCTATTCAAGCAGAGAATTGATGTGGTCCACCATGCATATCGCAATGTTAAAACCCAGACAAATGTGGCAAATGAAGAGCAAGTATTGATTGAGTATGTTAAGGGCCACAGGCTTATTGCCAATGTCCCGTGGCATACGTTTGACAACGTGCTAATACCGGTGAATATACAAGAAGAAAATCATTGGTTATTGGTACTCCTTTCATTCAAGGACAGGTATTTTTAATGATGAGTTAAATATTTTATCATTAGTGTTTCATTCATTATTATACCGCTGAGTTTTTTTTTTTTTTTTTTTAAATGTATAGGCGTCTGTATGTTTACAGCTCGTATCAATCAGCTGGGCACAACACAGTTGTTAGGAATGAAATAAAAAAGCTTGCTACACTTCTGCCACATTTCCTACATCTGGCTGGATTCTATGTAAATCAAAAGGCATAGATTTGGTGAAAGACCCAGCATATGCGGATAAGGGACAAATCGATATCCTTGAAGTTGTCTATGTTGATAATCTGCCGCATCAAACTGCTGGTAGCACGTAAGTTGTAGACATATATTTTTAAAAATATCATAGTGTAGCAAATACATGATATATCATATCAATTTATTATTCTTCTAAAATACATGAGTTGTTTGAACTTAAATACCTTATTTAGAACTTGAAACATATATTTTCTAATACTAGTTCTTAACCGTTTTTTTTTTAGGGACTGTGGTGTCTTTGTGGCAGCGTATGCTGAGTATTTGACATCGGGTGAAAGGATTCCAGATGTCATTGATGCACACATGCAGCGTATGAGATACGGTGCACTCTTATGGGACTACGCTGAAGGCAAGGTTGCTGACAAAGCAGAGAGTGATAATGAAGTTCCACCAAAACCTATTAGGCCAGCAATCGATTACGACACTGTAGATGCAATTGATGTTTGATAAATACTATTTGTGCATTCGATGTTTTTTGTCCTTTTTTTCATTACAGCAAACAATCTGGTGTTTTTAGATGTATTTTGACTTATGTTGGATAATTATCATTTAACCAAAGAAATCTCAGTGGTTTTATGTTCCATATGTTTGATGTACTTAGTTCCATATATTGTCAAATTAATCTGAAGTTTGAAAAAAATACAGTACAATGTGACATCATGAATCCACAAATACATTTATTCACCAGGTTCACAAAATATGTATGTTTAATTCACCAGGTTCACAAAATATGTATGTTTTAGATATGTTTTAGTTTAATAAACACATCTTGCGTATTTGACATGACCAGCACAACTATATGATTTCCATAAAAAAAAATTACTTCAAATAAACCATCTTCATCAGTTTCGGAAACAATACGTACGTTTTTATACCACATATGCTGTGTTATGAGGTTGATTAGACAACACCATTTTCATACCGGAACATGGGTTGCCTTTTTTTGTGTTAAAAATACATGAACATTACCGTGTAATTTCAGACACCAGGATCACAAAAACCATGTATGTTCTATTACAGTTTATACAATTTTCAGAAGGCCAACAAATACATAAGGTTTAGTTGACATTACCCGCACAACTACGAGCCTCCAATCCAAAAAAATTCCAAAATAAAAACAACTTTATCATTTTTACAGATATAATATGTATGTTATTTTACCAAGTACGAATTATTTTTTGAAGTTGAAAAAAACACCATACATATCGGGAAAAAAAATTCAATTAAGATCATTTTGAATGGGACATTCATTTCATTGCAAAAATTTCTGTAATACTAAAACATAAGTCAATAGAAGTTTTGGACACAAGTGTTCAAATACTTAAATAACCAATCTATCTTTGGTAATAAAGTTAAATGGATAGGAACACAAGAAAAATTCACTTCCTCAGAGGGTCAAAACTACACGAACGTCTGTTGTGCCCAAGTTGTCCACAAGTACTGCAAGCATGTCTGCTCTTTCCAAACAACAATTCACTTAAAGGCTTATCACGCCTCTTCTTTGGCCTACCAGGCGGTCTCTTGTATCTTGGTGGAAAAACCACATCCTCCAAGATGTTTTTGGGAATGTTCCATTCACGCTCGTCGGGTAGAGGATCCACAGGTACATCATATGTCTTCAACACGGTCTCCGGTTTGAACAAATCAGAGCAATAATCCTCAGCAACCAGATTTTTCTTTTTAATGACAGCTCATGCATGCGGGCAGGGGATTTCATCTAGTTGAAACATACGACAACTCCAAGTTTTGCTATTCAAATTAATAATGAATCGTCATCCTCCATCATGTACTGGGTACACGAATTCGGTTGACGGTTCTACCTGGAAAAATAAATATTACACGTATTTGTTGTTGAACCAATCAGAATTTTAAAATAAATGAACAAACCATTAAACAAATACATATCAATTTTCAAAGAGTCATATAACTTACATTAACACTAACTGTTCATGGATACCAAATACACAACTGTATAATGTGTAGAAACACCAGATTAGTACAAGTACAAGTTTGTCAAATAAATTATAACACGCATTAAACTGAAACATACCGTCATTCGTAGACATAGATACTCGTTGATTGATAGCATCTCCTGAAACTTTTTACCGAGTGTAGTGAACGTGTATGTTCCATTTCTCCGGTTATTGTAATTCCATCTCCCAAACATCCTTCTAACTTCTTCGAGAAAGTCATATATAGGCAGTTCTCTAGCTGCTAGAAGATGTCGGTTAATCCACTCTGCTATGTTAGAAGTCATTGTCCACCCTCGGTTAACAGATGCATACAATCTAGCCCACTTGTCTCTACCAGCCGATTCCAAATACTCTGCCACACGCATATCTACCTTTTGAACCTTTCCCATTAACTCATCGAAATCATCCTGCGTGTATGCCTTTGCCATGGAATAAAAAACAGGACTCAGCACATCATGGCTCTTTTTGTATTTTTTACATACATTACCCCACAGATGTCAAATACATGCATAATGTGCAACTTCTGGATAAATTCGACAAACAGCCTTGTTTATACTTTCATGCCTATCTGATACGATACACATATTCTCTCTAATTCCATATGATTCTCTGAAACGCTCAAAAAACCACGTCCATGATCTGTCATTCTCACAATCAATCACACCATACGCTAAGGGAAGTATGTTGCCTGGAGATACAGTTAAGAAGAAAAATAAAATGAAATACATTTTGTATTTGTCCAAAACATATAAAATATATATTGAGGTAATAAATTAATATGTATTTTTTTGACATACCTGCACCGTCTAATGTGCTTGCCGAGACAAATGTTCCATTGTATGGTGTTTTTAAGTGGCTTCCATCAACCACCACAATTGGCCGACAATAATCAAAGCCTTTGATTAATGCATATAGTGCTATAAAAACATACAGAAATTCATTTTCGCGGGTTTTACGCATTCTAATATGTGAACTCGGGTAAGTCTTATCCAATATGTATAGATATCCAGGTAGTCTTTTATAAGATTCAGCCGGTTCATCCATTAAATCGTTCATCGCCCTTTCTTTGGCCCGCCAAGAAAAACCATGTACGACACATCCATTCCAAAATCATTTTTGACGTCCTCCGCAATGTCTTTAGGCGTATATTTCCTCTTATGATTTGATATTTTTGGTTTGACAATCCCACTTATCAACCGACTTGTAGCTTGGCATTGGGAATAAACCTTTTCCTTTAATGGACATGTATGTTTGTCTTGAAACTCCCTAACTCTAAACATTCCTGACTTACCGACACTTGACGCCCTGAATTTCCCATCACACTCTCCTGATACGCACACAAGAGTGTAGCTACAACAAAAAAAATAAAAGAAATAAATAAGAAAAAACACATTAATGTAAAATACATCAGTAATGTATTTATTCTTATATTATTAATACAAAGGACAGATGAGTAATTCTACCATATGTAAATAAATTAATCAAATGCAACCCAGACCAAATACATTATTTTATTTTTTTTGCATGAAAGGCACCAAACCAAGTTTGGCAGTGTTTTATTAAAAAAATAGTAAGTTTTCTATACAATAGTGTAAAGAAAGAAAAGAAAAGAAAAGCCAAATGAAACTATCCTAAAAAAAAGAACAAAAGGACTAAAAAGGAAAACACATCCAAAGACTATATGGATACTAATCTACAGCAGATCCTCTGGCCTTGTCTTGATACCATCCCAAACACCTACAAGCTCTCACCAGGTGCTATGGTTCAAAAACAAAATGAATACATATTCAGGCTTCCAGGACGGAGTAGAAATCCTCCATGTTCCTTCAGATGTAGCTGCTATCTCCTTGTCTTGATGTTGACCTTTGTTTGCCATTATTCCAAAGTTGCAAGTTGCCTGACTGAACCAATCTTTAGTAGTCTTACAAGAGAATGAGCTACAAGCTAATACCACTCTTATACTTCTGCCAAAGATAGTTTCATACAGGTCCATGTGCTATTTATGGCATGTTGAGATGCAAACTTGTTGTTGCTACTGCTCTCCAGCTTGTTATTAATCTCCAGGGATGTGATGGTCCTTAGCTAGCCTGATCCTCATGTATGGTATATGTGACTTCTTTGTATTTAGAATTTTCCTTTCTTTCATAGGAAGTGAAGTAAAACTCTGAAAAAGATGATCACCTGCAAAATCAAAAGCATAGTTAGTTAAAACATCAGCCAGTCCATTTCCTTCTCTCAGCACATGCTCCACCCTTACTTCCTTATCCCTCATTAACCTTGAGATATCATTTATGATCATTGATATACTCCATGGAGTCTACCACTGACCAGTTAAGATCATCTTCATAGTCATTGAATCTGTTTTCAACACCACTGGTAACAGACTGTGTGTAACACAGTACTTAAGCCCCTCATGTAGTGCCCTTGCTTCTGCTATCAAATTTGAACCATCTGATATCCTTCTTGCTGCTGCATACTGGAAATCACCTACTGCATTTCTAATACAAAAGGTGTCACACCCTAATCTCGCTAGGGTGTGATGGGCACCCGACCCTTACTTAGGGCCGAGCGAACCCTCTGATCCTTAGTACACACATAATATTTTGGACTTTTAATTCAAATCAGAATGACATACATAGTAAAGCTTTCGGAAACTTTCTTTTCATCATGCTCAACTTTAAGTAGAATCTGTAATCATAGTACGTAATGACACATCGGCTGGTGGAGCCGCTTACAATACTGACATTCTATTCCCACGACTCTGTCTGCAAAGTCTCTAACATTAATCAGAAATCATAACATATGTACTCTGACTCGGCAACACTCCGAAAGGAAGTGGAGCTCGCCAATCCAGCTGAAGCATCTTCTAGCAATGTCCTTTATTCATCTGGGTGTACCTGCGTGGCATGAAATGCAGTCCCCGAAGAAAGAAGGGTTAGTACGGAATATGTACTGAGCATGTAAGGCATGAAATGTAGTAAAGAGGATCATAGCTGAGACAGAGATTTACCAGAATCAAGTATGACTTTTTAAAAACATCAAAGCACTTGCCTTTTGAAATGAAAATCATGTATGTCATCATCATAAACCATATATCATATAACGTGCCCCGGCCCTCTAGTGAGGGACGCGGTGAGTAAATTCATGCATGTCATCACCATATATCATGTATTCATATAACGTGCCCCGGCCCTCTATTGAGGGACGCGGTGAATAAAATAATATGTGTCAATGTCATGTATCATGTATGCATGTAACCTGCCCCGACCTTCTATTGCGGGACGCGGTGAATAGAGTCATCATATGCCATCCTGGCCACCACCCCGTCATCATATCATCATGTCATCATATCATACATAACGTGCCCCGGCCCGCAAGTGAGAGGGACGCGGTGAACAATGCAGTGGAGTACGCACGAGAACATACCCTGGCCCGGGATTCGGTGAAAGACATATTGGGGCGTGCACGAGCAGAGTAGTGAGAAACTATATGCATATAAATCAAGACTCGATAGATAAGTACACAAACCGACACTCGAGGATCGTAAACACGTTTCAAGTCAATCCGAGTTAGTATGAGAAAGTTATGAACACTTTTACCACAGAACCTCTTCGAACGTTTCCAAAGCAATCCAAGACTGTATACAAAAGGTAGAGACATTAATACTTACAGAACCCTTTTAGGGACATGAACTCTTTATGCTTTACTCGTTACGCAACCATACAATAAGCTCCACTATACCGAGCGTACTCATGTCAAGAAGTGAATAAGAATCATAGGCAAACTCTGAAACATATCAAATAGAGCTTCGGACATCATAGATACGTATCAAAACCATATGAAGTAGCTTATGGAAATCAAGAATATTAGCCATCCTAGTGGCTCTAATAATAGGAGTTTCTTTGAAATCATACATATACTTTGTCTATTTGTTTCACAAGGATCATGCCAAAAGAATAGGAGTTTCTTTGAAATCATACATATACTTTGTCTATTTGTTTCACAAGGATCATGCCAAAAGAAAGAAAGGGTAAGCCTTACATACCTGTTCCACGTCCTATTAGCTACGCTTAATTGTCCAAGCACGCTAGTCTACATTCAAGAGAATTTATACAATCATTAGACTCATCATCACATACTTATCTTAGTCTTTCAAACAAATTCATTTATAATCTCCTGAAATTTCGGCAGCATCTCCCCTGTAAATACAACCAACCCCAAGAGTCTAACTCGGCCAAATCATCAACAACAAACCCGAGAATGCAACTCGGCCAATTTATCAACAATAATCCGAGAATTCCACTCGGCCAAATTATGAACAATGATCCGAAATCTTCCAAACTTAATAAGAACAATAACAACACATTTCCTTCTTTCAAATTCAATCACAACAACCCAACTTACCATCTTCCAAACACATGTCTCACTTCCAAATTCATGAATTATATTTACAACCTACACATTAGCAATATCATTCATACAAATATAAGAAACCATACTAATGTCACATTAACTTCTTCGACAATCCCACCATGATTCCAACTTCATTTCAATTCATCAAACCTTCATTTTCATCATGAAATCTACAACTACAACAATCAAAATACTAAATAAAATCAATTCATCACATCTACACAATACCCCCCTCTATATTCGGCCACAACTTACACACACATACTTTCATGAATTTCATTCATTTCTTCACTCTACAACATATACAAATCATCCATAATATATGAAAAGAAGATTAAACTTACCTTCTTCCATCTATCCTCTTGCTCGGCTAGGGGTGAAATTGCACAAATGAATGGTTTGCTTGCTTCAACAACCACCCCACGTTAATTAGGGCCTTCAAATTTGTTGGAATACTAGAAGAGAATAATTTTTCTTGATCAATTTCCATGGACCAAATTTTTGGAGCCATGGCCGAATGGCCCCTATTTTTTTTTCTTCAAGTTTTTCTTCTCCAAGCTTCTTGATTTTTCTAAGTGTAAAGGTGGAGATAAATATGACTAATAAGTCATATATATATACATACATAATTCATCCATGTGGGCCAAGCCCACCCCACTTGGACGGCCACATGGCCCTTCAAGAACTTTCTTGAGTTTTTGTGAAATTCCCATTTTGCCCCTAGCCTTTCACAATATTACCATGAACCACTTTGTGAATTTCCCTTTTTACCCTTAGCCTTTCTCAATATTTCCATACTAATAAACAACTTGTACATTAAAATAACTTTGGAAAATAGTCTTGCCCTTAACTTACCACGATTATCTTGGAATATCCGAATGTACAAAATACGGGCTATAACAAAAGGCCACAGAACTTGGTCCAGGATTTCCCCTAGAAGCTCCATTAGAATTACATTTATACCATCCTGGCTTAGGAAAATCCCATTTCACTATCTTGCTTACAATTCTTGGCCTGTATGCTTCAAAGATTTGTAGAATTTGAGGTATGCATTTTGGTAAGTTGTTCTGCCCTGGAAACCTCATTCTACACAAATGATATATGACCATGTTTATCTCATAAATCACTTTGTTGATGGATATCCTCCCTCCATATAGGACTGTATTCCTCCACTTCCATATCTGCCACATGGTGACCATTGGAATAGCTTTAAAAATGGTTCTGAACTTTGAGGGACAATCTGTATTCCACCAGATTTGAAGGAGCTGCCTGACTTGTTGAAACTGTGCTGTGATGCCAACAACAGTTTTAACATAAGTCCAAACTTTTGTGGCAACATTTCCTGTAACAAACAAATGATCCACAGTTCATATTGCCTATGATCACAGCAATAACATGCCTCAGTATCTACCCCAATCCTTCTTACTACCTCTCCAACTAATATTTTGTACTTCCACAACCTCCAGAAAAAGAAAGATATCTTAAAAGGCACCCCTGATATCCATATATTCTTAAAAACATCTGACTTGACTGCTTTACTCCTCAGTAATTCCCATGCAGTGCCTACAGTAAACTTGCCTGATGCTGTGATCATCCATCTTGGCATATCCCACTCATCTTTTGGTTCATGAAAGTGCAATTCTTCCAATATATGATCCACAATATCCATAGGAAACAACTGCTGCAATTTTCCTATATTCCAACCAACATGCAACATAAGTTCTTTTACATCTTGAACACCCTCATCTATTCCAAAATCATCTGGAATAATGTGATATAGTGCCCCTAGCTTTGTCCAGTTGTCAAACCATACATTTGCAGTTCCACTCCTTGGTTCCCACCATATTTCTTGCTCTATATTATCTCTAGCCTCTATCATAGCCTTCCATACTTGAGAACCTCCTTTCCACTGCACAGTCTGAGGACTGTGCCTTTTGCAATATTTGATCCACATGTAGTTTGCCCATAGAGTATTTGTTGTCCTGAATTTCCACCAAAGTTTTGCACATAAGGCTTTAGATACATCAAACAAAGATCTAAAGCCTACTCCCCCTTCCTCTTTTGGCTTACACAAGTTTAGCCATGATGACCAGTGTCTTCTTCTGCCTTCCTCACTATTATTCCAGAAGAATCTTGAGAAGATTTTGTGCATATCATTGATAACACATTTTGGAGGTTTGATGGCTAACAACAAATGTATTGGCATACTCATTAATACATTATTGATTAGAACAGATTTTCCTCCAAATGATAGCAATCTTCCTTTCCAAGTCTGCAGCCTATTCTTGACTTTCTTGATTAGATCATTGTAATCAGCCTTCCTTTTCCTTGAATATGTGACAGGACAACCCAAATATGTAAAAGGAAAAGTGCCTCTTTTAAAACCAGTAATAGTCTCCACCTGTTGTATCAGCCCAATAGACACCTTACTGTGTACATGGAATGAGCTCTTGCCTTTATTTATAAGTTGGCCCGATACCTGCTCATATGCATGTAGTACCTCCATAATTAACTCATATGCAGATGAAAAAATTATTGTGTCATTTGCATATGCCAGATGGTTCAGATTGGCACTCCATTTGGGCATTCCATAACTTTTAAAGTCATTATTCTCAAATGAAGAATTCAATGCTCTAGATAAAACTTCAGCAGATAAGATGAACAAAGCAGGAGAAAGAGGATCTCCTTGTTTTACACCCCTGGTGGAATGAAAGAAAGCATGAGCTTGATCATTAAGGAGTATGGAGTACCAATTATTTGCTATCAGCCTCCACACCATATCTATGAAAATTTCTGCAAATCCCATCTTCCTTAAAACTTTGATCAAGTAACTCCATGATACTCTATCATATGCTTTAGCCAAGTCAAGCTTAAGTACAACATCAGCTGGTTTTCCTCTTAATCTAATGTCAGTCACAACTTCTTGAGTTAGAAGGACCTTTTCAATGATACATCTGCCCTTAACAATTCCAGATTGGTTAGGAGATATCAGTGAAGGTAGAATGCCCTCCAGCTTATCCTGAACCACTTTAGAAATAACCTTGTTGATGAAGTTGCTGAGACTGATTGGTCTCATATCAGCAAAGGTCTCAATGTTGTTCTTCTTTGGTAACAGTACCAGGTTGGTATGTGTGAGTGACTTAGGAAGAGTTTGGCCATCAAAAAATGCTTTCACAAGATTGTATACATCAGCACCAACAATGTCCCAACACACCTGATAAAATATTCCAACCATACCATCTGGACCACCAGCACTATCTGCAGATAATTCAAATACAACCTTCTTGTCACGACCCAGCTAGGGGCCGTGATGGGTACCCGGGGCTAACCACCGAGCACCACTCGTGCCATCACTTATTAAGCTTATTTAGCAATCATTTATCCGATTCATGCTTAATTTATAATAAAATCCATTTTTATTTAGAAACGAAATGCTTTTATACATACGAGCCCTTAGGCTAGCAAAATAATGTACACACACACACACACACACACACACACATATATATATATATATATATATATATATATATATATATCGATAATGACCATGCCATGAAACCACACGACCCACGTCGAGTATCTACAAGTCTCTAAGAGATGACATCTACAACTGTACACAAAAGAATAATCATAGGCACCTCCGGGACAATGGAGGGCTTCCAATCAGCTAGCAGCCTCTAAGAATCCGGAGCAAGGTCTCCTCCCTGTCTACCTGTGGGCATGAACACAGCGTCCATAGAAAAAGGACGTCAGTACGAGTATTGTACTGAGTATGTAAGGCAGGAATGAAATAAACAAACATAATAGAAAGATCATGAGTCATGGGACAAAGATATAACCTGCACACATGTCATAGGCAATCGTATTACTGTCATATTTCACATTTTACACAATTATAGTACACATGTTATCACATCCCATACATCATCACGTACGTCATCGTATACATCATCACATCATAATCTGTATCGTTACCCGCGTTCGGGTAACCCTCATATGCCGCCCACTAGTGGTGATCATGCCCGGCCCTCTCGGCTCGGTGTAAACATCGCAGCCCGCATTAGCGGTGACATGCCCGGCCATATAGGCGCGGTGGAATCATACGCAGCCTGCATTAGCAATGACATGCCCGGCTATATAGGCACGGTGGAATCTTATCATCACAACATCGATCATAACACGTCATTATTATACATCTCAAGCCATAGCATCATGTTATCATTTCTTAGTGTTCCATGTATCCCATAGTGTTACAAGTTAGCATTTCTTATCATCTTATTGTCATAACATACAATAGCATTAAGAGCATTCATTAGGCTTTAAGACAATCATACTATGTCGGGGTGACGTAAGGTCGTGAATCCCCGATTGTATTATGGACATTCATGAGTTTCATGCCTCGCCTTGAAGGGAAGAAAACGTAAGGCGAGTGTTAACAATAATAGCATCATTAGCATTGTAGGAACATCATGCCAAAATTTCTTGAGTCTCTAGACTCTAGCTCATTGTCATCACTATCATGCTCATAGGGGATTTAATATATAGAAGGACTCTTAAGCTTCATCTTATAGAAGGATTTGTGGAAAGCTCGAAGGATTCATCCCTTTTGAAAGAAGAGTTAAGCCTCACATACCTTTGTCGTTTAAGCAACTTAGCGTCTGCTTATTCTCCTTCAATGTCACGCCTCTACCTTCAAAAAGAGGATTCGTACTATCGTTAGTTAACCAACTATAAGAACGCACTATTATTTCTAGAGAAAATTGGGCAGCACTTCCTTTGTTTATACTACTTTTCCCGTATTCCATATCAACTCCCAATCACCCACAATAACAATCACAATATAGAAAGTCACAATTATCATTCATATACAATGGCCATGATCCACCATTTCTCTTCATTTTTCCCCACATTTATGGTTTTGGGTTCGCTATCGGATTTTCCCATGTATCACACTTATCTCATGGTATTCATGTCATTTGTAACATATTCATACTCACAACACACTAACATTCATGATTCAATTCAACTACCACTCACTCATGACACTATTCACTCTTGAATGACTCATTTGTTATGTTCTTCTACAATTCGGGTATCTTAACCTTTCAATACCTTAAACAACATAAAATGGTCATGAAACTTACCTTGGATGATGGTTGAACAAGTCTTGAGTGGAGTTTCTCCTCTAGCAACAAAACCCTATCTTACCTCTTTTGGTTTTCTTTGAGGAGGATAAACTTTACTTGGGTTTCACACTCTTGTTTTCATGAACTTGGTGTGGTTGATCTTGATTTTCACTTGGATTCTTGTATTGGAAGAGTTTTGGAAGTTTCTAGAGAGATGTTGGGTCTTGGAGAGAGAAGATGAAATAAAATAAAATAAACTTCGGTCCTTATTTAAAAATTGAAATCTGTCCCGACATCATTATACGGTCCATTATACGGTCCGTATATTCGACCGTAAAACTGCTCCAATGAATACCCTTTTTCTGTGTCAACTTGACGGTACATTATACGGGCCGTATAATTTTATACGGTCCGTATAATTGACCGTAAAATCATCCCTTCAGCAACCTCATTCTGCCTCATTCTGTGACTCTTTTACAGTCCATTATACGGCCGTATAATGTTATACGGTTCGTATAATCGACCGTATAACCCATCAGTTCACTGAGTCTTATTCTCGTCATTTCGCTTGATCTCCGATCCTTATGGAACCTTCTTAACAATTATTTAGCACCTCAATTCCAGTTTAAAGGACGTTGTCCCTCGTCAAAACACCATATACGTCATACCCTTCATTGGCCTAATCACTGTACGCTAGCGAGGGAAATTTCCAAGGTGTAACATTCTCCCCCCTTTTGGAACATTCGTCCCCGAATGTTAAACACTCGGGATTCTAGAATTTTTTTTGCCAGAGTTTCCCCTGTAATTTGGCACTACCAACTTGTCACAAAAACCCATAATATCATTGCCTCACGGGGCTACATTACAATATGAACATATCTATGGCCACACACGACCCAAAGAGTAAAATAAAGCATACATACCTTATACCGTTGATGTCTCAGCTTGGATCTCCCCTGGGGGGTGGAACAAATGGGGGTACTCGGATCTCATCTTCTCTTCTGCCTCCCAAGTTATTTCTTCCCGATTGTTGTTCCGTCATAAAACTTTGACTGAAGCTACCTCTTTATTTCGAAGCTTTCGCACTTGCCTATCCAAGATGGCAATAGGCACCTCTTCATAAGTTGGCCTTTCTATTATCTACACATCGTCTATCGGGACAATCTTTGGTGGGTTCTCCAACACACTTGCGGAGCATCGAAACATGAAAGACTGGATGGACTGATTCAAGCTCCGAAGGCAATTCCAATTCATATGCTACCTGCCCACCTTGCGAATGACTTTGTAGGGTCCGATGTACCTAGGACTTAGCTTCCCCTTCTTCCCAAATCTCATTATCCCTTTCATTGGTGACACTTTCAAAAAAACCCAATCGTCAGTTTGAAATTCCAAGTCTCGCCGGCGGTTATCCGCGTAAGACTTTTGGCGACTTTGGGCTGTTAACAACCGAAGTACGCTCGGCCTGCCTGTCAGTTTGTGGATGAAATGCCGTGCTAAACTTCACTTGCGTGCCCAAACCTTCTTGAAAAGACTTCCAGAACTTAGCTGTAAACTGTGCTCCCCAATCCGTGATAATGGACAATGGAATACCATGGAGTCACACAATTTCCTTGAGATACAGCCTTGCATAGTCTTCTGCTGAGTACGTGGTTCTAACTGGAAGAAAATGGGCTGCTTTTGTCAATCTATCCACGATCGCCCATATAGAATCATATCTACCACGAGAACGAGGTAATCCCACGATGAAATCCATGTTAATCACTTCCCATTTCCAAGTGGGTATTTCTATCGCTTGCAATAATCCTCCTGGCTTTTGATGTTCTGCTTTTACTTGTTGGCAATTTGGACATTGTGCTACAAATTCTGCTATGTCTCTCTTCATGCCATCCCACCAATACATCATCTTGAGATCATGATATATTTTGGTTGAACCCGGGTGAATAGAATATCGAGAGCAATGTACTTCTTCTAGAATTCGTCGGCGTAATTCCGCCACATTCGGCACACACAACCTGCCTCGGTATCTAAGAATTCCATCACTAGAAACTTCAAACGGAGACTTTTCCTTTCCATGCGACGCGTCTCTATAATGACATAACTGAGGATCTTCATACTGCCGTTCCTTCACTTCCAGATCCAAGGACGAAATTGTGGAATCTTTGATACTAATACCTGGATCACCTGAATCAATTACACGCACTCCAAGATTAGCCAATCGATGAAGTTCTTGAACCATCTCTTTCCTTTTCGGAGGTATTTCACATAAACTGCCCATTGATCGGCGGCTAAGTGCATCGGCCACTACATTCGCCTTCCTAGGGTGGTATAAAATGTTAACATCATAATCTTTTAATAATTCTAACCACAGCCTCTGCCGCAGGTTCAACTCCCTTTGCTTGAAAATGTACTGGAGGCTCTTGTGATCTGTATAGATATCAACATGCACACCATACAAATAATGCCTCCACATTTTCAGGGCATGAATAACCGCAGCCAATTCAAGATCATGCGTTAGATAGTTCTTTTCATGTTTCCGCAATTGTCTAGAAGCATATGCAATAACTTTATCATGCTGCATCAACACGCATCCTAATCCCACACCGGAAGCATCACAATACACAACGTAGCCATCTGGCCCTTCTGGAAGTGTTAAAACTGGAGCTGAGGTCAACCTGTTTTTCAACTCTTGGAAACTACGTTCACAAGCGTCATTCTATTGGAATTTAGCCGACTTCTGGGTTAACTTCGTCAATGGGGCTGAAATGGATGAAAAACCCTCTACAAACCTTCTATAATAGCCTGTTAAACCCAGAAAACTACGAACTTCTGTAGGCCTCGTAGGCCTTGGCCAAGTCTTCACTGCTATAATTTTCTGAGTGTCGACTCGAATACCGTCATAGGAAATAACATGGCCCAGAAATGTCACAGAATTCAGCCAAAAATCGCATTTCGAAATTTTGCATATAGCTCTCGGGCTTGGAGAATGCCAAGAACAATCCTCAAATGATCTGTATGTTCTGTTTCTCTGCGAGAGTACACCAGAATATCATTAATAAACACTATCACAAACAAGTCCAAGAGTGGCCTGAACACATTGTTCATTAAATTCATGAACACTGCCGGAGCGTTAGTCAACCCAAACGTCATCACCCGAAATTCATAGTGGCCATATCTCGTTCTGAAAGCTGTTTTGGGAATATCCGCTTCTCTAACTCTCACTTGATGGTAGCCCGACCTCAGATCTATTTTAGAAAACCACTTGGCACCTTGTAGTTGATCAAAAAAGTCATCAATCCTTGGAAGAGGACATCTGTTCTTTATCGTCACTTTGTTCAGTTGCCTATAATCGATACACATTCGTAGAGAACCGTCTTTCTTCCTCACGAACAGGACCAGTGCTCCCCACGGTGATAAACTGGGCCTAATAAACCCTTTCTCGAGAAAATCCTTCAACTGTGTCTTTAGCTCTTTCAATTCTGCCGGAGCCATTCGATAAGGAGGAATAGAAATAGGCTTAGTATCCGGCAACACATCGATGGCAAAATCAATCTCTCTTTCTGGAGAAAGACCTGGAAGTTCATCTAGAAATACGTCTGGAAACTCATTCACCACCGGAACTGACTAGAAAATTTGTGGCTTTGCCTCGGTATCATGAACCCGAACTAAGTGATAAATATAGCCCTTGGCTATCATCTTCCTTGCCTTGAGGTAGGAAATAAACCTGCCTTTCGGAGATGCTGTATTACCCTGCCATTCGAGCACGGGCTCTCCCAGAAATTGGAATCGAACCACTTTTGTGCGACAATCAACATTTGCATAACACGAAGCCAACCAATCCATACCCATGACTACATCGAAATCTACCATTTCTAACTCAATCAAGTCAGCCCTGGTCTGTCGATCGCATATCACAATAACACAATTTTTGTACACTTGTCTTGCTATCACAGGATCACCAACTGGAGTGAGTACCTCAAAGGGTTTAATTGACATTGGTTTTACCCCGATACAACCAGCAACGTATGGAGTAATATAAGAAAATGTAGAACCCGGATCTATCAACGCATACACACCACGGGAGAATATAGACAATATACCTGTGACAACATCCGGAGAGGACTCGAGATCCTGTCGTCCCGCTAAAGCATATACACTGGGCTGAGTGGCACCCGAAGTAGATGCTGCCCCTCGGCCTCTGCCTTGGCCTGCTGTCATCTGAGAAGTCTGCCCTGCGGGGTGTGCTGATGAGGAACCCGCTGTTGAGCCTGTGGGCTGAACGCCACCTATACCATATCGCGAGGGACAATCTCGCATCAAATGTCCAGTCTGCCCACAATAACAACCATCAGTGTCCTGACAACACGGCCCTGAATGTAATTTGCGGCACCGACTACATCGTGGAACTGGCAGTCGTCTCTGACTGTAATCACCCCGAAAGTGAGAACCCGGAGCTCTCGAGCTCTGACCCTGTCCCAACGGAAAAGAGCGATCAAATCCCCTATCCACGAACCGAGGAGGTGCACTAGTCGCTGACTGGCCTGAATGTCGGGAATAAGCCTGCCTCGATCCCCCTCTATAATCACCACCTGTGCCCTTAGATCTAGCCCTTTTGTTTTGCCTCCTATCACTGTCGCGATCGCCCCTTTGTTGTCGTTGTCGCCCCTCTAAATTCTAAGCATGAGCCTGTATCCGAGAAATGTCCATCCTGTCTTGCAAGGAAGCCGTCAGGCAATCTCTAAATAAATGAGGTCCCAGACCACTCACAAATCTATGTACCCGATCTCCCATGTCGGCCACCATAGTCGGAGCATATCTAGCCAAAGAATTGAATTGCATGCTATATTCCCAGGCACTCATGCTTCCCTGTCTCAAATTCAGAAATTTATCCGCTCTAGCTCGGCGGACCTCGGGTGGAAAATAGTGGCGAATGAAAGCATCTACGAACTCTTGCCAAACCGGAGGAGGCGCATCCTCCCCTCTTGATAACACCCAATTGTTGTACCATAACACCGCCACATCCCGGAGTCTATAGGATGCCAATTCCACGGATTCGGTTTCGGAGGCATGGACAATCTTCAATGTCCTAAATATTTCATCAATAAAACCTTGTGGGTCTTCCTCCGACTTTGACCCGAAGAATTTCGGGGGATTTAGACTCATAAAATCATGGGCCTTTGTACTTGCTGCCCGGTCACTTGAACCCACATTTTGTTGTTGTGCCTGTGTGGCAACCAATTGGGTCAATAACTGAATAGCCTCGACCATTTGTTGACTTGAAGCAACCGGTGGAGGGATCGGAGCTGGGGCTCCTCCTTGCTCTCCCACATTAGGCGGGGTAGAAGAAGTATTAGACAAAGCTTCATTATGCGATTCGCCTTCTTCTATATTCACTGAAGGCTCTCTTTCTACCCGCCTCCTTGCCGTAGTCTTACCTTTCTGGGCGGCTGCAGCTTTTCCCTTTGGCGGCATTCTGAAACCATAACACATTATTAGGGAGGATAAAATCTTACACATAGCTCTATCACATGATTCCCTAAGAAGAAGGATGGTCATTCTTCCTAAATGCCCTGTAGCCTCCTGGTTATTGATGTGGCGCACAACACACCATAAACAAGACTCTACTAGACACAGCTCGTAGACACTTCCTAGGACCCAACTGCTCTGATACAACCTTCTTGTCACGACCCAGCTAGGGGCCGTGACGGGTACCCGGGGCTAACCACCGAGCACCGCTCGTGCCATCACTTATTAAGCTTATTTAGCAATCATTTATCCGATTCATGCTTAATTTATAATAAAATCCATTTTTATTTAGAAACGAAATGCTTTTATACATACGAGCCCTTAGGCTAGCAAAATAATGTAAACACACACACACACACACACACACACACACACACATATATATATATATATATATATATATACATAATGACCATGCCATGAAACCACACGACCCACGTCGAGTATCTACGAGCCTCTAAGAGATGACATCTACAACTGTACACAAAAGAATCATCATAGGCACCTCCGGGACAATGGAGGGCTTCCAATCAGCTAGCAGCCTCTAAGAATCCGGAGCAAGGTCTCCTCCCTGTCTACCTGTGGGCATGAACACAGCGTCCATAGAAAAAGGATGTCAATACGAGTATTGTACTGAGTATTTAAGGCAGGAATGAAATAAACAAACATAATAGAAAGATCATGAGTCATGGGACAAAGATATAACCTGCACACATGTCATAGGCAATCGTATTACTGTCATATTTCACATTTTACACAATTATAGTACACATGTTATCACATCCCATACATCATCACGTACGTCATCGTATACATAATCACATCATAATCTGTATCGTTACCCGCGTTCGGGTAACCCTCATATGCCGCCCACTAGTGGTGATCATGCCCGGCCCTCTCGGCTCGGTGTAAACATCGCAGCCCGCATTAGCGGTGACACTCCCGGCCATATAGGCGCGGTGGAATCATACGCAGCCTGCATTAGCGGTGACATGCCCGGCCATATAGGCACGGTGGAATCTTATCATCACAACATCGATCATAACACGTCATTATTATACATCTCAAGCCATAGCATCATGTTATCATTTCTTAGTGTTCCATGTATCCCATAGTGTTACAAGTTAGCATTTCTTATCATCTTATTGTCATAACATACAATAGCATTAAGAGCATTCATTAGGCTTTAAGACAATCATACTATGTCAGGGTGACGTAAGGTCGTGAATCCCCAATTGCATTATGGACATTCATGAGTTTCATGCCTCGCCTTGAAGGGAAGAAAACGTAAGACGAGTGTTAACAATAATATCATCATTAGCATTGTAGGAACATCATGCCAAAATTTCTTGAGTCTCTAGACTCTAGCTCAGTGTCATCACTATCATGCTCATAGGGGATTTAATATATAGAAGGACTCTTAAGCTTCATCTTATAGAAGGATTTGTGGAAAGCTCGAAGGATTCATGCCTTTTGAAAGAAGAGTTAAGCCTTACATACCTTTGGAGTTTAAGCAACTTAGCGTCTGCTTATTCTCCTTCAATGTCACGCCTCTACCTTCAAAAAGAGGATTCGTACGATCGTTAGTTAACCAACTATAAGAACGACTATTATTTCTAGAGAAAATTGGGCAGCACTTCCTTTGTTTATACTACTTTTCCCGTATTCCATATCAACTCCCAATCACCCACAATGACAATCACAATATAGCAAATCACAATTATCATTCATATACAATGGCCATGATCCACCATTTCTCTTCATTTTCCCCCACATTTATGGTTTTGGGTTCGCTATCGGATTTTCCCATGTATCACACTTATCTCATGGTCTTCATGTCATTTGTAACATATTCATACTCACAACACACTAACATTCATGATTCAATTCAACTACCACTCACCCATGACACTATTCACTCTTGAATGACCCATTTGCTATGTTCTTCTACAATTCGGGTATCTTAACCTTCCAATACCTTAAAAAACATAACATGGTCATGAAACTTACCTTGGATGATGGTTGAACAAGTCTTGAGTGGAGTTTCTCCTCTAGCAACAAAACCCTATCTCACCTCTTTTGGTTTTCTTTGAGGAGGATGAACTTTACTTGGGTTTCACACTCTTGTTTTCATGAACTTGGTGTGGTTGATCTTGATTTTCACTTGGATTCTTGTATTGGAAGAGTTTTGGAAGGTTCTAGAGAGATGTTGGGTCTTAGAGAGAGAGGATGAAATAAAATAAAATGAACTTCGGTCCTTATTTAAAAATTGAAATCTGTCTCGACATCATTATACGGTCCATTATACGGTCCGTATAATCGACCGTAAAACTGCTCCAATGACTACCCTTTTTCTGTGTCAACTTGACGGTACATTATACGGGTCGTATAATTTTATACGGTCCGTATAATTGACCGTAAAATCATCCCTTCAGCAACCTCATTCTGTCTCATTCTGTGACTCTTTTACGGTCCATTATACGGCCGTATAATGTTATACGGTCCGTATAATCGACCGTATAACCCATCAGTTCACTGAGTCTTATTCTCGTCAGTTCGCTTGATCTTCGATCCTTATGGAACCTTCTTAACAATTATTTAGCACCTCAATACCAGTCTAAAGGACGTTGTCCCTCGTCAAAACACCATATACGTCATACCCTTCATTGGCCTAATCACTGTACGCTAGCGGGGGAAATTTCCAAGGTGTAACACTTCTTCACCTCCTCTAAAGTTGGCATGCTTACCAGCTGATTATTAGTATCCTGATCCACCATACTAGGAACATATTGTAGCAATTGAAAATCTAAAGGATCAACCTCTTGGGAGAACTGCTGTTGGTAAAATCTACAAGCTTCTTCTGCCAAAAGTGACTCCCCTTCTATCCATACTCCTTGTTGATTCAGAATTCTTCTGATCTGCAATCTCTTTCTCCTCCCATTCACAATACTATGAAAGTACCTTGTATTCCTGTCACCCTCAGCAAAACTAGTCATATGTGACTTTTGTCTCCAAAATTCTTCCTCATAATGAACATACTTTTTCAATGCTGCTTGTGCTTGCTGTAGGACCATCCTGTTCATAGGAGTAGGATCTTCTTCAAAACATTGCTCTTTAATTCTCACCACCTCTTCCCTTACTGTTAGTTGCTTGAAAATATCACCAAAAGTTGCCTTACTCCAAGCAGATAAGGCAGATTTCACATTCTTCAATTTCAACTTGAATCTGATAAAATCATCCCCTTCAAAATCTGTGATCCATGCCTGATTAACTACCTCTAAGAAGGATTCATGTTCTGTCCAGAATTTTAGAAATCTGAAAGGCTTCCTTATGTGATGTGAAGATTCAGCACATGTAAGTAGCAAATGAGCATGGTCTGAGCCAGTTCTGGATAAATGTTGCACCTCCATATGTGCAAACCAATCTTGTAGTTTAGAGTTTGCAATCATTCTATCCAATCTTTTGAAAATACAGTCACTACCTGCCCTTCCATTCCACCAAGTAAACAAACTCCCCTTATAATTTATATCAAACAGCTCACATGAATTAATACAAAATGCAAAATCCTCATATTCATCTAGAAATACAGGTAAACCACCAATCTTCTCATCTTCATTCATAATAACATTAAAATCACCCCCTACCAACCAAGGCAATTCCATTTGATCATCCAAACTATACAAACTATCCCATAAACTTATTCTTTCCAGATGATCACACTTTGCATAGACCATAGTTACCATAAGTGACTTATTCCACTCTTGGAAAAACAACTTTATAGTAATCTGTTGTTGTAGATCCTGCAGGATCTCCACATCCACATTATCATTTACAAAGAACCATATTTTACCATTGCAGTTGTAATGGGCATATGTCATGCCTAATCTCCTTCTAAATCCTTGAATATGCCTAAAGTGTTGAAAAGGCTCCATTAAAGCTATAATGGTGAATTTATGATGTCTGTGCAGCATTTGGACTCTGTGAAAAGCTTGTTGTGTGTTCACAGATCTGATATTCCAAAAGAGTGTCTTCATCATCATTTAAAAATAGGCTTACAACCTCTCCTTGGTACCACTCTTATAGGAATAGTATCTGTGATTACTTGTTTCTTTCCTTTCTTGGAGCCTTTCTGTCTAGATCTTGGTGAGATGCCAGCTTCTTTGACCGCATTACTAAAAACCTGTTCCACTGAAACCTCTTCTTCACTTTCATTGAATTTGTTCTTGCCCTCATCATATTCCACCTCAGCTCCCAAATTAATATTATGAGAGATCACATCATGCAGTTCCTTCAAAGGAGATTGTTTTCTCTGATGAATCAGTGACTGGACATTGTCCATTTTCACTTGTACCACTGCCAAATCCTTGATCACTTCCCTCTCAGGAGGAAATGAACCAATGCCATTGTCATTAATTTAGATGCTCAAATCTCTCTCCTTCATGTTATTATCAAGAGAGAAATCACATTCCTGTACCTGATCCAAAGATGGGAGACTTAATGTGTGATCTGTGTAATTATCTGCAACCTCCAAATCCCCTTTGGCATTTGCCAATATACCAGCCTCAGTCTGCATTTCAACCTCACCTGATTCTATAGCATGCAAATCATTTAGGTTTTCCATCTGCTCATATGTATCATCACCATCTGGGACCTCCTTTTCTATCTGCTCCATGATAAATGCTGAGGCATGTCCATGCTTAGAATGGCATGTAAATTCACATGCATTTCTAAGATCATTTTCCTCAACAGCAATGACACCCTCATTAATCATGTGCCCCACCCTTGTACTTGTGTCCTCTAAATCCTTGTCAGGATCATTTTCTTCAACAGCAATGATATCCTTATCACTAATGTACACCACACTTGCAGTTTTGTCCTCTAACTTCTTGTGAGGATCAGCTTCCTCTACAGCAATGAGACCTTCATCAACCATATCTCCCACACTTTCAGGCACATCTTTTGTTGTCTGACCTGTTTGTTCACTATTTGAATCCATTTTCCTTTCAGAATTATTGTTGAGATCTTCTCTATCATTGACTGCCATACATGATACCATATTTTGAGCATTGTCCTCCATTCCTTTCTTATCAACAGACTTACCCTTTTCTACCTCCTTGATCTTGTCATCTGCTCCCTTATACTCTACATTGCTATCGAATTCTCCTTCTATGATTTTTTCTAACACATCAAAATTATTATGTGTAGAAACTGCAGTTTCAATGGCAAGAACACTCTTGTTCCCATCCTCAGCAGGAATCATAGTTTTGTTTTTTCCTTTGTCATTTATTCCAGGATAAGTAACAACCTTCCCACTTGATAGAACTTTAGGCACATATGTTTGGATAGGATATCTCCATCCCTGCTGTCTTCTGGCTTTTCCTACTGTAGATGTTGTAGTCATGTTTGATACATCCCCCTTCTCATGCTCCTTCTCCTTCTCCTCTTTCTTTGCATCTTCTTTTGTGTTTGCCACCAGTTCAGGATACAATACTCGACAGTCCTCATTTGCATGACCTTGCAACATGCATTCTGTGCAATATTTTGGCAAATGATCATATTGTATTCGCACCTTTTCGACCCTAATCTCCTTAGTCTTCTCATCTTCAATTTCCATCAATACAAACTTAGGAAGATCAGATAGCAAATCTACTTGAACCTTAACCCTTGCGCAGTTAGGTCTATTTTTATTTATGGTAGCCATGTCCAATACTAAGGGTTTCCCAACAGCATATGCCAAAGTAAACAAAGATTCTTTCACAAAATACGTGGGAAGCAGATTTGGAAAAGAGATCCAAGCCATGGCTATTGACGTTTCTTCCTCAACCTTAAAGTTAGAATTATAAATTAATGGCCTCATTTGATACGTAAAACCATCCTTAGATTTCAACCAAAAAGCACCCTTGGAGGACATATTAATGAAATCCTCCATTAGAGAACATCTTATCAATAAGTGTCTATCTCTCAAGAGACCAATATCACACATTCCTTTCACACCACACTGTTGAGGGATAATAGTTCTTAATTCTTGCAACTCCGGCCACCCATAAGAAAACTTACCAACAATGGCATGTTGTAGGTTTTCAATATGCTCCATCCTATATACTTCAGCAGCTGTCCAACGCACCACAGGGATGCCATCAACATATGATACCTCCTTCATCGGTATGGGGTCACAGTGGACTTTGGACGTAGGAATTGTTCCATGCACGAGGGTTTGAGCATAATTTGGAGAAGAGAATAATCAGCCCATTGGTACACCCTTCCCACTTTCATTCTTATCCTTCCTTGGGTTTCTTCCTCCTCGAGCACCTTTCTCCTCTTGTTATTTGTAGTATCGGTTCTGAAGTCCGTGAAATATTACTTTAAACGCGCAAATCCATTTCATTTCTAAGTCATCGTTTTAGGAAAGCTTATCCATGTCTGAAGCTACTACATCAATATGGTTACACATGTTTCTTGTGCTTTTCCCATCGTCCCTTTTGGAGGCTTTGCTCAATCATGTTTCTTACTTTTCACTTTTTCCGACATTTTGATCTCCTTGCCTTCCATTTACTCACTCTCTTTCTTTTCCAAATATCATTGTATTAGAACTTTCCAATCTTATCCTGTAGTGAAAATAACATCGGCTTAACTTGTAACAATTGTACCATTTATTTTTGTTGTCACTTGAACTTCGGTACCCTTGCTCGATTGATGCCTTCAATAGACCACTACGCCGGTTGCTGGGGTACCCATACCCGTTGATACAATCACATGTGGGATATCATACGCATTCATATATATGTATATATAATTACTACCATCTCGCCTACAAAATATTTCCAAATGTTATTCAAGCCCGTCCTAATTCCAGAGTTGTGATGCACTTTCTTTCTCTTCATCGGTCTAGTCCGCCTCGTCCTACGCGACCTCCTTAAGGTTTCTAACCACTCCGCATACTCTGACTTACTTTAGGATACTCTAGCTTCTCATTTGTCTCTCATGTCTGGATTTATAGGATTTCTTGCACACTTCTCAGGGGGTCACCCATCCTAAGATTTCTCTCACCTTAGCACGCTTAACCTTGAAACTCCGATGAAATCCGGCGCATTGATGCTGCTATAATCGCATCCACCTCACCACATGACCTTCACCGCATAATCTGGAACAAGTTGAAGTCTTAACAGACTCCAAAACATTCTCGTAACACATCTTCCTCCTTTAACAATTACTATTTTAACCTTTTCAATCCTCAATATTCACCTTTCACCTGTGTGTATGACTACCTTTCATCCTGGATTTCTAGATTCCCGATGGTAGCAAACACACCTTCGTCGCCGTTACTTATAAATACCCGATTATCCACCTCTTTGGACTTCCGCTCGCCACTCTTATATAATAATCTACAATAGCACTCATTTATCGACTTTCCCTGAATCCCCCAACAGACCTTGCTCCTACTAAACCTCGAATGTAACCCATTTTAATCCTTCGGACTGCTAATCGTCTTTCTCGCAATTATTCTTCATGCCATGCCAAGTCCATAACCCCTCTAAAACAACGCATCCCACTTCTTGTCAATTTACGATATTTTCTTTCCACGCTTCTTCCTGTTAGGTGTACCAAACTAAATGACCTGATTTTAAAAAACATTCTGACAGAGTCTCCTTTATGTTTCTTACTTTCAAAAATCTGCACGCAGCAAATACCAACAATGCCTTACAGGGCATACATATGTATACGACATGTCCCAGCCACCCAGGGCTCCCAATTTCAGGTAAAAGAATGAAAATATCAAAACTTACCCCTGTGACTTTCCATATCATCACTCACCTTCTCCCGTCGATACTGTGCTTTTGGTGAAATCAAAGGTTAGTATAAGGAATCTCATTTCCTATGACTTGGCTCTTTCGCACGATCTAAGACAGAAAGAAGGTCAATGATCCCTAGATGCCCTGCAGCCTCCTGTTTATAAGTGTGGTTGGTTTCACACCCATAAACAGGACTCTACTGGATACGACTTTGCAGACAACCCCTAGGACGAACTGCTCTGATACCAATTTGTCAAACCCTAATCTTGATAGGGCATGATGGGCACCCGACCCCATACTCAGAGCCGAGCGAACCCTTTTAGCTCTCGTTATGTTCATTACCTCACTGGACTCTTAAGTTACGAAGTGAAATGCTCAATGCAAACTTGTCAAAAACCATTCTTTTCGTTGTTCTCAAATCAAGTAAAATCTTTAATCATATGGAATTTGTAACATAATGCATACTGCTACGTCGGCTTGCAGAGCCGCTTGAAAGACTGACATGCTATATACGTGACTCTGTCTGCAAAGTCTCTAACATCAATCGAGATACCATAACATGAATACTCTGACTCGGCAACACTCCAGAAGGAAATGGAGCTCGCCCATCCAGCTGATACGTCTCCTAGCAATGTCCTCTACTCATCTGTATACACCTGCGTGGCATGAAACGCATCCCCCGAAGAGCGGGGGTCAGTACGGAATATGTACTGAGTATGTAAAGCATGAAGTACAGTAAACAGAGCCATAATCGGAACAAGAAATATAAAAAGTAAGTACACTATCCAGAATACCAAAATGCTTACTTTTAAAACACAAATCATGCATGTCAATGTCATATGTCATATCCGGCCCATTATGGGACTCGGTGAACAAAACATGGTCGCCACCCCGTCGTTGGCGCCATAACACATCATACTCCAGAATAGGGAATAACTCCGTAACCCATCATAACGCCATAACACATCATAACGGCATAACACATCATACTCCAGAATGTATATACATATAACGTGTCCCGACCCTCTATTGAGGGACTCGGTGAACAATGCAGTGGAGTACGCACGAGAACGTGTCCTGGCCCGGGACTCAGTGAAAGATATATTGAGACATGCACGAGCAGAGTAGTGAGAAACTATATGCATATAAATTAATTTTTAAGACTCGATAGGTAAGTACAATAATCGACATTTGAAGGATCATAAACACGTTTCGAGTCAATCCGAGTTAGCATAAGAAAGTTATGGACGTTATTCATTACAGAAATCTCTATGAACGTTTCAGAGCAATCCGAGACTGCCTATGAAAGTTAGGGACATTAATCCTTATAGAACCCTTTTAGGAACAGAGACTCTTTATGATTTGCTCGTTACTCAATCATACAATAGACTCGACTATACCAAGTATGCTCATGTCAAGAAGTGAATAAGAATCGTAAACAAGCTCGGAATTAAAGAATAGAGTTACCCTAAGATGCGTGTCATACCTTACTTGGCTCTAGGACATGCCAAAAGAAAGAAAGGGTAACCCTTACATACCTTGTCCGCTTCCTAGGTTAATCCGAACTTAAGTCTCGGCTTTTCCAAGATCTACAACAATGTCAAAAGATATCAAACATTAGCTATAGCTATTTAGGAATCCGGTTCTAAGCTAGCAATCCACCTACAGAAATTTGGGCAGCATCTCCCCTATAAATTCAACCAACCCCGAGAATTCAACTCGGCCAAATCATCAACAACAATACCAATCAACCACATTAACAACTTCAACAATTAATTCAAAATGCATTCCAACGTTAGCAACCAAGCTACATAATTCGACGACATTTCATTTACATTCAATTTAACCACAACAACCCAACTTACAATCTTCCAAACTCAATAAGTACAACAACGACACATTCCTCGCTTCCAAATTCATGAATTACACCAACAACCACACGTTAACAACATCATTCATACAAATATAAGAAACCATGCTAGCATCACATTAACTTCTACAACAATCCACAACGATTACAACTTCATTTCAAGCCATCAAACCTTCATTTTCATCATGGAATCCACAACAACAACAACCATAAATACTAAATAAAATCAATTCATCACATCTTACCAACATTGCCCCTATTCGGCCACAACCAACACACACATATTTCATGAATTTCATCCATTTCTACATACTACAACACTCACAAATCATCCCTAACACATAGAAAAGGAGATTAAATCTTACCTTTACCCTTTCACTTCTCAACTTGGCTAGGGTTGGTAAATTGCACAAATGAATGCTTTGCTTGCTCCAACAACTACTCCACTTTAATAAGGGCCTTCCAATTGGTTGGAATACTAGAAGAAAATTATTTTTCTTGATCAATTTCTATGGCCGAATATGGCTCCTCCCTCTTTCTTGAAGTTTCTTGAATTTGTGGAAGATGATTAATGTTAATGTATTGCTTTGGTCATCTATCTATCTATATATATATATATATATAGCTCTCACAAATATAAGGTGGACACATGCCCCCACTCATGGCTTGAGTTAATTGGTCAAGCCATGGGTGGGTCCCACTTGAGCCACACGGCCATGGTAGCTATTGTCATGAATCTTCTTAATTTTTTTCCCTTTTTAACCCTAGCCTTTCTCAATATTTCCATACCATTAATAAACAAGTTGTGTAATAAAATAAAATCGGAAGGAAAATAATATTCTTGCCCTTAACTTATCGCGATTATCTTGAAACGTCCGAATGTGCAAAATACGGGATATAACATCCTCCCCCCCCCCCCCCCCCCCCCTTTTGAACATTCGTCCTCGAATGTTGAACAGGTCTTATGGGATCTTATAACACTTTGGGGAGATCTCTTTTATAACTATCACATCCAGTTCATTCATCAATCCACATCTCCGCTTTAGAAATTTAGATTACTCGTAGGCACAGGAAATAAATAGGAACACTTCTTCTTCATCTTATCCTCGGCTTCCTAGGTCATCCCTCTCTGTTATTATTCCGTCACAATACCTTGACAGAAGCCACATCTCTGGTACGTAATCTTCTCACCTGACGATCCAGTATGGTTATAGACCGTTCCTCATTAGATAGCTTCTCTGTTATCTGGATATCATCTATGGGAAACACTTTGAAGGGTCCCCAATGTATTTATGAAGCATAGACACGTGGAAGACTGGATGCACTGCTTCTAAATCTGGTGGTAACGCTAATTCATAGGCGACCTTGCCAACCCTACAGACAATTTGATAAGGTCCAATATTCCTTGGACTGAGCTTTCCCTTCCTGCCGAATCTCATTATATCCTTCATAGGTGACACTTTCAGAAGTACCCAATCGCCAACCTGGAATTCTAAGTGTCGACGTCGATTATCGGCATATGATTTCTGCCGACTCTGGGCTGCCCGTGGCCGTTCCTGAATGAGTTTCACTTTATCAACTGCCTGCTGAATTATATCTGGCTGATTAACTTAGTTTCGCCAACATCGAACCAACCGATCGGTGACCTGCACTTCCTGCCGTACAGGGCCTCATACGGCGCCATCTGGATGCCAGAATGGTAACTATTATTATAAGCAAACTCAATAAGTGGTAAATGATCACCCCAGCTACCCTTGAAGTCAATAACACAGGCCCGCAGCATATCTTCTAGCGTCTGGATAGTATGCTTGGCCTGTCCCTCAGACTGCGGTACTAAGACTTACCTGGGTCCCCAATCCTTCATGAAATGATCTCCAAATGTCATATATATGTTCTTATGCTCAGGTGATATAATCGATATTTGTCACTCTTGTATTACTCTGCTCTCCCTTGGGCTCATACTAGGCCGTCCACAATCTTGATAACGCGAAATTTTCCAGGGTATCACATCCTTCCTTAACTCTTTCATTGCTTCCAGTCCGTTTCTTCCACTTCTTTGTCCTCATGTACATGGTCGTAAATTAACTAGCACCTCGCTCTGGTTTTGTCTACAGTATTGTAGTCTTGCTTACCATGCTATAACCATTCATCGGCCTTTAAGTATTCTCTTTTTCTCGCTCCTTGTTTCCTCGCTAGTGGGCAATTACCTTGCTTATATACAGTATACTCTTTGTGTTTATCTCTTTAGTACCATCTCGGGCTATCCTTTGTATACCTATTGATCTTAGACGTACACTGCATCGTCTCCCTGTTCCTTTACGTCTTTGTCACTATCCCTTTAAATTTTACATTCCAAATATTTATCCAATCATGAATTTGTCGCTAATGAGCATAATGGTTAGGTTCCCTTCCAAAGCCAGTTATATCAATATCCAAAAACGTATATACGTAATGTTTCTTCGCCATTTATTATCCTTCGCAGCCCAGTCACACTTATGGCAACTTATGATTCGAGTTCAATTAATTTCTTAGTTCACAACATCTTTGAGCTCTTGTTGCAACTTCTTTCTTACTTCCTTTCCTCACATCTCTCGACACCAGTTTACTTGTCTTTGATTTCTTTGTATTGGCGATCGTTTCGTCAATCGTTATTCCTTGTTGGCCCTCCGGTGTGGACTTCTTACAATTATAATTGGGCATAGCTTCACGTTGACGGTTCATATAATTCCATAGCGTATACTCTCATGTTCAGTATAATTAATGGTCCATGAACTATTTTTTAATAGCCGGTGAACTCTTTTATTTCCATTCATAGGAGCAGCGTTCTTTCTTTCCTTCAAAATTTCCAGACTACCAATCGTTGGTACTTTCGTTATAATAGTCGTTGTCATCCGAAATATCCTTTGAATTTTGTCATCCTCTCCATTATCCTTTGTGAACTTAGCTGGTAGCCCTTTTCTTGCTCTCTTTATTACCCTTTAGAACACGTCGCTGCATACTTAGGTACTGCGCAATTTTGCTCGATACGGGGGATTCAACCCATGGTTTAGAAATATCGTAGCTCATGTCGGCATGGGACATTCTCCTAAGGTGTCTTCCATACTTTCCCCTTATGTCTGCCTCATGGTACACTTATTGTCAATTCGTTTCTACTTCTTTCAGGTATCCTCCTGATATGCCGATATGTTTTGAACTCTGGCCCCGAACTAATAAATATTTCCTCCTCTGGACCTTGAAATGTCGCGATTCCTTTTAAGTCTAATATAATATGTTCTTCTCCCCTTATTAAGGAGATCCTTATACGCCAATAGTCTTCGAGTACCCTCGTCTTCGATAATTATCTACCGCCCTTCATTATCTTCTTAAGTCCAGGGTTCCGTCATCGTATGGTTTGGCCTATCTATCTTCTTGCTACTTACACTCTCCTATTTAACTAGAATACTTATAAAGGTATCCAATTCCGATGCCCTCTTTTTCATTTTTTCATACCTCTGTCTTTTATGACTAACGGTGTCCTGGATTCACAAGTTCATGGGGACGTCGAGATTCACTATGTCCTTTTATGAAGTCTTCGATTATACCTTACTCCTCGTCTTTCTCTGCGTATAACATATCGAAAAATTCTTACCATAAGTTTTTCTTTCATTCGCGCCTATATCGTCATTCTTGTCAATATTCCCATATCTTTCCATCCACTATTAATCCTTTCACCCATTTAGCTCACTTACTCATAATTCTTCTTAACTACGCGTTTATGTTGCCGCTGTGCATCCATGTTTTTCAAGCTTCCTGCTACTTTCGCTCTTGGCACAGAATTCTTATCGTTTACACTCTCTCTGTCCTCGTTCATCGAACCTTTATTTGTCTTTATGATGCTACGGCCGAGCGGTCTCCCATGCACATTCCTTGCATTTCATTCCATTTCCTCTATAATCAAATCCCTCGATCTTCATATGAATTCTCATTCTATGCCATTAATTTTCTAATCAATCGTGTCGACTCATCATCTTTATTCTTATCTCGGTGAGTAATCGGTTTCCTACCGCTAATTCGTTAAAGTATCCTTCTTACTCTCATGATTAGAGATTTTTAGTTACTTTCCTCCTAAATACTCTCCTTTCCCTCAATCAGCCCATTGGTACACCCTTCCCACTTTCAATCTTAGCCTTCCTTGGGTTTTTTCCTCCTCGAACACCTTTCTCCTCTTGTTATTTGTAGTATCGGTTCTGAAGTCCGTGAAATATTACGTTAAACGCGCAAATCCATTTCATTTCTAAGTCATCTTTTTAGGAAAGCTTCTCCATGTCCGAAGCTACCACATCAATATGGTTACACATTTTTCTTGTGCTTTGCCCATCTTCCCTTTTGGAGGCTTTGCTCAATCATGTTTCTTACTTTTCACTTTTTCCGACATTTTGATCTCCTTGCCTTCCATTTACTCACTCTCTTTCTTTTCCAAATATCGTTGTATTAGAACTTTCCAATCTTAACCTGTAGTGAAAATAACATCGGCTTACCTTGTAACACTTGTACCATTTATTTTTGTTGTCACTTGAACTTCGGTACCCTTGCTCGATTGATGCCTTCAATAGACCACTACGCCGGTTGCTGGAGTACCCATACCTGTTGATACAATCACATGTGGGATATCATACGCATTCATATATATGTATATATAATTATTACCATCTCGCCTACAAAATATTTCCAAACGTTATTCAAGCTCATCCTAATTCCAGAGCTGTGATGCACTTTCTTTCTCTCCACCGGTCTAGTCCGCCTCGTCCTACGCGACCTCCTTAAGGTTTCTAACCACTCCGCATACTCTGACTTCCTTTAGGATACTCTAGCTTCTCATTTGTCTCTCATGTCTGGATTTATAGGATTTCTTGCCCAATTCCCAGGGGGTCACCCATCCTAAGATTTCTCTCACCTTAGCACGCTTAACCTTGAAACTCCGATGAAATCCGGCGCATTGATGCTGCTATAATCGCATCCACCTCACCACAGGACCTTCACCGCATAATCTGGAACAAGTTGAAGTCTTAACAGACTCCAAAACATTCTCGTAACACATCTTCCTCCTTTAACAATTACTATTTTAACCTTTTCAATCCTCAATATTCACCTTTCACCTGTGTGTATGACTACCTTTCATCCTGGATTTCTAGATTCCCGATGGTAGCAAACACACCTTCGTCACCGTTACTTATAAATACCCGATTATCCACCTCTTTGGACTTCCGCTCGCCACTCTTATATAATAATCTACAATAGCACTCATTTATCGACTTTCCCTGAATCCCCCAACAGACCTTGCTCCTACTAAACCTCGAATGTAACCCATTTTAATCCTTCGGACTGCTAATCGTCTTTCTCGCAATTATTCTTCATGCCATGCCAAGTCCATAACCCCTCTAAAACAACGCATCCCACTTCTTGTCAATTTACGATATTTCCTTTCCACGCTTCTTCCTGTTAGGTGTACCAAACTAAATGACCTGATTTTAAAAAACATTCTGACAGAGTCTCCTTTATGTTTCTTACTTTCAAAAATCTGCACGCAGCAAATACCAACAATGCCTTACAGGGCATACATATGTATACGACATGTCCCAGCCACCCAAGGCTCCCAATTTCAGGTAAAAGAATGAAAATATCAAAACTTACCCCTGTGACTTTCCATATCATCACTCACCTTCTCCCGTCGATACTGTGCTTTTGGTGAAATCAAAGGTTAGTATAAGGAATCTCATTTCCTATGACTTGGCTCTTTCGCACGATCTAAGACAGAAAGAAGGTCAATGATCCCTAGATGCCCTGCAGCCTCCTGTTTATAAGTGTGGCTGGTTTCACACCCATAAACAGGACTCTACTGGATACGACTTTGCAGACAACCCCTAGGACGAACTGCTCTGATACCAATTTGTCAAACCCTAATCTTGATAGGGCATGATGGGCACCCGACCCCATACTCAGAGCCGAGCGAACCCTTTTAGCTCTCGTTATGTTCATTACCTCACTGGACTCTTAAGTTACGAAGTGAAATGCTCAATGCAAACTTGTCAAAAACCATTCTTTTCGTTGTTCTCAAATCAAGTAAAATCTTTAATCATATGGAATTTGTAACATAATGCATACTGCTACGTCGGCTTGCAGAGCCGCTTGAAAGACTGACATGCTATATACGTGACTCTGTCTGCAAAGTCTCTAACATCAATCGAGATACCATAACATGAATACTCTAACTCGGCAACACTCCAGAAGGAAATGGAGCTCGCCCATCCAGCTGATACGTCTCCTAGCAATGTCCTCTACTCATCTGTATACACCTGCGTGGCATGAAACGCATCCCCCGAAGAGCGGGGGTCAGTACGGAATATGTACTGAGTATGTAAAGCATGAAGTACAGTAAACAGAGCCATAATCGGAACAAGAAATATAAAAAGTAAGTACACTATCCAGAATACCAAAATGCTTACTTTTAAAACACAAATCATGCATGTCAATGTCATATGTCATATCCGGCCCATTATGGGACTCGGTGAACAAAACATGGTCGCCACCCCGTCGTTGGCGCCATAACACATCATACTCCAGAATAGGGAATAACTCCGTAACCCATCATAACGCCATAACACATCATAACGGCATAACACATCATACTCCAGAATGTATATACATATAACGTGTCCCGACCCTCTATTGAGGGACTCGGTGAACAATGCAGTGGAGTACGCACGAGAACGTGTCCTGGCCCGGGACTCAGTGAAAGATATATTGAGACATGCACGAGCAGAGTAGTGAGAAACTATATGCATATAAATTAATTTTTAAGACTCGATAGGTAAGTACAATAATCGACATTTGAAGGATCATAAACACGTTTCGAGTCAATCCGAGTTAGCATAAGAAAGTTATGGACGTTATTCATTACAGAAATCTCTATGAACGTTTCAGAGCAATCCGAGACTGCCTATGAAAGTTAGGGACATTAATCCTTATAGAACCCTTTTAGGAACAGAGACTCTTTATGATTTGCTCGTTACTCAATCATACAATAGACTCGACTATACCAAGTATGCTCATGTCAAGAAGTGAATAAGAATCGTAAACAAGCTCGGAATTAAAGAATAGAGTTACCCTAAGATGCGTGTCATACCTTACTTGGCTCTAGGACATGCCAAAAGAAAGAAAGGGTAACCCTTACATACCTTGTCCGCTTCCTAGGTTAATCCGAACTTAAGTCTCGGCTTTTCCAAGATCTACAACAATGTCAAAAGATATCAAACATTAGCTATAGCTATTTAGGAATCCGGTTCTAAGCTAGCAATCCACCTACAGAAATTTGGGCAGCATCTCCCCTATAAATTCAACCAACCCCGAGAATTCAACTCGGCCAAATCATCAACAACAATACCAATCAACCACATTAAAAACTTCAACAATTAATTCAAAATGCATTCCAACGTTAGCAACCAAGCTACATAATTCGACGACATTTCATTTACATTCAATTTAACCACAACAACCCAACTTACAATCTTCCAAACTCAATAAGTACAACAACGACACATTCCTCGCTTCCAAATTCATGAATTACACCAACAACCACACGTTAACAACATCATTCATACAAATATAAGAAACCATGCTAGCATCACATTAACTTCTACAACAATCCACAACGATTACAACTTCATTTCAAGCCATCAAACCTTCATTTTCATCATGGAATCCACAACAACAACAACCATAAATACTAAATAAAATCAATTCATCACATCTTACCAACATTGCCCCTATTCGGCCACAACCAACACACACATATTTCATGAATTTCATCCATTTCTACATACTACAACACTCACAAATCATCCCTAACACATAGAAAAGGAGATTAAATCTTACCTTTACCCTTTCACTTCTCAACTTGGCTAGGGTTGGTAAATTGCACAAATGAATGCTTTGCTTGCTCCAACAACTACTCCACTTTAATAAGGGCCTTCCAATTGGTTGGAATACTAGAAGAAAATTATTTTTCTTGATCAATTTCTATGGCCGAATATGGCTCCTCCCTCTTTCTTGAAGTTTCTTGAATTTGTGGAAGATGATTAATGTTAATGTATTGCTTTGGTCATCTATCTATCTATATATATATATATATATATAGCTCTCACAAATATAAGGTGGACACATGCCCCCACTCATGGCTTGAGTTAATTGGTCAAGCCATGGGTGGGTCCCACTTGAGCCACACGGCCATGGTAGCTATTGTCATGAATCTTCTTAATTTTTTTCCCTTTTTAACCCTAGCCTTTCTCAATATTTCCATACCATTAATAAACAAGTTGTGTAATAAAATAAAATCGGAAGGAAAATAATATTCTTGCCCTTAACTTATCGCGATTATCTTGAAACGTCCGAATGTGCAAAATACGGGATATAACATCCTCCCCCCCCCCCCTTTTGAACATTCGTCCTCGAATGTTGAACAGGTCTTATGGGATCTTATAACACTTTGGGGAGATCTCTTTTATAACTATCACATCCAGTTCATTCATCAATCCACATCTCCGCTTTAGAAATTTAGATTACTCGTAGGCACAGGAAATAAATAGGAACACTTCTTCTTCATCTTATCCTCGGCTTCCTAGGTCATCCCTCTCTGTTATTATTCCGTCACAATACCTTGACAGAAGCCACATCTCTGGTACGTAATCTTCTCACCTGACGATCCAGTATGGTTATAGACCGTTCCTCATTAGATAGCTTCTCTGTTATCTGGATATCATCTATGGGAAACACTTTGAAGGGTCCCCAATGTATTTATGAAGCATAGACACGTGGAAGACTGGATGCACTGCTTCTAAATCTGGTGGTAACGCTAATTCATAGGCGACCTTGCCAATCCTACAGACAATTTGATAAGGTCCAATATTCCTTGGACTGAGCTTTCCCTTCCTGCCGAATCTCATTATATCCTTCATAGGTGACACTTTCAGAAGTACCCAATCGCCAACCTGGAATTCTAAGTGTCGACGTCGATTATCGGCATATGATTTCTGCCGACTCTGGGCTGCCCGTGGCCGTTCCTGAATGAGTTTCACTTTATCAACTGCCTGCTGAATTATATCTGGCTGATTAACTTAGTTTCGCCAACATCGAACCAACCGATCGGTGACCTGCACTTCCTACCGTACAGGGCCTCATACGGCGCCATCTGGATGCCAGAATGGTAACTATTATTATAAGCAAACTCAATAAGTGGTAAATGATCACCCCAGCTACCCTTGAAGTCAATAACACAGGCCCGCAGCATATCTTCTAGCGTCTGGATAGTATGCTTGGCCTGTCCCTCAGACTGCGGTACTAAGACTTACCTGGGTCCCCAATCCTTCATGAAATGATCTCCAAATGTCATATATATGTTCTTATGCTCAGGTGATATAATCGATATTTGTCACTCTTGTATTACTCTGCTCTCCCTTGGGCTCATACTAGGCCGTCCACAATCTTGATAACGCGAAATTTTCCAGGGTATCACATCCTTCCTTAACTCTTTCATTGCTTCCAGTCCGTTTCTTCCACTTCTTTGTCCTCATGTACATGGTCGTAAATTAACTAGCACCTCGCTCTGGTTTTGTCTACAGTATTGTAGTCTTGCTTACCATGCTATAACCATTCATCGGCCTTTAAGTATTCTCTTTTTCTCGCTCCTTGTTTCCTCGCTAGTGGGCAATTACCTTGCTTATATACAGTATACTCTTTGTGTTTATCTCTTTAGTACCATCTCGGGCTATCCTTTGTATACCTATTGATCTTAGACGTACACTGCATCGTCTCCCTGTTCCTTTACGTCTTTGTCACTATCCCTTTAAATTTTACATTCCAAATATTTATCCAATCATGAATTTGTCGCTAATGAGCATAATGGTTAGGTTCCCTTCCAAAGCCAGTTATATCAATATCCAAAAACGTATATACGTAATGTTTCTTCGCCATTTATTATCCTTCGCAGCCCAGTCACACTCATGGCAACTTATGATTCGAGTTCAATTAATTTCTTAGTTCACAACATCTTTGAGCTCTTGTTGCAACTTCTTTCTTACTTCCTTTCCTCACATCTCTCGACACCAGTTTACTTGTCTTTGATTTCTTTGTATTGGCGATCGTTTCGTCAATCGTTATTCCTTGTTGGTCCTCCGGTGTGGACTTCTTACAATTATAATTGGGCATAGCTTCACGTTGACGGTTCATATAATTCCATAGCGTATACTCTCATGTTCAGTATAATTAATGGTCCATGAACTATTTTTTAATAGCCGGTGAACTCTTTTATTTCCATTCATAGGAGCAGCGTTCTTTCTTTCCTTCAAAATTTCCAGACTACCAATCGTTGGTACTTTCGTTATAATAGTCGTTGTCATCCGAAATATCCTTTGAATTTTGTCATCCTCTCCATTATCCTTTGTGAACTTAGCTGGTAGCCCTTTTCTTGCTCTCTTTATTACCCTTTAGAACACGTCGCTGCATACTTAGGTACTGCGCAATTTTGCTCGATACGGGGGATTCAACCCATGGTTTAGAAATATCGTAGCTCATGTCGGCATGGGACATTCTCCTAAGGTGTCTTCCATACTTTCCCCTTATGTCTGCCTCATGGTACACTTATTGTCAATTCGTTTCTACTTCTTTCAGGTATCCTCCTGATATGCCGATATGTTTTGAACTCTGGCCCTGAACTAATAAATATTTCCTCCTCTGGACCTTGAAATGTCGCGATTCCTTTTAAGTCTAATATAATATGTTCTTCTCCCCTTATTAAGGAGATCCTTATACGCCAATAGTCTTCGAGTACCCTCGTCTTCGATAATTATCTACCGCCCTTCATTATCTTCTTAAGTCCAGGGTTCCGTCATCGTATGGTTTGGCCTATCTATCTTCTTGCTACTTACACTCTCCTATTTAACTAGAATACTTATAAAGGTATTCAATTCCGATGCCCTCTTTTTCATTTTTTCATACCTCTGTCTTTTATGACTAACGGTGTCCTGGATTCACAAGTTCATGGGGACGTCGAGATTCACTATGTCCTTTTATGAAGTCTTCGATTATACCTTACTCCTCGTCTTTCTCTGCGTATAACATATCGAAAAATTCTTACCATAAGTTTTTCTTTCATTCGCGCCTATATCGTCATTCTTGTCAATATTCCCATATCTTTCCATCCACTATTAATCCTTTCACCCATTTAGCTCACTTACTCATAATTCTTCTTAACTACGCGTTTATGTTGCCGCTGTGCATCCATGTTTTTCAAGCTTCCTGCTACTTTCGCTCTTGGCACAGAATTCTTATCGTTTACACTCTCTCTGTCCTCGTTCATCGAACCTTTATTTGTCTTTATGATGCTACGGCCGAGCGGTCTCCCATGCACATTCCTTGCATTTCATTCCATTTCCTCTATAATCAAATCCCTCGATCTTCATATGAATTCTCATTCTATGCCATTAATTTTCTAATCAATCGTGTCGACTCATCATCTTTATTCTTATCTCGGTGAGTAATCGGTTTCCTACCGCTAATTCGTTAAAGTATCCTTCTTACTCTCATGATTAGAGATTTTTAGTTACTTTCCTCCTAAATACTCTCCTTTCCCTCAATCAGCCCATTGGTACACCCTTCCCACTTTCAATCTTAGCCTTCCTTGGGTTTTTTCCTCCTCGAACACCTTTCTCCTCTTGTTATTTGTAGTATCGGTTCTGAAGTCCGTGAAATATTACTTTAAACGCGCAAATCCATTTCATTTCTAAGTCATCTTTTTAGGAAAGCTTCTCCATGTCCGAAGCTACCACATCAATATGGTTACACATTTTTCTTGTGCTTTGCCCATCTTCCCTTTTGGAGGCTTTGCTCAATCATGTTTCTTACTTTTCACTTTTTCCGACATTTTGATCTCCTTGCCTTCCATTTACTCACTCTCTTTCTTTTCCAAATATCGTTGTATTAGAACTTTCCAATCTTAACCTGTAGTGAAAATAACATCGGCTTACCTTGTAACACTTGTACCATTTATTTTTGTTGTCACTTGAACTTCGGTACCCTTGCTCGATTGATGCCTTCAATAGACCACTACGCCGGTTGCTGGAGTACCCATACCTGTTGATACAATCACATGTGGGATATCATACGCATTCATATATATGTATATATAATTATTACCATCTCGCCTACAAAATATTTCCAAACGTTATTCAAGCTCATCCTAATTCCAGAGCTGTGATGCACTTTCTTTCTCTCCACTGGTCTAGTCCGCCTCGTCCTACGCGACCTCCTTAAGGTTTCTAACCACTCCGCATACTCTGACTTCCTTTAGGATACTCTAGCTTCTCATTTGTCTCTCATGTCTGGATTTATAGGATTTCTTGCCCAATTCCCAGGGGGTCACCCATCCTAAGATTTCTCTCACCTTAGCACGCTTAACCTTGAAACTCCGATGAAATCCGGCGCATTGATGCTGCTATAATCGCATCCACCTCACCACAGGACCTTCACCGCATAATCTGGAACAAGTTGAAGTCTTAACAGACTCCAAAACATTCTCGTAACACATCTTCCTCCTTTAACAATTACTATTTTAACCTTTTCAATCCTCAATATTCACCTTTCACCTGTGTGTATGACTACCTTTCATCCTGGATTTCTAGATTCCCGATGGTAGCAAACACACCTTCGTCACCGTTACTTATAAATACCCGATTATCCACCTCTTTGGACTTCCGCTCGCCACTCTTATATAATAATCTACAATAGCACTCATTTATCGACTTTCCCTGAATCCCCCAACAGACCTTGCTCCTACTAAACCTTGAATGTAACCCATTTTAATCCTTCGGACTGCTAATCGTCTTTCTCGCAATTATTCTTCATGCCATGCCAAGTCCATAACCCCTCTAAAACAACGCATCCCACTTCTTGTCAATTTACGATATTTCCTTTCCACGCTTCTTCCTGTTAGGTGTACCAAAGTAAATGACCTGATTTAAAAAAAAATTCTGACAGAGTCTCCTTTATGTTTCTTACTATCCAAAATCTGCACGGAGAAAATACCAACAATGCCTTACAGGGCATACATATGTATACGACATGTCCCAACCACCCAGGGATCCCAATTTCAGGTAAAAGAATGAAAATATCAAAACTTACCCCTGTGACTTCCCATATCATCACTCACCTTCTCCCGTCGATACTGTGCTTCTGCTGAAATCAAAGGTTAGTATAAGGAATCTCATTTCCTATGACTTGGCTCTATCGCACGATCTAAGACAGAAAGAAGGTCAATGATCCCTAGATGCCCTGCAGCCTCCTGTTTATAAGTGTGGCCGGCTTCACACCCATAAACCGGACTCTACTGGACACGACTTTGCAGACAACCCCTAGGACGAACTGCTCTGATACCAATTTGTCACACCCTAATCTTAATAGGGCATGATGGGCACCCGACCCCATACTCATAGCCGAGCGAACCCCTTTAGCTCTCGTTATGTTCATAACCTCACTGGACTCTTAAGTTACGAAGTGAAATGCATAATGCAAACTTGTCAAAAACCATTATTTTCGTCGTTCTCAAATCAATAAAATCTTTAATCATGTGGAATTTGTAACATAATGCATAATGGTACGTCGGCTTGCAGAGCCGCTTACAAGACTGACATGCTATATACGTGACTCTGTCTGCAAAGTCTCTAACATCAATCAAGATACCATAACATGAATACTCTGACTCGGCAACACTCCAGAAGGAAATGGAGCTCGCCCATGCAGCTGATACATCTCCTAGCAATGTCCTCTACTCATCTGTATACACCTGCGTGGCATGAAACGCAGCCCCCGAAGAGCGGGGGTCAGTACGGAATATGTACTGAGTATGTAAAGCATGAAGTACAGTAAACAGAGCCATAATCGGAACAAGAAATATAAAAAGTAAGTACACTATCCAGAATACCAAAATGCTTACTTTTAAAACACAAATCATGCATGTCAATGTCATATGTCATATCCAGCCCATTATGGGACTCGGTGAACAAAACATGGTCGCCACCCCGTCGTTGGCGCCATAACACATCATACTCCAGAATAGGGAATAACTCCGTAACCCATCATAACGCCATAACACATCATACTCCAGAATGTATATACATATAACGTGTCCCGGCCCTCTATTGAGGGACTCGGTGAACAATACAGTGGAGTACGCACGAGAACGTGTCCTGGCCCGGGACTCAGTGAAAGATATATTGAGGTATGCACGAGCAGAGTAGTGAGAAACTATATGCATATAAATTAATTTTTAAGACTCGATAGGTAAGTACAATAATCGACACTTGAAGGATCATAAACACGTTTCGAGTCAATCCGAGTTAGCATAAGAAAGTTATGGACGTTATTCATTACAGAAATCTCTATGAACGTTTCAGAGCAATCCGAGACTGCCTATGAAAGTTAGGGACATTAATCCTTATAGAACCCTTTTAGGAACAGGGACTCTTTATTCTTTGCTCGTTACTCAATCATACAATAGACTCGACTATACCAAGTATGCTCATGTCAAGAAGTGAATAAGAATCGTAAAAAAGCTCGGAATTAAAGAATAGAGTTACCCCAAGATGCGTGTCATACCTTACTTGGCTCTAGGACATGCCAAAAGAAAGAAAGGGTAAGCCTTACATACCTTGTCCGCTTCCTAGGTTAATCCGAACTTAAGTCTCGGCTTTTCCAAGATCTACAACAACGTCAAAAGATATCAAACATTAGCTATAGCTATTTAGGAATCCAGTTCTAAGCTAGCAATCCACCTACAGAAATTTGGGCAGCATCTCCCCTATAAATTCAACCAACCCCGAGAATTCAACTCGGCCAAATCATCAACAACAATACCAATCAACCACATTAACAACTTCAACAATTAATTCAAAATGCATTCCAACATTAGCAACCCTTTCTACATAATTCGACGGCATTTCATTTACATCCAATTTAACCACAACAACCCAACTTACAATCTTCCAAACTCAATAAGTACAACAACGACACACTCCTCGCTTCCAAGTTCATGAATTACACCAACAACCACACGTTAACAACATCATTCATACAAATATAAGAAACCATGCTAGCATCACATTAACTTCTACAACGATTACAACTTCATTTCAAGCCATCAAACCTTCATTTTCATCGTGGAATCCACAACAACAAAAACCATAAATACTAAATAAAATCAATTCATCACATCTTACCAACATAGCCCCTATTCGGCCACAACCAACACACACATATTTCATGAATTTCATCCATTTCTACATACTACAACACTCACAAATCATCCCTAACACATAGAAAAGGAGATTAAATCTTACCTTTACCCTTTCACTTCTCAACTTGGCTAGGGTTGGTAAATTGCACAAATGAATGCTTTGCTTGCTCCAACAACTACTCCACGTTAATAAGGGCCTTCCAATTAGTTGGAATACTAGAAGAAAATTATTTTTCTTGATCAATTTCTATGGCCTCAAATTTGGCTAGCCATGGCCGAATATGGCTCCTCCCTCTTTCTTGAAGTTTCTTGAATTTGTGGAAGATGATTAATGTTAATGTCTTGCTTTGGTCATCTCTATCTATCTATCTATCTATCTATATATATATATATATATATATATATATATATATATATATATATATATATATATATATATATATATATATATATATATATATATAGCTCTCACAAATTGAAGGTGGACACATGCCCCCACTCATGGCTTGAGTTAATTGGCCAAGCCATGGGTGGGTCCCACTTGAGCCACACGGCCATGGTGGCTATTGTCATGAACATTCTTGAATTTTTTTTTCTCTTTTTACCCCTAGCCTTTCTCAATATTTCCATACCATTAATAAACAACTTGTGTAATAAAATAAAATCGGAAGGAAAATAATAGCCTTGCCCTTAACGTATCGCGATTATCTTGAAACATCCGAATGTGCAAAATACGGGATATAACAGTGAAGGCTGACTAGCCGCCGGTGACGGCTGGCCAGCGGGCAAGGTGGCCATAGCTAAATTAGGGTTTAGTAGCTAGGGTTGCTTGGGGACGTAGGAGAGAGAAGAGAGAAAATCGTTGGATTCGGAAAGTTCATCACCTAATACATTATTTATGAGTACAAATACACACAAATCAGTTTTGATTCTACTTTATAATAAACATACACATGCTGAGAAATACTTCCACTCGTACAAATTACAAACATACACTGTCACGGTTCAAATACATAACAACACACAGTTGCAAATACATAAACAAATGCACATTTAGTACCTTATTGCATTGCTCCTTTCTGTCCGATAGTTGAACCTGTTCGTAATTGCATAATTCACCATCACAACTTTTAATGTATCTTTATCCTTGTATACTTGATCGACGGCAACTACTTTTTGGTTCTTGTCCTCAATAACTATACCCTTGTTTTTTTCGAATAACAAATCAGCCTTTCCACAACTTGATGATGCAAAATCACGGGAACCAACTGTTTGATTCGTGTATCCGATTTGCAAATAATCACCTTCAACACAACTCTTATCCAATATACATATCTCCATGCTTCTATCAGTTGTAATGATACATAATGGGTACATTGGTAATGCTTTGTTCTCTTTCCTCAGTTCCATATACACCCTAACACCCATGTCATTGTGATTTCCATTGGAATATAATCACCTTCAACCATGTATTTTATGCTTATGTTTTTCATTTTCTTGTCCAAATTCAATTGGGTTGCAACTGTTTGTACCAATTCCTCATACGTCGAATACTCCTTGAAAGTCACAACATCGATTTTGTAATTGACGTATTTATTTTCTTCGTTCCAAATACCAGAGTGTCTAATCAACGATGAAATATTGGCCAATTTATATATAAAAAAATAATCCTTGAATCATTGTGTCAACATAAAACCTGTAATATGTATGCCCTACATAAGATTCACGTTCAAATTTGAACAATTTATACAAATTAGAATTACTCACTAATAATTCAAATACAACATACACATATTGAATTACACTTCAGAAATACATAGTTTAGCATAAATTGCAACTGATATGAAAAATAGTCCAGAAATACATAGTTTAGCTAGTTCAGAAATACATAGTTTAGATAGTTTAGATATTTTAGAAATACATAGTTTAGACAGTTCAGTTTACATTGTTCAGAAATACATAGTTTAGATATTGAATTACACTTCAGAAATACATAGTTTAGATTCAGAAAAAAAAAAGATATGAACTGGATCTTCGCAAAGTTATTGATGAAAGCTTTCGATAAGTTTTTGGAACATGTAAAAGAGAAAATATATTGAAATATAACATACAAATATTGAATTACAATTCAGAAATACATAGTTTTAGCATAAATTGCAACTGATATGAAAAATAGTTCAGAATTACATAGTTTAGCTTTAGATAAATAAAAGATATGAACTGGATCTTTTTTTTTTATTCCTAACCATTCATGTACATTAACATACTTTCAACCGAAATTTTCAAGAGCATTATTCATTCATTGACACGTTTACAATGAGATTACATCATTATTTTCAAATATCAGTTATGAAGATAGAAATCAAAAAATAAAAAAAAATAAAAAATCAGAAGAATAAAACAACTTTGACATTATGATCCAAGAAAAAAATTGAAATCACATAAATACAAATTGAATAGACGAAATTTGTGAAATCAAAAATGGTGTTTTTGCACGAATTACCTGATGATTGACGTGTTTGTGTTTATTAATGTATTTTCAGATGTGTTGAAGATTTAATTTGAAATTTGAATTTTTACGTTTTGAATGTTGAAGAATGCATGGAAGAGGAGATACGTGTAAGGAAAGGGAATAGTACAGCTGATTTTGTGGAAAACAAGGTAAAAAATTATTAATTTCTCATTTAATACCACCACTGTTACAGGCTAAAATAAAGGAACCTGTTCCTTTTTTTTACCGTATACTCATGTATTTGTTGACAACAAATACATCCGAAAACATACACAAATCAGCTGATTTTTAGCTACGAATGGTAATATTAAAAAGGGTAGCTACAAATGGTAGGAAGCTACAATAAGGTAGTCATTTGAGAAATTTTACCATTTTTTATTTGAGACTTTTCATAGCTTCATATGATGTTTTGGGACATGTTGGGATCGTTTGGGTTCGGATCCGAGAATCGCGGGTGAGCTTTTGGCAAGAAAAACACATTTCGACAATGTAGATTTTTTTCAATGCTGATGTAGTGCTTCACGATTGCTCAGCATTGTGTCGCGATTGTGGAGGCTCAACATTAGGTTGCGATCATGCAGGCCCAACCTGTTGTGCTCACAATTGCGTGTATGAGTGTTTTGTTCTCATGGGGATCGGACTGCTCTTCGCAATAGTGGGGATCCTTGTCATGGTGGCAATTAAGCATGTTTACACTTAAAGCAGGCAACGGTTGAATTTATACGTGGTGCAATACGTGATCTAATTTAATACGTATGATGAAATAACATCAAATAATGATACAGAAATAAGTTAATGATCAAACCAAAGAAATAAAGAACCTTGTCCTTGATAAAGAGTAACAGAACTGAGCTCGGGTTGTTGGAACCGGGCCCGAGTCGTGTAAAATATTGATGAACAAGTGATAAACACTTACAGAAAATATAGAACAATAGCTTAGAATTTGAATATAATTTCTTAGAGTTTGCTTCAGCGTAAAATAATAGAGAGTAAAAAAAATGAGAGGGTGCTCCACTTTATATAGTAGAGGAGTCCTACCCTGTTTACAATTCTAGATAGCAACACGTTTTTTAGTTGAGTAACCGACCTAAAAAGGTGCTGAAATATCCGGTCGGTGGCGGATATTACGACCCCCATGCTTATCTACTCAACTGCTTCTTATTCGATTTTGGTACTCTTAGTCCGTTCGGGCTATGCTCGGTCATGATCGATACTCGAGTAACTCGACCACCTCCATGCTCGGTTGAATCAATGTCGATATTTGCCCTCGACCATGTTGAGGTCTCGGCTACGGGACCCTCGATTGGAACCCGTTCAATCCCATATAACAGTCCAAATCCTTACATAACATAACGGGAAATCGATGGTAGCGTTGACCTCGATTTCACCCGTATACAGATAGTCCTCCCACTTCTCAGAGTGTAGATAGCTCAAAACGATGAGAAGTGGAAATAGATCTGGTTCCTTCCCTTGTAAGTTTCATATAAGTTGATAATATCAAACGTCCCATCAATCACATCGTTCTAACTTCAGCCACGTGTCATATCCTGGTTAGGTGAACCGACGGTTATTGAATGGCAACCGTCTCAGCCTCCCTATAAAATTTAGATTTTCCCTTTCTTTTTTTACTTTCTGAATTTTCACTCTCCAAAATTACCATCATTCTTTTGAATTGATCTTCATAACTTCATACCCGAACCTTCGTACATTCATACATTCACCTTCAAACCATCATATCTTCAAAAAATCTATCCAAATCTTCAAGTCTTCATACCAAAGTCTTCATATCTTCATAAAATCTACCCAGAGCTTCAAATCTTCATCTTTAAACCTTCGAACCTTGTTATTTTCAGAACAATGGCTAAATCTTCGAAAGCCAAAACTGGTGGGTCCTCCTCGGCTCCAAAACCGGAACCGAAACTGAAAAATTACGTCACGACCAAGGATTTTAAGGTCGAGAGGTCTTCTCAGCAAGGGGATCGGGGTACTGAAATATCAAACTACGAATGCACGATCCCCCCTAATAAACTTGGGCAGGTAAAAAAGGACTGTGGTTGGAAAGACCAAGAGGTCATTATCCCCGATCACAAGGAAGCCATCACGACCCATGTGGAGGGGTACCTGAGTGTTTACACATACCCCTTCACATTTGGTCCACTTGACACGGTGGTCGTAGACTTTTGCAGGAGGTACGAGATCTGTCTTGGTCAGATCCACCCCTCGTTTTGGAGGATCGCTACACTCCTCCGTTACATTGTGAATAACGTGGAACAATCTTTCACGATCAACCAACTTCTCGGGTTGTATAGTCCCTGAGTATTTTGGGGTGCCATGATTAAGCTCGCACGCCGAGCGTAACTAGCGTTCACTTTCCAAGGACAAATAAGAGGCTGAGAGACATGGTGAGTGTCTGACCAAGGTACTGTTTTACCTCCTCATATATTATGCCATACTTCGTTTAACATTTTGTTCTCTCTTCTTTGCAGGCCTCTCAAAGGCCACCAAGATCTGAGGCCAGGATGAAGAAGAGACTTCGAAAGACGAGGTCGATGCTCCCTCCTTTCCCCAGCCCGATGTTGAGGCCATCGGTGAGGAGCAGTCTTTCAAGCCTTCTACCTTTCCGCAATCCGAGGTCGAGGCCACCGAGAAAGAGAAGAGTGAAAAGAAGAAGAAATGGTCCTCCGAATCCTCCAGTGCTCCTACCGAGAGCAGAAAGAAGCCGAAGCTTACCTTCAAGGAGGCTTCTAAAAAAGATACCAGGACCCGGGTTCTGGACCCTGAGGCCGTTGACCAACTCAAGAATCACTCCGATGATGAGGACCTTGTGCTAGTCAAGCACCGACCCTCTAAGGACTTGAAAAATATTGGCTCGGATATCGAAGGCTTGGAAAACACCAACCAGGATTAGAAAAGCTCCAAAGAAACCATTCCACCGTTAGTGGAATACATAAACCAAGAGCCGTCAGGCTCAAAAGATAATGCCCTGACACTGGTGGGTTTGGAAACCATCGGGTTGGGAGCGGGAGTCCCCAAAGATGATACCACTATTCCTTCTTCCATTCGGGGAACGGAGAAGGACACAGCCACAACAGCCAGCTCGAGGGCGACTTCTACTGCCTCGGGTTCGAAGGTACCTTACATTCCACCTCTCTATGGTATAGATTCAATCCTTCCCTTACGAGATGTGGCTTCGACTGAGACCATTATTTGCATACAGGACTCGCTGCCTCGATCAATGGTCGCCCGATCCGAGAGCTCAAAAGCTAAAGGCAAAATGACCGAGGATTCTGTAGCGTTGAAAGATGTTAATGGTCATTTTCCCGAGAAAGATGCTATCACAGTAGAGGGCCACTCAGGGTTCGGCCATCTACCCATTCCTGTAGCCGCTCGATTTGGGGTTAACTCTTGTGCCCGATTGGAGAAATTTTTTTCAGCCCCGAGCATAAACCCGAACCAAAAAAAGTTGGTCTTATTTATAGTGTCGACTGATATGAACATGCTGTCCGGGCCGGCCGGGGTGGCCAGTTATCTGTATCCGCTAGTGACCGCAGAGGATCAGAGGAAGATGAATAAGGTCGATGGACCCTACCTTTTTAACGAGGCTCAGCAGGCCTTAAACCGGGTACACCTCCTTCTTCTGTTTCATAGCTTTATTTTCCTTTCTCATTCTAACAATTGCTCCTTTTTTGTTTCAGGCCTCCATGCTTCACCATGAAAGCTTCTACCGACTGAGGATGGATGTGGACCGTCTTAAGGATCAGCTCGAGAAGCAAACTCGAGAGACGGAATCGTTCAGAAGGCTCTATGAGCAAAACCAAGAGTTTATCTTGAGCTTACCCGACCCCTCCATTCTTCAGTCCGATTTGGAGAAGGCCTAGAATGAGGCCATCCAGGCTAGACGGGAGCATAACCTCCTAGTAGAGAAGGTAAGGGCTTTTGAAGTTCATAATAAGCAGTTAATAGCCAATGCTAACGCCACCCCTTCTCAGGCCCGGGAGTATGTGACCTTGATCGAGCAGCTTCGGTTTGAGCTCAACGAGATGAAGCCCAAGCTCGAGGCCTTCAAGCGAGATGCTCTCAAGGAAGACTTGGCATCGGCTCCGTGTGATGACGAACAAGGTTGATGAGAGGTTGAAGGTAATTACAGAACTCCGATTAAAACTTGCCTCGGCCGAGTCAGAGTGGGACAATCTTAGCCATGATAACATCGATCTGCAGGACAAATGTAATGAAGCCTTAGGCTGAATCTCGGGTTTTAATGGGATGTTGGTTCAATACAAAGCTGATGTAATCGCGGCCGAGAAAAAGAGCGACACTAGGGCCTAGTACATGTGGTGTCTATCCCGAAGGAAGACTTTAGAAGATATTTATGCCACCGGGGTGGACTTATCGGACCAGATCGAAGAGGCCAAGAGGCTCGAGGCAGAGGCAAAGGACAAGTATAATCCTGAGGGGTTGGACAGTGACCTCGAATCGGACGAGGGTGATGCTGAGAGCTCGGATGAAGATTAGGCTTAGGAGCCTTAGATTTGTTTTTTGCTTTTTGCGATTTTCTATGTAGTTTTTTATGTTTTGGAGCTCAAGGCCGTTTTCTGAGCCTTTGTAAATATTTGACATATATATATATATATATATATATATATATAAGAAAGCTTTTGCCCGGTTTCATTCACCATTTTTTATTACACAATATTCCTTTATCCTTTGTGTTTAAGGATTAGAATAATCATTGACTTGGTTTCGAACTTATCTGATACGCGCTATTGCCTTAGCACGCATTATTGCCTTAGCAAAAGTAAAATTTGAAGTAGTGGTAACTCGGTCTCGCGTTTCACCGACATATGATATTGCCTTAGAAAAACAAAATTTAAAGTGGTAGTGACTTAGTATCGAGTGTTACCAACATGATATTGCCTTAGTACTGAATTTCAGAGACGATAATGAGGTGTGAGGGCTCGAGTACTATTGATCCGACATGGGCCGCCCCCGGTTCTTGGCCGGTCTTCTTAGTTTTAGTAGCACGCTGTATGGCGCTGCCTCATTAAAAACCTTGCCATGAAACCCACCTTTGGACAAAACCGGTCAAAGGGAAAAAGAGTGCAGGAAGTGCTTTCAGTCCTAAGTCTATGACTTCTCGACTTCCATTGTGCTGCTTCCGATGTCCACTTCGATGTATGCCTGCATGGTTAGACTTAAAAGAATAGAAAGGTAAATATTGTCCATACCTTAGCAATAGTATTGTTTTAGGTGTGCCACATTCAAGTTGTTTGGAAGTTGTTTTCCATTTTTAGACTCGAGCTGATAAGAGCCTTTCCCGGTTATGCCGGTGACTCTATATGGTCCTTCCTAATTCGGGCCCAATTTCCCTTCATTGGGGTTCTTAGTGTAGAGTCTGACTTTTCGAAAAAGCCTAAGATTGGATCTTCGGTTATAATATCTTTGCATCATTTGCTTTTGAGCTGCTAACCGGACATAGGTAGCTTCTCATTTTTCATCTACTGGATTTAGACTAGTGGTCATTGCTTCGTGGTTTGGTTCCTCTGTAGCATGCTGAAACCTTAAGAGGTTCACCGACCCCGATGGGTATTAGTGCCTCGGCTCCATACACCAGGGAGAATTAGGTTTCCTTGGTACTGGAGCTTATTGTTGTACGATACGCCCATAAGACCTCGGGTAAAATCTCTTTCCATCTATGCTTAGGCCCGGTCAACCTTTTCTTCAGGTTCTGCAATATAATTTTGTTTGTCGATTCAGGTTGACCATTTGCACTTGGATGATACGGGATTGACAAGATCTTTTTGATCTTGTATTCTTCAAAGAACTTGCTGACTTTGCTGCCTATGAGCTGCTTCCCGTTATCACATGCAATTTCTGCTAGTATCCCGAATCGACAGATTATATGGTCATATATGAAGTCGATGACTTCCTTTTCTCTAACCTTCTCGAATGCTTGTACTTCAACCCACTTAGAGAAATAGTTAGTCATAAGTAAAATATAGTGTGCCTTACTCGGAGCCCAGGGCAAAGGCCCTACTATGTCCATTCCCCATTTCATGAATGGCCATGGAGAAAGGACCGGATGAAGTTCCTCTCCCGGTTGATGTATCGAGGGTGCGTGTCTTTGGCACACATTACATTTTTAGACGAAGGCTTTTGCATCCTTCTCCATCTCATTCCAATAGTAACCGGCTCTGATCAGCTTGTGTACCAGGGAATCAGCTCCGAGTGGTTTCCACAAGTACCCTCGTGAACTTCTCTCATAGCGTAGTCGGTTTCTCCTGGCCCCAAACAACTTGCCATGGGACCATAAAATGACCTTTGGTATAACTGGCCGTCATCCAAGCAAAATCTAGTTGCCTTGGTTCGAAGGGCCCTCGATTCTTTGGGATCGGACGACAGTTTCCCCGTTTCAAGATAATCTATATACTTGTTTCTCTAATCCCAAGTTAAGCTGGTCGAATTTACCTCAACGTGGTTGGTCTTGATAACTAAGCTCATTAATTTTACCACGGCACCGGAGTTGAACCCCTCGGATTCTACCGATGAGCCTAAATTAGCCAAAACATCAGCCTCGTTATTCTGATCTCGAGATACATGTTCAAGTGTCCACTCTTTGAATCCGTGCAACACTACTAGCAGCTTGTCTAATTATTTTCTCATCCTGTCTTCTTTGATGTCAAATGTCCCATTCACATGATTAACCATGAGGATAGAATCACATTTGGCCTCAATGACCTCGGCCCCCAAGCTCTTGGCCAGTTCTAGACCTGCAATCATAGCCTCATACTCGGCTTCATTGTTAGTCAATTTAACATATCTAATAAATTGCCTTATTACATCACCAGTGGGTGGTTTAAAAATGATCTCTAACCCGGACCCTTTCACATTGGAAGCACCATCTGTGAATAAGGTCCAAACCCCCGAACTAGTCCCCGAGGTAAGGAGTAATTCTTTATCGGCCTCGGGGATCATGGTCGGTGTAAAGTAGGCTTTTAGTTGCTTTAATAGGTGCAATTGCTATAGCTCGTCAATAAAAAATTTCTATTAAAACTTGGAATTCAAATAGAATTGAAGGAAAATGAATGTGATAAGACAGAACAAAATTCTATTTGAATTCCAGCTCTCTAAATAGAAAGACTTTAGGTCAATCTAGTACTAATATATTTCTTTGTTTCATACTTGTTATATACAAAAAAGACAGTTCTTTTATGTTATATTAGTATTTTCTATTATATTAGATTAGTATTAGTTAGTGATCCCGACTTAGTGAGTCCTTTCTTCCGTGATGAACTGTTGGCACCAGTCCTACATTTTCTGTCTGTGGACCGAGAAGAAAGGGCCACGAAGTCCACTAGTATTTGGGATTTGATAGTAGTACAGGGTTTATATTTAATATCGTACCTGCTAATCTCGACAGCCCATTTTGCTAAGCAGCCTGAGAGTTCGGGTTTATGCATAACATTCCTTAAGGGATATGATGTTACAACACATATAGGATGACACTGAAAGTAAGGTTTTAATTTCTTAGATGCACTCAATAAAGAAAATGCTAATTTTTCTAAGTGTGGGTACCTAGTTTCAGCGTCACCTAAGGTCTTGCTCACATAATAAAACTAAGACGCCACTTACCGCTATCTCGAACACTGCTAAGTACAGGTACAACTGCTCATTTGCCTTTGGTGTGTGTAGCAAAGGTGGGCTTGATAAATACCTTTTGAATTCTTCTAAAGCCTTCTGACACTCGGGGGTCTAAGCGAAGTCAGTCTTTTTCTTTCAGCAATGAGAAAAATCACTGACTTTTATCCGAGGATCTAGAGATGAAGTGGCTTAGTGCAGCTATCCGCCGGTCAATCTTTGCAACCATTTGATGTCGTCTATAACAGTGATATCTTCTATTGCCTTTATCTTGTCCGGGTTGATCTCGATCCCTCGAATTGATACCATGAAGCCGAGAAACTTACTCGAATAGACACCGAGGGCACATTTTTCCGGGTGCAGCTTCATGTTGTGTTTCTTTAATATGTTGAAAGTTTCCTGCAAATACTTTAAATGATCCACTGCTCACAGGGACTTAACAACCATGATATCTATATAGAATTTCATTGATTTTCCTATTTGGTGTCCGAACATGCGGTTAACTAGGCGTTGATAGGTGGCACCGACATTTTTAAGTCGAAAGGCATTACATTATAACAATATGTGCCAAACCTAGTCACAGAATAAGTTTTTTCTCGGTCCTCTGGATCCATCTGTATTTGGTTATACCCGAAGTAGGCATCGAGGAAACTCAACATCTTGTGTCCTGCCGTAGCGTCGATCATTCGATCGATGCTGGGCAAAGGAAACGAATCCTTCAGGCATGCCTTATTTAAATCTTTATAATCTAAATAAGGTACGACTACCACATTAGCTAACCAATCTGGGTGCTTAACTTCCCGAATGGATCCTATTTTAAGGAGTTTAGATACCCTGTCTTTGATGAATGTATGCTTGAGCTAGGGCTGTAGCCTTCTTTTTTGTTTAACTGGAGGGAAACTTGGGTCTAGACTCAGCTTGTGAATTGTCACCTCCGGTGGGATACCTATCATATCTAAATGGGACAAAGCAAAGCAATCAACATTAGTTTTAAGAAATTCAATAATTTTTTTCCTAAGCTCGGAGGTTAACCCCGTGCCTAGGTATACCTTCCTGTCGTAGATGAACGAACAATATAACTTGCTCAAGTTCCTCGACCGTTGACTCAGTGGCTTCTGAATCATCAGGTACCACGAAGGATCTCGGGATCCCATAGTCGATTTCTTCATCTGGTGCGTTCCTTTTCCGATCTTCCAAGGACATCGGGATCGGAGCCTGTGATTACTATTTGGCATATTCCCCTTTGTTTGGCTTTCCGTCCTTCAACATCGGAGCCTTAGCTGCCGAAGCCGCTTCTTCGACCGCGAACATTTCCTTTACAGCTTGCTGCTTACCACGAACCGTCTTGATTCCTTCTGGGGTCGGGAATTTTAACACTTGGTGCAGATTTGAGGGCACTACCCTTAAGTTGTATCCCATGTCTCCTTCAATCACGTAAAACTTGGTCTACTGTGTTGACCGGCAAGGTGATTTCACCCTTCATCATTTCGCAGGCCATGTTGAACCCGTTAAGGACTCAGACTGCTGGCACGATCTGGTCTAGTATTCCCAGCTGCTCGATGACTCTCCATCGGATGATATTAGCCGAGCTACCTGGATGAATCAACACACGTTTAACTCTAAATTTATTAACAAGGACAGATATTACCAGTGCATTGTTGTGGGGTTGAACGATACCTTCTATATCCTTGTCTCTAAATGAGATGGGACCCTCGGGGTCATAACTCCGTGTACGTTTTTCTCTAGTGATGGAAACTTTGGTACGTTTCATTATTGGTCCCTGAGGGATTCCACTCCCCTAATAATCATGTGGATCACATGTTGAGGTTCTTTCTGTCCATCTTGCTTGTTGGCATCCACGTTCTTGAAATGAGCTTTGGCCCGTTCACTTAGTAATTCTCGAAGGTAACCCAGATTAAACAGACGAGCGACTTCCTCCCTTAGCTGTCGATAATATTCGGTTCCGTGTCCATGGGTATGATGGTACTTGCAAATCAGGCTTTTATCTCATTTTTCCGAATCGGACTGGATAGGCCTTGGGTGCCTTGTTTCTCTGTTGCGGATGATAGCTGCTACTATGGTCGCCACATCGATGCAAAGATTATACTTCGATAATCTCGGGGCTTCTTTATTTCCCGATGGTCTGTCGGTCACATTCCTGTTCATTAATCCTCCATTACTCGGGCCGCAATCATTCCTTCTATCGCTTCTGCCTAAGTCACCATTGTAAGTCACCATTGCGCCCATTGCCCCTTCGATCAGGTGGATAAGGCTGATACCTATCATGGGATGGTATCGGCTCCCGATCCATTATTCTTCTTGACCGATCATTCCCTTTACTGGAATGCCATGATCTCGATACAGTCCTCAAAATTTGATCGTCCTCGACCCTGATCTTTGATTGATATCTGTTTTGTACATCCGCCCACGCGACTGCTGGATACTCTACCAAATTTTGCTTCAATTCCAGCGATGCGATCGAGCTTCTTGGGTTGAGCCCCTGAGTAAAAGCTTGAACGGCCCAATCGTCTTGAACCGATGGTAGATCCATACGTTCCATTTGAAATCGGGCCACGAACTCACGGAGGGTTTCATCATCTCGCTGTTTGATGTTGAACAAGTTCGACTTCCTCCTTTCAACCTTAATAGCTCCTGCATGAGCTTTGACAAAGGCATTTGAAAGCATAGCAAACGAGTCAATAGAATGCTCAGGAAAATTATGATACCCTACCATTGCTTCCTTCGACAGGCTTTCCCCGAACTTCTTAAGTAGAACCGACTCCCTCTCATCCGCTGCGAGGTCATTGCATTTAATAGCACACGTGTACACGGTCACATGCTCGTTTGGGTCAATGGTCCCATTGTACTTTGGGATATCGGGCATGTAGAACCTCTTTGGGATTGGCTTTGGTGCAGCACTCGGTGGGAAAGGCATTTGAACGAACTTCTTCAAGTCCGGTCCTTTCAATATTGGGGGCGCTCCAGGAATTTGATCGACCCTGGCATTATCGTTCTCCATCTTCTTGTCATTTGCCTCAATCTTCTTCTTCCCGGACTCGACTCGTTTCGTCAGTTCTTCGAGCATTCTCATCAGCTCGGTATTTTGTCTGAGTTCATTCCCTTTGTTCCCAGCAACGTGCCTTTCCTCCCTTGGGGCAGTTTCCTTTGTCTGTTCAGATTTAGCAGTATTGGGTGCTCGATTTTGATTTTGCAGTTGTGCTATAACCGCTTGTTGGGCTTGCAATTGTGCCATAGCCATTTCCAACTAGTTCCTGAGCTATTGCAACGTGGCTCAATTATCCCCATCTATAGGTGCATCCCGCACTGATGACCAATTAGTATTAGCGGCGTTTTGAGAGTGAGGGTCGGCTTCATTAGGATCGACTGGGGGCACGTTGTTGGTAGGTACCCCATTGTCGTTTTCCTCGTGGTGGCTCGATTCAACATGAAAATTGATAGAGTGAGAGTCTGACATGTTGGATAGACCTGAAACCAAACTTCAAAGAACAAGTGTAAAATATCAAGTGTTATCAAAGCTCATATTAAACCAGCACTATTATCCTAGGCCCCACGGTGGGCGCCATGCTATTTACCCTTAAAGCAGGCAACAGTTGAATTTATATGCGGTGCAAGGGATACGTGATTTAATTTATTCGTATGATGAATTAACGACAACTAATGATACGAAAATAAGTTAATGATCAAACCAAAGAAATAAAGAACCTTGTCCTTGATAAAGAGTAACAGAACCGAGCTCGGGTTGTTGGAACCAGGCCTGAGTTGTGTAAAATATTGATGAACACTTAAAGAAAATATAGAACAATAGCTTAGAATTTGAATATAATTGCTTAGAGTTTGCTTTTGCGTAAAAGAATATAGAGTGAAAAATGAGGGGGTGCTCCTCTTTATATAGTAGAGGAGTCCTACCCTGTTTATAATTCTAGATAGCAACACGTTTTTCAGTTGAGTAACCGACCTAAAAAGGTGCCGAAATATCCGATCGGTGGCGGATATTATGGCTCCCATGCTTATCTACTCAACTCTTCTTATTCCATCTTGGTACTCTTAGTCCGTTCGAGCTATGCTCGGTCATGATCGATACTCGATTAACTCGACCACCTCCCAGCTCGGTTGAATCAATGTCGATATTTGCCCTCGACCATGGTGAGGTCTCGGCTACAGGACCCTCGGTTGGAACCCATTCAACCCCATATAACGGTCTAAATCCTTACATAACATAATGAGAAATCGATGGTAGCTTTGACCTCGATTTCACCCGTATATAAAGCACTGTATAGGTATAAAAAGAGGAAAATCTGGATTTGAGTTTATTTCACTATTTTTAAATCTTGAGAGCTCGGGTTAAGGCGACTCAAGAGGAGATTTTCATCTATAAATATTGGGTGAGTGTTTGAAACACCTATTTTGATGTATGTTACTCCCTGTGTCTCAATTTATGTGGCACACTTTCCTTTCAAGTCTATCCCAAAATGAATGTCACATTTCTATAATTTAGAAATAATTCCACTTTTACCCTTAATGAGATGATTATAGTCATACAAATATTGAAGACTTGTTTTGAATTTCAAAAGTCTTCCTTTCTTTCTTAAACTCGTGCCATGTCAAATGGTGCCACATCTATTCGGATGGATGGAGTATTAATTTTCATGGATTATTAAATTAAAAATACATATTAAAGAAGTGAAATTGGAGAATTTTGACCTAGGGTTAGATACGTGTATTTTGGGGATTTGAACATTGAAAAGAGTCGCATTAGAAATCTAAATATAGATTTGGATTCAATTATGGGTAACTCGAGAATATAATTTATTTTGGGGCTTGGAGTTCACTTTTTGTGTTGACTTTGTTTTAACTCAATCTAAACATATGGAATTGACACTGTCGCGCCTTATTTTGAACTGATCAAAGTATATTTGCAACATCCGGCTCCTCTGCCTATTTTAAAAAGAGTTTAGAGTTGCCACCTAATTTCTAAGGGTATATGAGGAAACCAATTTGTATTGATATGTCTACTTTGTTTTAATCTGCGAAATCTATGAGATTCTAGGTAAGAGTTTTATTTACTCCGAGGGGAAGGGGTTATGCATCCTCAAGTCTATCCTAAGATTGTCCTTAAATGTAGTTTAAACTACACCAGAGGAGGATTATCATCTATTCCATTATTATTTACCCATTTTGAGAGGAAAAAAAAAGTTAATTTTCCTAAAGTAAGGTGGTGACAAAGTATATATCATGTATATGTAGTTATGAAAATAGATGTATGCATATGTATATTTATGAAAAAGGAAATATTTAATAATAATATATAGGTATAAGAATTATGCATGCAATGTATGTATTATGTATAAAAGTACTATATAGAGTATATATGTAAAAGAACTGCGAAAAATAATATCTAACGTATATAGGAAACTGTATAAAAGTACTATATAGAGTATATATGTAGAAGTACTGTGAAAAATAATATATAACGTATATAATAAACAGTATATAGGTATAGGCATGCGTATAGGGGTATCAGAAGTAAAACAATTAGTGGAGATAATGTAGTATACTTGCAGAGTAAATTAATATATATGCATATGTGTACCTTTCATTCATTTTTTTGTGCGGATTGCCCTTCTTTTGGGGTGATCTTTAATTTTCCCCCTCAAATTGTTGGTCTTTCATTTTTGTCCTTCGCTTAAAAAAGTGGTCGAAAATATCCTGAGGTTTTGGGTTTGAACTCCCGCTCAGTCAAAAAAAAAAAAAATTCGCAAGACAAGTCTTTGGGAAAAGTCTGTCTTATGCGGCATAGGTTGCCTTATGGCATAACTAAAGGTTATGTCGGATCCGACATAGGTTGCCTTAAGGCATAACTAAAAGTCTGCCTTATAAGGCAACCTATGTTGGATCCGACATAACTGTAGTTATGCCTTAAGACAACCTATGCCGTCTTCGACAGAAGTTGCCTTGGTATAACTAAAAGTCTGCCTTATAAGACAATCTCTGCCGGATCCGGTAGAACTTTAGTTATGCCTTAAGGTAACCTATGCCACATAAGACGGACTTTTCCAAAAACGTTGCCTTGCGATTTTTTATTTTTATTTTTATGTCAGAGCCGGGATTCGAACCCTGAACCTCAAGGTATTCTAGGCGAAAGGCAAAAATTAAGACCACCCAAATAAGGGCATTCCTACGAATTGTCCCCTTTCATTTTACTTTTAGAAAGGATGACTTGGGCCATATGATTTGGGTTGTGCTCTTTAAATATTTGGGCCAGCTAATGTTAGTATTGCAACCATTCTTTAAAGATGATTTGGGCCTAATGTTTGTAAAATTATTTGGGCCTTGAGATGAAATCTACTAAAACGTTAAGGGTAACTTACGTAAACAACAATAGTTTCTTGACTTCTAACCAATCATAGCTACTGTTTTTGTAATTACAATTTGTAGCTATGTTTTACCTGTTTAGAGTGTATTCTGGTATATTCAAATACACAGTTCCAAAAATACAGTCAGTCAAATACATATGTATATAGATCAGTCAAACAATGTACACAGTCAAATATTCTATTTTACAGAAATACAATTAGCCAAATACATATATATAGATCAGTCAAGTAACACATACAGTCAAATACATCTAGAGCCTGTTTGGATGAGCTTATGTCTATAAGCTGCAAACAGCTTATAAGCTAAAAAAAATAAGTTGGGGTAGTCTAACTTATTTTTTTTGGCTTATAAGCTGTTTTCAGCTTATAAGCTGCTTTAGATAATCTAAGTCAAATGGGTCTAATTATTTTTTTGAGCTTATTTTAAGCACAAAATGACTTTAAGCTGGCCAGCCAAACACTCAATAAAACTAAAAACAGCTTATAAGCAACTTAAATGCAACTTATAAGCCAATCCAAACGGGCTCCTACTTTGCCCAAAAATACAGTCAACCAAATACACATACCTTATAGCTATGGTTTGTGTAGCGGTTCTATTTTTTCCGATTCGTATTTGCACTTGCCTCATTTAAAAAGGAAAGTGTCCCGGGAAGTACGGTTGTCAATCGTACCGGGAAAAAGGAAAAAATATACTTCTACGTGGATAGTGCTCTAAATGGACTTTATTTTAGAGTCGCCACCTAATTTTTAGGAAATTAGGAAAACCAGTTCGAAAAAGGTTCATTCAAAACGGTTAAATTTTAAAAGAATCCTAATCTAACCAAAATTCGGGTAAGGTTCTGGTGATCCCCCGGGGAAGGTGTTAGGCACCCAGGTATTAAGGATCCGTAAAATACGGTTGACCTACAGGTTCTAATAGTATGCCTTTGTAGATATAAATTGTTTGTGATAAAAAACTCCTCTTGTTTATATTTTCGCAAATCAAGATGTGTCATTTATGCAAAAAATACTCACCGTTCAAGAAACAAAAATGGTAGAATTTCGCCAAAAAATTGGGCATTTTAGGTTTCGGACTAGAACGCCTAGGTTAAAACCCGAAGGCGTTAACCTAAGTAGAACACTACGTAAGCCCATCCGAGTTTTAAAAGTTTTTTTAGTTTAAGTTAAGTTTTACGAAAAAATATTTTTTGGCATACTATTATTAACCATATTTTAAACGCATTTAAGTTTTTTTTTTTTTTTTTTTTTTTAGAATTTTAGCCAATTTTAGTCCAAAATAGTCCAAGTTACTAGAAATTGTCAAAACAGTCCATAAAGTTTTTAAAGCAGTCCGCATAGTCCATAGGTTCATATCAGTCCACAAGTTTTAAAAATGTTCAAATTAGTCCCATAATTTATGAAATTGATCATTTTTAGTCCAAATTATACTAAATCAATCCGTTTGAAGTCACAAGCTATATCAAAGTTTCCAAAATCAGTTTTGTATAGTTTTTAAAATCAAGTTTATGCAACTTTAAATGTAGGATAACCTTAAGGGTTCCAATTTATAAATAAATACACAAGTATAGAATTTAAATGCATAAATAAAGAGATAAAGACATTGGGCCGACCAAGCCCAAATAGAAATAAATATGCAGCAGGGTATCCTTAGGGCCCAAAATTACGTATGCTCCAAGAGAGGGGTTGACCCAATCTAGATACGTTAGTGGGCTTCGTTGGGGCCCACTAACGTGTTTGGGTGGACAAAATGCAAACGGGTATACTAATATTAGAATACACTCACAAATTAAACTCGAGTAATAAAATTAAAGCCTACAATTATCACATAGCCAAAAATGAATTATAACTCATTGGGCCTAGCCTAACAACAATAATCAACAACATTTAATAATTGAAGTGGCCAGATGGGAGAATGGGTACAAAATAACAACAATGACCGATCAGGTGTAAGTTTGTAAGTAATAGGCCAACAACAAAGCCAAAACCACTCTTTTATTCTGATATTTTGAGTGTTAAGGCCTGGTATACATAGTATACCACAGATACATCCCTCGATTTTTCTTTCAATTTTCTCTAAGTGTTAAGGATACATAGTATACTGCTAATATATGAAGAGCAAACCTCCCTAAAAGGGGCATACCCTCCTTACATATACCTGATGTACTTTAAAATATTTCATTGGATGCTAAACTATAAAAAACTCACACAAATCACTTAAAGAGCTCCAAATTTTTTTAGAAAAAACCTCACAATCTTAATGTTGAGGATTTATCTTAACAGTTGAGGTTAACAATCAAACAAAGCCCTCCATTAATGCCAATTTTCAATACATACAAAGTGGAAATGTCACAGGAAAGTTTGCTGGATTAAGAAGAGAGATCAAACAGCCTTAAAGCAGGATGAGAGTATGTCAAGTGGTTGCAAGTTCAGAGGCAAACAGTGCAAACAAGGGAAGTATAATATTCTCTTGGTAACCATAGAAAGTGGTAATAGTATTAAAGGGACAAGAGGCAAAGCAACACAAGATTAAGAGAAGAAAAAAGGAAGAAACAAGCTAAGGCATTAGTCATATATTCAGAGTTTTTTTTTTTTTTTTGTGCATTTTTCAGAGGGGAATCAACTATTAACAAAGGCACAGTACCAAATTACTCAAAGGTGTCCCTCAGTAAATAAGAAGGCTTAAACCAGTGTCAAAATACTATTTTAAGCTAGTTTTATTAATCAAGAAAACACAGAAGCAAGTCTTAGGATCCAAAGATCACTTTTATATCAAATTTTAGCTCAAATAGTCTAAGTATTGAGCATAGTCGGAATTGCAGGTTTGCAAATATTCCCCAGGTTCTCAAGCTCTAGTTTAGGTTCAATCATAAGCCATAAAGGTCTCAACTAATCTCAAGATCATCTCAGCATATAAGCAGTCCCATAGGAAACATTGCAGAGCTTTTAAAATGATAGTTTTAATTTAGTCTCATTCCCAGAATTAAACAGATAGGTCCAAACACAAATGTAAGATTAGGTAAGGTCCTAATAAGACATGAAGGGTAATCAAAACAGGATCAACAAGTCCACAAGGAAGTAAAAGGGAGCATGAAGCTATCCTTGGTGTAAACATAATTCAACTGCAGTCACAACAAGTCCCAAATAATAGGAAACTCAGGCGGGAGCAAACACAGGTCTATGGGAGCCTAAACTATGACTAGGAGAGGTTCATGACACAGTCCTAAGTTCAAAACATCATATTAAACATGTATGGGTCACAAGCAAGCAAGCAGAGGTGGGAAATCATATATATGAACCTTAGAAGCTTACAAACATGTTACAAAGACATGTGCAAATAGGCAGATACTACATTGGTTCTTTTAAAGTAGTTTTGACTTCAGTTTTTGGCTTTACACTAGGTTGAGCAAATTCTAAATTTCATAGGTTCATAGTATGGCTTCAAGCAGGGAGATTTAGATCAAGCTTAGTCTAAAATAGTGGTGTAAGTCAAAGTATGAATTTAAGCTATAGCAACTACCACAAATTCGAAACACTTAGGTAGAACCTTAAAAGGAAAGTTTGGTCTTAAACCAACTCTCAAGTCCTGGCATGGTCCAACAATATAAGCATAAGGGACATATGACAACCTATGTCAAACATATAGCTAAGGATAATACATAAAGATGGTCCAGTGTTTACAAAGTACTCAGAAGGTTCATGTCACTTCTCCTAAGTTACAAAATGGTGTATTCAAGAGCAGTATAGGCAGACAATGTATAGGGAACAACATATGCAAGCTGCAGGATCCAATCATAGGAAAAGAAAGAAGGAGGGACTTGAACTATCACCTACACTTGGTCAGAATTGTTTTTCTTAAAAATTTCAAATTTTAGTTTTTTCTTATATTCCTAACCCCTATGTAGTTTAACAGATAAGGACACTTAGAGTTTTGACCAAGGAAAACTCAACAGAGCATATAGTAGCCTAGACAAACAACAAATTGGAAGGAAAGAGTAGATCATAGCAGGATCATAAACAACATACCAGTACCTCTAGACACTAGCCTAGCTTTCCCATAGCCAATCTCCAAAAACAGATGATTAACATACATACCAAAATAAAATAGGACTCAATCTATCCTTAAAAACAGCAACACAAGTTACAGATTCATCAAGTTCCTATTTTAACAAAATCTCAGTTTTAGAGGCTTCAATCCACACTTAACAATTTTAGGATCTATAAAGCAAATCAAGTGAATGATTTTTGCTTCTCAAGTTCTTAGCAAGATCTAAAAATGACAAAATATATACAAGTGAAGCCAAAAAGTCACAAAAACATACAAATCCTCTTCTTATTATCTTAACATTAATTTAGTGAAGAATAGAAAAACCAGAGGTTTGAATTTTTTTTTAATGGTTCATAGGGTTCTACAAACAAATCAATTGATTTACTGATTAGAAAACTATTCTTTTTTTAAAAAAAATCTTTTGAAAAGAATCCATCTTAAAGGAGTGAGAACAAGTTCAACCTAGACAAACAAGCAAACCAAAGACCTAAATACTTTCAAGTTCAATATATGTAAACAATAGAGAGTAAACAGACACATTTTAGGTTTAAGAAATCATTTTTTAGTTCAAACTCAATCCAAGAAAGCCATATAAGATCAGAACATATTACAACCTCTAAATTTCACTAATGTGCACAAAACAGACTTATTCAAATGGAAACATAGACTCAAATTCCATTTATAGGAAAAGACAATTCTTGTTTGAGATCATTTGGCCTTTTTAAAGAGTGTTCACATTATTCAAGACAACATTTAGACTAGGTCATAGCTTTTGATCAACAAATCAGGAAAACAAAGACTACTTCTTAAGTTTTAGAACAGTTTTAGACAAAGACATTGGTAACCAACAATAAACCAACGTTACTACCTACTTTATTTAAATCTTTGTACCTAAGATCAATAGCTCAAGTTGAGACCAAAACAATCCAACACAAGACAAAAAGAAACACAGAATCCATAAAACAATAACCAACACAAAAATGGAAAATAATGTCTCAGAATCTTCAACATAACAATACCAACTCAAGCAAAGTTCTTATCAAAGTCCACATTCTATCCCATAATCAATGTAACAATAAACAAAACCAAACAAACAACCTACTTCATTTTAAACCTTATTTTGACCTTAATACCTACTAGTTAATACTAAAAAAAAAAAGGCCTTTAACCTTCATCATTTTTAGCATTATAACACAGTAACTTAACAAACTCAATAAGACAGTAACTAAGCAGCAAACATAAACAACTTTAAAATATACAAATAAGATAGACTCTATGGAACAAGAACTAAAACAACTTTAAACAATCATAAATAAGTTAAGCTTATAAATAAACCAAAACATGAATGAAATAAAATAAAATAGGGTATTACCTTTATGTAGGGCAACCCAAAGATCAAAGGAAGATTGAATCACACTTCAACCAATGAAACCCTTCACTATCATCAAATTACCTTTCTTTTATATTTTTTCCCGTATCTCCCTCTATATATTGTTTTCTTTTATATATTTATAAACTGTATAATAGATGAAACATAGATTTTCTTTAGGGAATAAAAATCTAGCCCCTTCCTTCGTTCACCATAGGAATCTCAGGACAAAATAGAAGGACACTTGGCCCTAATTCCCCCCCCCCCCCCCCCCCGCCCCCCCCCCCCCAAATTCCCCAAGATTCGTACCCTTTTCCTATTTCAAAATAAAATCAGATAGGACAAAATGAAAAATTAACAAACTTTTACCCTAAAATCCAATAAAATTTCACAAAAATCAGATAAATGCAAAACATCTCATGGTACAATTCCAACGGTGCAATTGTATCAGAATTGTACCAATGAGATAAAACCCCCAAATTCGAACCCACCCGTTAGAAATTACCCTAGGTTTTCCCACACAAGTGCATGTGGTACACAAGATGGCTAGGGACTCAAGGTCCCACCTATGGCAACCATCATGCGTGGCTAAACTCGAGCAACATCCACAATCATGGCTCAAACGATGTATATAACTGAAATTAAATGAAATAAAACCTGGTAATCACAAGAAAACATGAGAGGACGTAAAATCCCTCTTAATTTGGGTTAAAATGACCGAACTCAAAAGAGCGCCTACGTATCCCAAATGGGAATCAGGTCATAACGTAGTTCAAAATACATAATTTTGAATTTTTGGGTTAAAGCGACCGAGCTGGGAAAAGTGCCTATGTATCCCCTCATAAGTATAGGGAAACAGGTCCTCGCGTAGTTTGTACATAATTTTGAATTTGGTTTTTCTAAGAAAAATGCAAAATTACAAGCAAATGAAATGCAATTAAAGCAACATAAACTATAAAAACTTTGAATCTTCGTAATCTTCTTCTTTTTCATGCGTAGTATCTCTTGGTGGCATCTGAATTTATTGCTCTTGGCCACTCCTGACCATCCATTTCAGCAAGTACCACTGCTCTTTTTGATAGCACCTTTCGCACCATATAGGGCCCTTGCCAGTTTGGTGCAAACTTTCCTTTGTATTCTTCTTGATTTGGGAATATTCGTTTGAGCACCAATTGCCCAATTTGAAAAGCCCTGGTTCTCACATACTTGTTGAAAGCTCGCGCCATTCTCTATTGGTACAATTGACTATGACAAACAACAGTCATTCGCTTTGCATCTATCAAAGCTAGTTGTTCATACCTCTTGCGGATCCATTCCGCATCATCCAAATCAGCCTCTGGTATGATTCAAAGTGAAGGGATTTCTACTTCAGCTAGTATTACTGCTTTAGTGCGATACACCAACAGGTACCGGGTGACCCAGTTGATGTCCTGGTAGTAGTGCGATATCCAAGAAATGCATAGGGCAATTGCTTATGCTAGTCTTTGTAGTTATCAATCATCTTTTTTAGGATCTTCTTGATGTTTTTGATGGCGGCTTCCACAATTCCATTCATTTGCGGCCGGTATGAGGTCGAATTTCGGTGAGTGATTTGAAATTGCGCACACATTTCTTTCATCAGGTGGCTGTTCAGATTAGCTCCATTATCTATTATGATTGATTCTGGGATACCGAATGGGTATATGATGTTGTTGTACATAAAATCCGCTACTACCTTCTTTGTTACTGATGCGTAAGATGCTGCTTCCACCCACTTGTAGTTTATGGACCAAAATGAAGCGGTGTTTATTTGACGCTGCTGGTTCAATTTGTCCTATGACATCCATGCCCCAAACTACGAATGGCCAAGGCACTGTCAAACATTTAGTTCTGTTGGAGGGATCTTTATCAAGTCTCCATGAATTTGACACTTCTGGCATTTCTGGACGAATTTGCTACAATCATTCTCCATGGTCATCCAGTAATAACCTGTTCTTAAGATTTTCTTTGCTAGCATAAACCCATTCATGTGAGGCCCGCAGGTTCCAGCATAAACTTCTTCAATCAACCTTGTAGCTTCGACAGAGTCAACACACCTAAGCAATCCCAAATTCGGGGTTCTTTTGTACAAAACATTCTTGTTATGGAAGAAACCATTCGCCAACTTCCTGATAGTCTTCTTCTGATTTAAGGTGATCCTTCATGATATTCTCCTTTCTCCAAGAGCATTTTAATGTCAAAGTACCAAGCTTTTCCATCAGTCTCTGCTTCTACAAAAGCACAGTGAGCCGGTTGATCTTTGATTTCAACTTTGACTAGATAAATGTACCTACTGTCGGGATGCTGAATCATGGATGCTATTGTTACCAATGCATCAGTGAAATCATTTTGGGTTCTTGATATATCTTTGAACTTGACTTCTTGGAACCAATCTGCCAGTCTTTGCACAAGTCTAACATACGGTATGATCTTTTCATTTTTGGTGGCCCATTCTCCTCGAACCTGATGAATTAACAAATCTGAGTCACTAATTACCTGAAGGTTTTGTACATCCATTTCAAGGGCTAGATGAAGACCCATTGTAACGACCCGACTAGGGACCATCACGGGTACCCTGGGCTAACCACTGAGCACCGCTCATACTATTACCTATCGTACTCATCCTGCGTTAATTCATTATTCTAATACTCAAAATCATAGGAAAACTATTTCCATTTTGAAACATATTTACCTTTATATACATGAACCTTTCAGCTATCAAAATAATATATATACAATGAGAAAATCGTGAGACCATACTACCCACACATACGTATCTACGAGCCTCTACTAGAGTACTAGACATATGGACGGGACAGGACCCCGTCGTGCTCAAAATATATATACACAAAATCATAAGCAATGGCACCTCCGGAACAATGGAGTGCTCTCAAGTCTGCTGATCGCTCCTATGAATCTGGATCACCTCCCTGTCTACCTGTGGTCATGAACACAGCGTCCAAAGAAAGAGGATGTCAGTACGAGCATTGTACTGAGTATGTAAGGCATAAACAATAATAATACATCAATGAAATAGGGAAGTATCAAATGAAGAACAACCTGTAACTGACTGTCAATTTGGATAGAAATAAAACATGCTAACTCACTTCATAAACATCATCATATCATGTATGCATATCTATATAAGCTGCCCGACCATATAGGTACGGTGTGATCATCATTAGCCCGCGTCCAGGCCTCCCGCGTCCGGGGTAACCATCTCATACCGCCCACTAGTGGTGTCTGCCCATGCCATCTAGACATGGTGTATACGCTGCCCGCCTTAGCGATGTCGCCCGGCCATATAGGCACGGTGTAACATCATCATCAGGTACTCATCCTAATGCATGCATAGAAACTCAAAGACAACTATACTTTATCGGGGTGACATAAGGTCGTGAACCCCCGATTCCATTATGGAGCATTCATAAACATTCTGCCTCACCTTGAAGGAATTAGCATATAAGGTGAGTGTGGCACAAAGAACAACATCAATAAATCATAATTAGAATCACTAACTTTAGGATCTTTAGACTTGACTCATCATCATCACTATCGTACGCATGACATGTCTCGTTTCTGTGTTTCATGTTAAGCTCCTTATAATCAATCATAGGCTCATAATTACCGGAATGTAAGAAAGTCATGGGAAAACAGGAGAATTCATGGCATGGGAGTCATGCCTTAGAAGTAAGGGCCTCACATACATTTTCGTTTAGCTACTCTATCACTTGAACGTTCTCTTTCACTGCTCACATCTCTACCTTCAAGAGAGTCCATATTAACATTAGCTAATAGATCACATGAACATGCTTAACTAAGGCTAGAGAGAATTGGGCAGTAATTCCTTGTTTATACAGCTTCCTCCATATCATATATCAACTATCAAAGGTCTATAATAACATTCACAACATCCTAAGCAATAATCTCCATTCACTTACATTATCCACATTTCCCAATTTCATTTCAAGTCATCCATAATTATGGTCATAGTGCACTACTACATTTACTCACATATAATGTTTATCCCATGTTCTCAATGTCATTTGTAACACGATTCTATTCATATTACATCAAGGGTCATGATTCATGTCAACTATTATTCAAGAATACCATTGATTCTACACTTAAGCTCCATATTCTATGTTCTTCCATAATCCAAGTCTTTCAACCCCTCAATACCCTCAATGATAAGAAATAAACATAAAACTGACCTTAAACACTTGGGAACAATCCTTGAGTCATTTGACTCCATTAGAATGGAATCCTTCATTTGCATGCCAAAAAAATTCTTACTCTCCACAAACCCTAATAGGCTTCATAGTATATGAATCTCTTAAATCTTAGCTTTTGCTCTTGATTTCTTGGTATAGATTGTTGTAGAAATAGAGAGAGAGTTTTAGAGGGTTCTAGAGGGATATAGGGTCTGTTCTTGGGAGAAATAATGAAATAAAATGTGGGAGCTTATATTTATAATCAAGGCTGGAAGCTTCAAGATCCGCGGGTCGACGGCTCGTCGACGTGCGCCGTCAATTCTCCGCCTGAGATGTCTGATTGCAGAACCTCCTCGACGGTACTAGGTGACAGCTTGTTGATATGTTGACGGTCCGTCCCTTGGGCCGTCGACGCTGACTGGTGTCAGCAGTTTTCCTGAACTTCTTCGCTTTGCTCCGATTCGATTCGTTTCACTTCCAATTTCCTTGAAATGTCTAGAATACATACTTATACACCTGTACACATACCAAGCAGAATATATCATGACCAAAACTCTGGTGCGGACTACCGTACCAAATGTATACACCGCCAATAAGCCGAAATCTCCTCGAAATAAAATGGGAGGTGTAACATTCCACCGCTAAGGCGGGCAGCGTATACACCATGTCTAGATGGCATGGGCAGATACCATTAGTGGGTGACATGAGATGCTTACCCCGGACGCGGGAGGCCTGGACGCAAGCTAATGATGATCACACCGTACCTATATGGTCGGGTAGCTTATATAGATATGCATACATGATATGATGATATTTATGAAGTGAGTTAGCATATTTTATTTCTATCAACATTGACAGTCAGTTACAGGTTGTTCTTCATTTGATATCTCCATATTTCATTTCAAGTCATCCATAATTATGGTCATAGTGCACTACTACATTTACTCACATATAATGTTTATCCCATGTTCTCAATGTCATTTGTAACACGATTCTATTCATAGTACATCAAGGGTCATGATTCATGTCAACTGTTATTCAAGAATACCATTGATTCTACATTTAAGCTCCATATTCTATGTTCTTCCATAATCCAAGTCTTTCAACCCCTCAATACCCTCAATGATAAGAAATAAACATAAAACTCACCTTAAACACTTGGGAACAAGCCTTGAGTCACTCGACTCCATTAGAATGGAATCCTTCACTTACATGCCAAATAAATTCTTACTCTCCTCAAACCCTAATAGGCTTCATAGTGTATGAATCTCTTAAATCTTGGATTTTTCTCTTGATTTCTTGGTATAGATTGTTGTAGAAATAGAGAGCGAGTTTTAGAGGGTTCTAGAGGGATATAGGGTATGTTCTTGGGAGAAATAATGAAATAAAACGTAGGAGCTTATATTTATAATCAGGGCTAGAAGCTTCCAGATCCGCGGGTCGATGAGTAGGGTTGACGGCTCGTCGACGTGCGCCGTCGATTCTCCGCTTGAGATGTATGATCGCAGAACCTCATTGACGGTGCCAAGTGACGTGTCGTCGACGTATCGATGGTCAATCCCTTGGGCCGTCGACGCTGACTGGTGTCAACAGGTTTCCTGAACTGTTTCGCTTTGCTCCGATTCGAATCGTTTCACTTCCAATTTCCTCAAAATGTCAAGAATACATACTTATACACCTGTACACATACCAAGCAGAATATCTCATGACCAAAACTCTGGTGCGGACTACCATACCGAAGGTATACACCACTAATAAGCCAAAATCTCCTCGTAATAAAATGGGTGGTGTAACACCCATGATGCAAGCCTCGTATTCAGCCATGTTGTTGGTATAATTGAAGTTGAAATTAGCAGCCACTCGATAATATTGGCCTGAGTTTGAAACTATAATGGCTCCGATTCCCGATCCTTTGAAGTTGACTGCTCCATCAAAGTATAATTTCCAAAATAATTCATCTTTATTTTCTTCACCCTCAATTGTCATCACTTCTTCATTCGGGAAGTAAGTCCACAGAGGTACGGGGTTGTCAACCACTGGGCTTCCCGCCAGTAAATCTGCTAATGCTTTCCCTTTAACTGCTTTTTGTGCGACGTATTGGATGTCGAACTCACGCAATAGCATTTTCCATTTGGCCAGCTTCCCTATCGGCATAGGTTGGTAAAAGATGTACCTTAGGGGGTCCATTCTTGAAATCAGATGAGTTGTGTATGCAGCCATAAAATGTCTTAATTTTTGAGACACCCCGGTCAGAGAGCAACAAGTCTTTTCCACCAAGGAATATTTCTGGATTCACAGGGTGTGAACTTCTTACTGATGTAATAGATAGCTCTCTCTTTCTTTCCTGTTTCGTCATTTTGTGCCAACATGCACCCAAAAGCATTCTCTGATACTGAAATGTACAACAGTAAAGGGCTTTCCGGCCTTGGCGGGACCAAAACAGGTGGATTTGACAAGTATCTTTTGATTGTGTCAATGGCTTTCTGATAGTCTTCCGTCCATTTAGTCGGAGCATCTTTCTTGAGGAGTTTGAGGATTGGTTCTACAATTACCGTGGATTGAGCGATGAAGCGTCCAATGTAATTCAACCTTCCCAGGAAACTCATAACCTCTTTCTTTATTTTTGGTGGTGGGAGCTTTTGAGTTGCTTTTATTTTTGTGGGATCCAACTTAATACCATGATGACTGACTATGAATCCTTGCAATTTCCCAGCGAGCACTCCAAACATGCATTTCGTAGGATACAACATCAAATCGTACTTGCTGAGTCAGTCAAAAAAATTTCTCATATGTTCAAGGTGATCCTCACCCACTCGGGACTTGATGACGACATCATACACATATACCTCGATCTCTCTATGCACCATATCATGAAAGATGGCAGTCATCGCCCTCATGTAAGTAGCGCCAGCATTCTTGAGCCTAAAAGGCATTACCCGGTAATGATATACCCCTCACGGTGTGATGAATGCCGTCTTTTGAGCATCTTCTTCAACCATTAGTATCCGTTGATAGCCTGCGTAACAATCCAGGAAAGATTGCACCTCATGCTTGTCGCAATTGTCACTGAGTATGTGAATGTTTGGGAGTGGAAAATTATCCTTTTGGCTAGCGCGGTTAAGATCACAATAGTCCACACAGATTCTTATTTTTCCATCTTTTTTTGGTACCAGGACTATGTTCGCTAACCATGTCGGGTATGGTGTCACCTCCACAACTCGCAACTGAATTTTTTTTCTACTTCTTCTTTAATTCGGATGCTTACATCAGGCTTAGGCTGCCTGATTTTCTGTTTTACCGGGGTAAATCCTTCTAAGATTGGCAACCTATGGGCGATAATGTTCGTACTCAAAACTGGTATATCGGCGTATGACCAGGCAAAAACATCTTCATACTATTTCAACAAGCTCTGATACCCTTCTTTCTCAGTTTTTGTCAAATGCACACTTATTCTGGTTTCCCGAACCAACTCCTTATTTCCTAGATTAACTGCCTCTGTTTCCTCTAGGTTTAGTGTCGGTCTATTCTCATATTCTTCTTCGACGTCTATAAACCCTCCCGGTCTAGTTATCTCTTCTTCTTGATCGTTGTTTTGTTCATCGTTGTTATATATATGAAGTAAAACAGTTTTGTCTTATTGCAAACTTTGAGGCGTTTTCATTGAAATTTTAAACGAGTGATACAAATTGTGATCCTGACTCGGAATGGAACATCAAGCCATTTTCATTATTAAACAACACGTAACAAGAAAACATAAAAAGGCGACAAGCCGGAACTCAAAGCCAACTTTTGCCTTTTTTCTGAAAGTGAGAATTCTTTCTACCGCAGAGTAAACAACGGGGTAGAAATCCATCCGCTTGTTGTTTCCCCTGGCTCAGCATGACGAATCTACGATGCTTTGAAGAATTCTTCAATGATGGCTGCGCACTCCTCTTCCCAAAACAACGTCCTTAAACCTTTTTCTAGATATTTGCTGTTGTGACTAAATGGGCCTGCTGTGAAGGACTAGTATAGATGAGGGAATAGCTTTCTCATTTCAACGGGACCTCTCGGTCCATGTCCTACTTCTTCCTCCTCTGCCTCACATGGCTCGTATCCAACCCCAAATCGATAGTTCCCATTTTTTATACTCACTGGTTCTTTAATTCCTTGTAAGTTCCTTCCCAGACCTTTCCCGGGCTTAAACCCACTTCTTATCATAGTCGTAGCAACCATTTTGTAGTCTGGTGGCATAGGGATATTGTCACGCCCCAAACCTGGGCCTGGACGTAACACGACACCCGGTGCCTGACTGCATATGACCGAGCGAACCAACTGGCTGGCTGAATTAACATGTGATACCAAAACATAACTGATTTATAAAATAAAACTAACACATGCTGATTAACTGGAAGTCTGACTAAAATATCATAATGCGGAAATACTTAGACAATATCACAATATCTGAAAGTAGCCAACATGGCTAAACACAAACAACTGAGTATAACTGCCGACAAGGCTAACATAGAAAATATCTGACTGTCTGGACTGTGTCTATGAAGCCTTTAAGAATACTGAATAATATAGCTGTCAAAAAATTGAAATGACTGCATAACTGACAATGCCCCGAAGGAATCTGGGGCTCACCAATAGGTGATACATACACTCCTAAATAGCTGAGTCATCAACCTGTATATCATTGCCTGCATCGCGAGATGCATGCCCCCAAGCAATAAAAAGGGACATAAGCACATTTGAATTGTACTGGTATGTAAAGCAACTAAAGCAATAAAGTACTGGAACTGAAACTGAAACTCATAACTGATAATTGTGATAGCAAAGGAAGTAGAGATATGGATACTCCTTGCTCTGTATCTGAATCATTTCTGTTATCTGTGTTTGTATATGTGGGGCCTCGACCCAATAATAAACACATGCTATGGCCTCGGCCTAGTAGTGCGTCAGTTAATGGCCTCGGCCAAGTACACGTATACATAAGACTGTGCCCTTGGGAAAAATCACATATGTTCAATTATAGTTAATTAATAAAGACTGAGACCATAACAACAATGAACAATACTAAACTGAAAACATTAACTGCCTCTGAGCATACTGAATTTCTGGACTGAGACTCATGTGGTAACAATACATAAGTCTTTAAATATTACGTGCTAAGTTCATGATATTTAAATTGACAACCATGAACAAATTCTGTAACTGCAATCCTAGAAGATAACAGTTCTACAACATACCATGAAATTAGGGCTAAACTGTATTCTGAGTCAAATTACTGACAAGTATGAAGAATGAGGCGTAGGGAGAATCATGAACATTCCCTAACGTAGATAGTTAGACTCACATACCCGTAATCGCTCCAATCCAACGAACTAAACTGCTTTTCTGAAGTAGAACACCAAAACTCTAGCTTTGAATCACTTGGGAAGGATTTTGCTTGGAAATCCTATGTTTTGGTTGAAGAATCATGTTACTAATCATGAATAATGTTGGAATTACTTAGGAATCGTTAGAGCGATCTTACCTTGACGTGAGAGGATGAGGAGAGGAGGAAAACGGCTGCTTAATGTCTAATAATTGAAATTTCGAGTTAAGTGTTGAATTTATAGCATGAGGCATTTTGGACCCCGTGGCTCGCCAAGCGCGGTCTATGGCTTGCCCCTGCCTCGCTTTGGGGCAAGCTCGGCGAGCTCCCTTGTCTATTTTACACTTCAATGATTTTCTTGATTTATTCTCACTTTTGGACCCCTACATTGCTGATCACGGTCCAAGGTGAGCCCTTGCCACGCTTTGGGGCGAGGTCGGCGAGCTCCCTTGTCACTTTTACACTCAGTCGATAGTGTTCGGTAAAATGGGCATAACTCCTAGGATAGAGCTCCGTTTGGGTTTCACAATATACCATTGGGAATCTATTTCAAAGGGCTATAAATTTCATGTTTTATGTTTTCTCCAATTCTTGACAGATTTTCACTAAATCAGGCTGGAATGCAGACCTACCGAAAACTTAGCCGATTCTATCGAATCTGAGCACCCCTCCATTGGCCATTTTGAGGCGATCATATCTCCTTGATCTGGACTCTGATTGGCCTGATCCTAATATGCCTAGAATGATATTTCTATGTACTACAACTTTTATTAAGGAACCTTTTCCAAATTCCCAATGAATCAAGGTGTTATGGCTGCCTGAAGTAGGCCTCTCATCCATTTTCGCAAAACATTCAAATCTTCAAATTTCCTCTGAAACTCTAACGATACGAGTCTAACCTTCATTTTAAGATACAGGGTGTTACAATATCTCCCCCTTGGCATCATTCGTTCTCAAATGATGGGTTCTGTTTAACTAGGTTGACAGAAACACGTGTTCACTACTGTAATGAACACCTGAATGCTAATAAATTGAAAGGGATTGCTAAACTGAATAGCTATTGAACTGGTTAAGTGAGACTAACTGAGTGACTACTAAGCTAACTGAATACTGGAAACATAGAACTATAGAGTGAAATCTAAAAGGGAAGATAAATTACCTTCGACATTTTCTACTGACTCTTCAAAAAGATAGGGATATCTGGACTTCATGTCCTTTTCGGCTTCCCACGTAGCCTCTTCTGCTTTCTGACTCCTCCAAAGGACCTTCACTGAGGCCACTTCTTTCGTTCTTAACTTGCGAACTAGACGATCAAGGATCTCCACTGGTACTTCTTCATAAGACAAACTATCATTGACCGTTATGCTATTAGTCGGGACAACCAATGACGGGTCTCCCACACACTTTCTCAACATGGACACATGAAACACTAGATGCACAACAATCAAGTCTTGTGGAAACTCAAGCTCATAAGCCACTTGACCAAACTTTCGTTGGATTCTGTATGGTCCAATATAGCGGGGACTAAGCTTCGCCTTCTTACCAAACATCATAACTCCCTTCATAGGCAAAACTTTGAGGAAAACCCAATCATTAACTTTAAATTCTAGATATCTCCCCCTTACATCTGTGTAAGACTTCTGGCGACTCTGAGCTGTTTTCAAACGCTCTTAAATTTCTCTTCTCTATATCTTGATAGACCAAGTCTGGTCCTAACAACTTTGCTTCACCAACTTCGAACCAACCAATCGGTGATCTACATCTGCGCCCATACAAAACTTCATAAGGTCCCATCCTAATAATATCATGGTAACTATTATTGTATGTTGACTCAATAAGAGGCAGCTGGTTATCCCAATTACCATCGAAATCAAGGACACATGCTGTCACGACCCAACCCTGTGGGTCATGACTAGTGCCTGAACTGGACACCCGTATACGAACCTGTTACATATAATCAAACTGAATCTATGAACAATATGGAAACTAGCAAAAGAACTCCAACGGTTCATTACGTCGTCATATATGTATATTCAGATAACTGTCTCCTGAGGAGTCACAACTGATCAACTCAAAAAATGATACGCAAGCCGACAAGGCTGCCACTATAGACGGATATCTTATCATAGCATATCGTACAAACACAGCTGAACAGAACTTATATATGACACACACATATGTCCACAGACCTCTAAGAGTACTAATAGCGAAATATGACGGGACAGGGCCCTACCGTACCCCTGGATAAACATATATATATATATATATATATATATATATATATATATATATATATATATATATATATATATATATATATCATGAAATCTGTACTAAAAATCTAGACTCCGGAACAATGGAGCTCTCCAAGACAGCTGAGTAGAAGTCCAATGCTGAAGGGTCATCAAACCGACTATCTGTACCTGCAGGCATTAAACGCAGCTCCCCGAAGAAAGGGGGTCAGTACGGAATATGTACTGAGTATATGAAGCATGAAAAATAGTAAAAAGGATCATAACTGATATAGGGAGTACAGAAGACAAGTACAATATTCAGAATACCAAAACACTTGCCTTTTGAAACATAAATCATGCATGTCAATATAATACCCGGCCCATTATGGGACTCGGTGAATACAGTCATCATATGCCCTCCTGGCCTCCATAACATATCATCATATCATCATATCATCATATATATATATACCGTACCCGACCCTCTAGTGAGGGACTCGGTGAACAATGCAGTGAAACTGTGCACGATAACATACCAGGCCCGGGACTTGGTGAAAGACATATTGAGGCATGCACGAGCAGAGTAGTGAGCAACCATATGCAATTTAAAACATTATCAAGACTCAAACAGAATAAGAAGAAAGGATTAACACCTGAGTATCAACAACGACAATCATATCAAGTATCCCTCGAATGTCATTATAAATTATCAAAAGAGCCTTAGGAATCATAGACATGTATCAATATAATATGAAATAGCTTATAGAAGTCAAGGACATGAGTTATCGTAGAATCTTCCAAGAATAGAAGCTTATATTTATCGACTACTATCCAACGATAGAAAACTTGAGAGAGAGGCTCAATCATTTCCAGAGTTCTAACATCAAGAAGTGAATAGGAATCATGAACTACACTCAAGACTTACGAATAAGATTACCCCAAAGCTCATATCATTTATCACTTAAATCTAAGACATGCCAAAAGAAAGAAGGGACAACTTTACATACCTGTTGAAGGTCATTCGTAATCTCGTTCGCTTCGTCGCCCCTTTAGCCTATTTAATATAAAAGTAACGCTATCGTCAGTAACTATACTTCCTAGCTCCTAAGTCTGTAACCAATCGCCTATAGAACTTATTCTTTAACTTATACTTTCTCGATTAGGGTTTTCATTAGTTAAGGACTTAACGGAAATGGAGCAGCATTTCCCCTACATATTCGCCTAACCCGAACTTCCAATTATCCTCCTATTATCACAGAAATACCAACAATGACAGTAATAACAATATTCATATAGAACCCTTACAATTCAGCCCATAAATAACTCTAACAATCCAATAACCCTTTTTAATCCTTTTCAACCCACAATTTCGTATAACAACGATTTCATGCAATTTCTTACTTTCAATTTCATCCAATCCAATTTTAATCCTTCCATTACAACACCATTAATACAATTATACTATAAAACAATAAAATCTTACCTTAATTTTCTCAGAGGAATTTCTACACTTAATTGCTCCAATTTCGTAATTTCTTCTTCCTCAATTCAATATCCAATGTTGCTATCACCTCCTTGGACTTGTAAATCACCTTGGAATTAAATCAAAGCAATTTTTTTTAAAACAGCCATGGCTGGCCCTGAACAGTAGCAACCATGGTTGCTCATGCTCTTCTTTCTCTCAACTTCATTAGATTTTGCAATTTGAAATATGACTCACATTAGTCATGAATTGTGAACTTATATATGTTGCATAACCATATGGAACGTGCCCCTCTATGATGAATCATCCCTCTTATTTCATTTCATTTTGTGTTTATTCATTTATTATATATATATATATTTTATAAAGGGATCGGGTGGGGCCCACTCAAAGTATAATCATAATTAATTAGCTCCTAATCTCCAGTAATATTTCTACACTAAATAAAATTTATAAACAATTTGTGTGATAATTAAAATTGAAAATTAAAAGTTATTCTTTCATGTCCGAAAATAATCCCGTCTTTAACTTGAGTCAATTTTCTTGCGAATAATTCGACGCATAAAAATACGTGGTATAACATCCTTCCCCCCTTTAGAACATTCGTCCTCGAATGTTAAACTGGTCCTGCACTCCCAATACTTTCTCAAGTGTTCTCCACCGATTCATTAAACTTTAATATCCCTGGAGTATTGCTTGCCTCTGGTAACCTGTAGACCCTTCGCAGGTTCTACGAGTAAAACGAAATTTTCGAGAGGCTAACATTTTTCCACTCCAATACCCTTGCTTTACTCTGTTGTTACAATCTATATTCTGGAATCCTCAGCATCATGTGTCGCTCTTCGACTTTCTTTTAAAGGTTCTTAACTGTCACTTTGCTTTCAGCTCTCGATCTCAATCTTTAGGGTTGGCTATCAAATAGCGCTAGGGTTCCCTCATTTTATAACCTCACTTTCATCCAGTAACCAGTAACCCGCTTGTTCTGATTGTCTCGGTTAAATCATTTCGTAATTTCCTTTATACTAACTGGCAATACTTTAGGCATATTATCTCGTGTCGTTTCTCTATTTTTGGCTTAAACTCTTCTATTGCCGCTCTACTCAAATTTGCACTTAGTTCTCGTATCACGCATCCTATTATAATCTTTACATGAGTATGTGTAGGTGCTCAGCCCGAAAAATACCTCAGCGTCGCCACGCTAGTCTTTATGCAGACCCTATATTCTTCTCTTATCTCTTTCCATTGATATCAAGGCTCAATTATGGCTTTTTCCCTCAGTACTAATTTTATCTCTGTAGTTTTGCCTCAACCATCTTACACCTTTCTTTGATGTACCCAAAATATCGCAACCGCCTTGCTATTACTGAATCCTTACCCTTCTTATCAAGTACTCGCTTGGTCTCATCCTTAGCATACAAATATTCGTAGGTTGCATAACTATCTTTGTACAATTCGTACAAAGTGCATCCAATCTTAGTCATAGTCTTTCCTTCTCCTGGTTTATTCTGCTCTACATATCTTATACTTGCTTTCTATTTTGTCATACTCCCTTCCCTTCCGTTACTACTTATGGGTCACAATGTCATTAGTCAATAACTCCATTGCCAACATCTTAACCTCTAATCTAGTATAGCCTTGCTATCCCTTATAATATCCTTTAAGTTACTCGTTACCATTCTCTTGTCGTATTCTTCCTTTTTATAAGCATCCACCTTCTGATGTCATATTATCCAAGGTCTTTACCAATAATTCTCAGCACTGTCTCAAATACCATCATGGCTTCTATCCATTCATTGTTGGCTTTCAAATCTCACTAACTTGTTTTAGCAAGGGATCTCACTTAAAGTTTAAGTATTCACATTAAATGTATTGCAGTGTTAGTTGTTTTCATCTTACACTTACATTTCTCTCATCTGCTTCCCCCCTTTTAGGTGTACCTACATCATTATCTATTTATATCCTACTTTATGTCCCCATTTCCAATTTTCAAATTCATATGATTCTTTTCCAATACATTTGGTATACTGCACCATATCCATGTCTTTCTTTATATCATCTATAATTTAGATTACCCATGTATGAAACTCCAACACAATCACGAGGCGATGAGAACTCTCGATATATAGTACAAAATCTTATCTGATGATTGGTACTCGAGTAATGTATTTAATATAGCAATTTATCCGAAGCCACCTTCTATTCATTCCAATCAGTAATTTGCTAGTGCTTATAGTCGTTTCAATTTTTCCATTCGGTAGCACTTATATTCTAACGATAAGTGTCCCAAGATTTCCTATAACACCGTCTTTATCCCAACGGATATCATCTGTTTCTTCTAATAAATTCACAATACATCAGTTGTTTCGCAAATCCGCAATCCTTGTCCTTTAAGGATTTCACCATCTCCGAGGTGAAGTCACATACACGCAGTGCTCCTTTATGCCTCATGCTTTTTCACCCTTGTCGTGTACCCAACGCTAACTTCTAAGCTTACTCAAAATCATATCAAATTTGTTTTAATAGTGGTCTTGTCTTATCACCTTTTCGTCGTACTACACCTTAAGTTCGTAGCTATATATTTCCCTTTTACTCTATACTCATACTCAATTAATTACGTCTGTCTTGGGTGCTTCCTTTAGTATTTCTTTCATTTCTCCAGTCTATGCCCATCTTTTATTTTGTGCACGAGGAATCTTATGCTACTTCTGTATCCTTCAGAAAACACTACTTCTACATAACCCCTTTCTCATTTTCAGAGTATATTCTGTTCATCCCTATTTATTCTTATCATACCAGCCATTTTTGGCACTCATTCTGTCTCGTTGCTCATCTTCCTTTAGTTTGGTCTTTCACAATTATGTTGCTTATATTATCGTTTTCTTAGCTACAAGCGTCATAACACATTGCTACACTGTAATCCCACTCGCTTTCTTCTTATCTTCTTCCTTCTATTAACTCCTTCTCTTCCTGTGCTCGCTTTCACTTTCATTACCACTTGACTTCTATTCTGAACTTTCCCTATAGAACTTTGTAAGTCTTTCTTATTCGTTCTACATTTGCTTTCCGTTTCACACTAATCACATCATATCCTTTAGTTACTTCCTCGCTAGGCTTTACTCATTTCTATAACAATCCTTATGGTATTCATATTACATCCTGTTCGTAATCCATCCTATAACGTAACACCCCTTAACCTTATTCACGATTCTTACTATGGTTTAATTCCACTCTGTGGACTAGGCGTACTTAATTCTGTCTTATCAATACCTTCATAATTTGTTATAACTCTTCCTCCTCCATACTTTTATCTCCATCATACTACTACTCCCTTTAACTGTAAACTCGTCGTAATTTATCCCTACTTACTGGTTCACTCGATACCTCAATAAAATGCTTCGTTAAGAGTTGCCACCTTTTTCTAAATCATCCCTTAGTATCATAAGCCCTTCCGAATTATTCTAGCATTTCATCAACAACATATGAAACACATGATCCTAGACAGCTCACAAGTTTGAGTTTTCCTTCCACAAATTCCATCCCCAATTAGTTGATTAAGAACTAATAAAATGTCACCATGAAGCATTCTCCAACCACCACCAGAAGGAAACTAGAATCCAACAAGCACCACAGGACTTCTAGTGCTTGATTCACATGGATTACTTCCAGGTTTATTCTTGAGTCGTGAATGAATTATTTAGTTTACAAACTACTTGCTGTATACTTTTTACTCTTCCAATAAAGTGAAACTTAATTGCCGGACGTTTTTGCCCTTCAACATGAGCTTTTTCTAAGGCAAAATGTGTTTGGAAAGTATTCTGGTCCGTCCAAATGAATTCCAAACTTTGCTACTCATATATGCTTTTTCGAAATAAAATTTTCCAAATAAGAATGGTGCCTCTTACGGATGACATGGAGGGTACCTCTTAATGCTTTAGTCCAACATAATAAATTTACCCTATCGGTATCAACTTTCAAGACATATTATGGACTTATATCTCATTCTCTTCTTTTTCCTATTTCTGGGAACATTTGGGCAGAGTTTCCTCTGTACTTCTCACTATCCCAAAACCTGCACGCAGGAAATACCAACAATGCCTCACAGGGCCAACATATATATGCATATATCATATCGTATCATAGCCACACAGGGCTCCCAATTTCCAGTAAAAAGTATAAAGGTGTCGGAACTTACCTCACATATCGCACCTCGAGACGTACCTGATCCTTTAATGATCTATCCTGTTATACCTTCCGATCAACCTCCCCTTTCATTCTTCAACTTTACATGTCGATCATACCTCAATATTCTTACCTTATCCGACATGCCTGTTTCGCACCATTACTTACCTGTGTACTTTGTAACTTCCAATATCATCAGTCGCTCTCTTCTGTCGACGTCGTTCTTCAGCTGAAATCAAAGGTTAGTATAAGGAATTTCATTTCCTTTGGCTGGGCTCTATCGCACGATCTTAAATATGAAAGAAAGGTAACATCCTAAATGTCCTGTAGCTTTCTGTTTATAGATGTGGTGCACAACACACCGATAAACAAGACTCTACTAGACACGGTCTGTAGACACTCCGAGGACGAACTGCTCTGATATCACTTTTGTCACGACCCAACCCCGTGGGCCATGATTACTGCCCGAACTGGACACCCGTATATGAACCTGTTACATATAATCAAACTGAATCTATGAACAATATGGAAACTAGCAAAAGAACTCCAACGGTTCATTACATCGTCATATATGTATATTCAGATAACTGTGTCCTGAGGAGTCACAACTGATCAACTCATAAAATGATACGCAAGCCGACAAGGCTGCCACTACAGACGGATATTTTATCATAGCATATCGTACAGACACAGCTGAACAGAACTTATACACGACACACACATATGTCCACAGACCTCTAAGAGGACTAATAGCGAAATATGACGGGACAAGGCCTCGCCGTACCCCTGGATAAACATATATATATATATATATATATATATATATATCATGAAATCTGTACTAAAAATCTAGACTCCGGAACAACGGAACTCTCCAAGACAACTGAGTAGAAGTCCTATGCGGAAGGATCATCAAACTGACTATCTGTACCTGCAGGCATGAAACGCAGCCCCCCGAAGAAAGGGGGTCAATACGGAATATGTACTGAGTATATAAAGCATGAAAAATAGTAAAAAGGATCATAACTGAAATAGGGAGTACAGAAGACAAGTACAATATTCAGAATACCAAAACACTTGCCTTTTGAAACATAAATCATGCATGTCAATATCATATATCATACCCGGCCCATTATGGGACTCGGTGAATACAATCATCATATGCACTCCTGGCCGCCATAACATGTCATCATATCATCATATCATCATATATATATATATATACCGTACCCGGCCCTCTAGTGAGGGACTCGGTGAACAATGCAGTGAAACTCTGCACGATAACATACCCGGCCCGGGACTCAGTGAAAGACATTTTGAGGCATGCACGAGCAGAGTAGTGAGCAACCATATGCAATTTGAAACATTATAAAGACTCAAACAGAATAAGAAGAAAGGATTAACACCTGAGTATCAACAGCGACAATCATATCAAGTATCCCTCGAATGTCATTATAAATTATCAAAAGAGCCTTAGGAATCATAGACATGTATCAATATAATATGAAATAGCTTATAGAAGTCAAGGACATGAGTTATCGTAGAGTCTTCCAAGAATAGAAGCTTATATTTATTGACTACTATCCAACGATAGAAAATTTGAGAGGGAGGCTCAATCATTTCCAGAGTTCTAACATCAAGAAGTGAATAGGAATCATGAACTACACTCAAGACTTACGAATAAGATTACCCCAAATCTCATATCATTTATCACTTAAATCTAAGACATGCCAAATGAAAGAAGGGACAACTTTACATACCTGCTGAAGGTCATTCGTAATCTCGTTCGCTTCGTCGCCCCTTTAGCCTATTTAATATAAAAGTAACGCTATCGTCAGTAACTATACTTCCTAGCTCATAAGTCTGTAACCAATCGCCTATAGAACTTATTCTTTAACTTATACTTTCTCGATTAGGGTTTTCATTAGTTAAGGACTTAACGGAAATTGAGCAGCATTTCCCCTACATATTCGCCTAACCCGAACTTCCAATTATCCTCCTGTTATCACAGAAATACCAACAATGACAGTAATAACAATATTCATATAGAACCCTTACAATTCAGCCCATAAACAACTCTAACAATCCAATAACCCTTTTTAATCCTTTTCAACCCACAATTTCGTATAACAACGATTTCATACAATTTCTTACTTCCAATTTCATCCAATCCAATTTTAATCCTTCCATTACAACACCATTAATACAATTATACTATAAAACAAGAAAATCTTACCTTAATTTTCTCGGAGGAATTTCTACACTTAATTGCTCCAATTTCATAATTTCTTCTTCCTCAATTCAATATCCAATGTTGCTATCACCTCCTTGGACTTGTAAATCACCTTGGAATTAAATCAAAGCAATTTTTTTTTGAAACAGCCATGGTTGGCCGTGAACAGTAGCAGCCATGGCTGCTCATGCTCTTCTTTCTCTCAACTTCATTAGATTTTGCAATTTGAAATATGACTCACATTAGTCATGAATTGTGAACTTATATATGTTGCATAACCATATGGCAATATATATATATATTTTATAAAGGTATCGGGTGGGGCCCACTCAAAGTATAATTAATTTAATTAATCATTAATCCCCGCTTAATAATATAATCATAATTAATTAGTTCCTAATCTCCAATAATATTTCTACACTAAATAAAATTTATAAACAATTTGTGTGATAATTAAAATTGAAAATTAAAAGTTCTTCTTTCATGTCCGAAAATAATCCCGTCTTTAACTTGAGTCGATTTGCTTGCGAATAATTCGACGCATAAAAATACGGGGTATAACACATGCTTACTCAACTGAATGAATACGTGATTACTGAACTGCTGAGATACTGAATTGAATGTCTACTGAGCTAATTGAATACTAAGCTGTCTGAATACTGGATCAGCTGAATACTGGACTGGCATGAATACATGAGTACTAGAATGACATTTGAGTACTAAGAGGACATGAATAGCTGAGTATTGAACTGACATACATATTGTAACATGAGATCGGAATAGCGTATCTGTCTGATCATCAGTCTACGGATGAAAAGTTATGCTCAGGTTAACCTTGGTACCCAATCCTTTCTGAAATGATCTCCAGAAGTTTAATGTGAACTGGACACCATGATCTGCAATGACAGACACTGGGTCCCATGAAGTTGAACAATTTCTCGAATAACAACTTAGCATAGTCCATGCTAAATCTGTCATCTTAACAGGCAAGATGTGTGCTGACTTCGTAAGTTTCTCCACAATCACCCAAATCAGGTCGTGCCTCCAAACTGAACGAGGTAGACCTATTATAAAGTCCATATTTATCATCTCCCATTTTCAAACACGAATATCTATATTCTGAGCCAAGCCGCCAAGCCTCTGGTGTTCAACTTTCACTTGCAGACAATTTGGGACACTTAGCCATAAGCCTTGCCACATTATTTTTCATATGGTTCCACCAATAAGCGTCCTTAAGATCATGATACATCTTCATGGAATCTGGGTGAATGGAATACCTAGAATTGTGAGCTTCTGACATAATCTGCTCTGTGAGCCCATCTATATCTAGAACGCATAATCTGCCTCAGTATCTTGTGGTACCGTCATCTCCCCCTTGTTCAAAAGTTGACGCTTTATGTTTCTGAATCCCCTCTTTCATCTGCAACAAGTAGGGATCACTAAACTACTTCTCTTTAACTTCAATGACTAAGGAGGAATAAGCCATGTTCTGGGCAATAACTCCACCCACTTCGGAGTCCGAAAGTCGAACTTGTAGCTTGGATAAGTGGTGAACTTCTTTCACCATAATTCTCTTGTCTGCCTCAATCATGAGATGTAGTTCCCATAATTGATTTCTTTCTGAGATACTTCTTAAAATACTCATAGTACTGTTGTGTGCTAAGTCTTTGACTAGCACCCTAATGATTAGAGTCTCGTGCAATGGCACTACCATTGTGACATATAACTGGGCATGATATTATAGCTTTTCTGTGATCGCCTAATCGATAATAACTGAACTTGACACAATTCGATCGACGGTCATTCTACTCACTTCGGGTTTCTTCTAAATTGAGGCATATTCCTTATGGAGACTATCTCATTATTCCAACCTAACTAAACTGAGGTTTTTCATATCTCATGTTAACCCGTCGGGTCTTCAATTATCTCGCTGGACTTACTGGCTATTTATGCATCTCCCCCTTAGACCAAGGCTAACGTTTTATGCTCGCAAATTCTTCTCTTTTGTTGGGATCTAATTATATTTCATTCTGTAATTCCTTTGTACTTTACAACACTGACGACTCTTTTTTTTCTTTTTTCCAACTCACTTCTGAGCAATTTCTTACTGGGAAAAACTAAATTACCTACATGAATGGGTTGCTACTGTATTCATAACTGGCATACTCTATTTTAACCACTTAACTCTGCTCACACTGTAAATCTTAGGGAAAACCCTTTTTGACAACTCTTAAAGGCTATTCTTCTGTAGTTTTCTCTCTTACTGCTTAGCTGATTTCTTCTTCCACTAATCACTCTACTCCGAACTTAACTTAAGGCCTTGGTTTCTAACACACATTTGGATGTATTCGAACTGTCACCCACTTAAGGTGTTCATCTGACTAAGGAAATCAAATCATAAAATCAGATCATACTTATATTAGTTCTGCTGAAATTGCTAATGCATTGTATCTACTGAAAACTTACTTACTATTTTTCTGTTAATCACCTGCTAGCTTCATATTTTCTTATTCTTCTATGAATAACGTAAGTTATTTCTAACTCTTCCTCATCATCTGACGCTATTCTATGGTCGTATACTATCTTTTCTGCACTATGGATCACACTTAAGAAACTTTCATCTATCTTATATGAAAAATTGGAACAACTATACCCAAACTTTCTATACACTTAAAAATTCATATCAGACTATACACATCTGGGATAAACACTTACTCACATAACTTAAGAGAGAACTGTCACATCTCCTTCTCTCATAATAATAATTACTTCTTATAGTAACTTACTACCGTCGTACTCTCTAACTGTGATCTAACTAAACTTAAACAAACTAAAATCATTCTTGAAAATTTAATATCTTCTACTCATGGTTCTTATTTCATACATATCTCTTTTATTAACGGGCATAGATCGTACGAAAATTTCATCTGTGGTGATAATTGGGGATGCCTCTTTGTCCTGACGACCTGCTGAAGCACCCAAGAAGTTTTTACTGAGACCTGAAATACCAGGCTTAGCTATATTACAACCTATCTGGGCTTGAGAATTAAGAGGATCCATCGAAACACACATCAAGGCCCAAACGATACACCCTTTGGTGTCTCCTATCACACTTGTTGCACATAAGATTCTGAAAACTTCTGTGGCTCACACTGATATGTCACTGAGAGGTTGGTGCTCTTAAACTCTACTTCTAGCTGAACTGACCTTTTTGATCAAATCTAGACCTCGAGACTAGTGTACTAGCTGCAGATGGAGTGGGTCCTGATGACCTCCTATAGAAAACTATCTGCGCACACTTCCTTGAGATCCTTCATGATTTACATTTCCTTTAGAATTAGCTCCTTTTCTAATTTCTCTAATATCCTCTCCCCGTTGTCTCCCATTCTCCTTTCTCAAGAACATCATTATCATTCAACTTCCCATTCATTATACAACACCCTTTCTCGGGCAACTTGCACTTTATTCCACTTTTAATAGCAGCTCAAGTCTCATTCGTTACCAGCAAGTACTTCACAATTGTACCCCTATGGGTAATCAACCTCAGTTGGGCCTTGAATTACCTGTTCATCGCCTGCGCATTCGAAACGTACATAATTCGATAGGAAGAGAAGGTTACTTATTGCTCTAAGCTTCATGGCACGATCTAGAGTAGAAAGAAATGAGACAATCCTGAATGTTTTGGTGGTCAACTATTTATATGTGTGGGGCTCTCACACATATAAAAGTGACCCCACTGGACACGGTTTCATAGACTCCCTAAGACACTTGAACCTGGGGCTTTGATACTATGCTTTGTGACACCCCAAACCTGGGCCTGGACGTAACACGGCACCCGGTGCCTGACTGCATGTGACCGAGCGAACCAACTGGCTGGTTGAATCAACATGTGATACCAAAATATAACTGATTTATAAAATAAAACTAACATATGCTGATTAACTAGAAGTCTGACTGAAATATCATAATGCGAAAATACTTAGACAATCTGAAAATATCTAAAAGTAGCAAACATGGCTAAACCAAAACAACTGAACAACTGAGTATAACTGCCAACAAGACTAACATAACAAATATCTGACTTTCTGGACTGTGTCTATGAAGCCTCTAAGAATACTGAATAATATAGTTGTCTAAAAACTGAAATAACTGGATAGCTGACAACGCCCCGACGGAATTTAGGGCTCACCAATAGGTGATACGTTCACTCCTAAATAGCTGAGTCGTCAACCTGTATATCATTGCCTACATCGCGAGATGCAGGCCCCCAAGTAATAAAAAGAGACATCAACACATTTGAATTGTACTGGTATATAAAGCAACTGAAGCAATAAAGTACTGAATTGAAACTGAAACTGAAACTGATAACTGATAACTATGATAGCAAATGAAGTAGAGATATGAATACTCCCTGCTCTGTATATGAATCATCTAATTTATCTGTATTTGTATATGTGGGGTCTCGGCCCAATAATAAATGGACGCTATGGCCTTGGCCTAGTAGTGCGTCAGCCAATGGCTTCAGCCAAGTACACGTATATATAAGACTGTGCCCTTGGGAAAAATCACATATGTTGAATTATGGTTAATTAATAAAGACTAAGACCATAATAACAATGAACAATACTGAACTGAAATCGACATGTTGGACTGAACTGAAAACATTGACTGTCTTTGAGCATACTTAATTTCTAGACTAAGACTCATGTGGTAACAATATATAAGTCTATAAAGATTACGTGTTGAGTTCATGATATTCAAATTGACAACCATGAACGAATTCTGTAACTGCAACCCTAGAAGATAACAGTTCTACAACATACCATGAAACCAGGGCTAAAATGGATTCTGAGTCAAATTACTGATAAGTATGAAGAATGAGGCATAGGGAGAATCATGAACATTCCCTAACATATATAGTTAGCCTCACATACCTATAATCGCTCCAATATAATGAACTAAACTGATTTTCTGACGTAGAACACCAAAACTCTAGCTTTGAATCACTTGGGAAGGATTTACCCTGGAAATCCTATGTTTTGGTTGAAGAATCATTTTACTAATCATGAATAATTATTGTAATTACTTAGGAATAGTTAGAGCGATCTTACCTTGATGTGGGAGGATGAGGCGAGGAAGAAAACGACCGCTTAGGGTTTTAGAACGAAGTTGTAATGTTTAATAATTCAAATTTTGAGTTATGTGTTGAATTTATAGCATGGGGCATTTTGGACCCCCCGTGTTATACCTCGGAACTTTGGGTTGCTGAGCAGTGAAGGGACTAACGTAAGTTAAGGTGTACATGATGTCCCTACAAGTAAGAAGGGATACTTAATAATTCTAATTAAGATTCCAAAGAAGTTAAAGGCAAGGGAGAAAAGTTCGTTAAATGAAACTTCACCGCAGTTCAGCGAAAGGGGAGTTCGACTGTCGTTCTTTGTATTGTCGAACGAGTCGACGCTTCGTCGATTGTGCTGTACAATTAAGCTAGAGCGAAGACCATTCGACGAACAGGTCGACGCTCCGTCGATCAGTTTGACGAACCGTCCTTCTCACCGTAGAATGAAAGGAAACAACAGAGTGCTCACTGGAAATTTAACAACTTCGACGACCAGATCGACGCTCCGTCAATCATAACGTATATCTCGGTCAGGGCTGATTTTGAGAATTAATATAAAGGCCCCTCCTTCATTTTATTTCATTTTCATCTCACTCCTCCACACACCAAGAACCCTCTAGAACCTTCTCCATCATTCATCCACAAGAACCTAAGGGAAAACCAAGATTTACTACACCAAATCCATGAAAACAAGTGTATGAAACCCATTAAGAGTTCATCTAAGCCAAGAAAACTCAATAGAAGAAAGCTAGGGTTTTGGTGCAAAAAGAGAAGTTCTACTCAAAGGTTGTCCATCCACCACCCATGGTGAGTTTTATGGTATTTACATGTCATTTAAGGTGTTGAAAGTTGAAACACTTAAGACTATAGAAGGAGGTAGAAAATGGGTCATGAATGAGTGAATAGTGTCATTATTGAACAATAGTTGGGAGGAATTATGAATGTTAGTATGTTGTGATTGTGAATATGTTATTAATGACACTTAGACCACGGAATAAGTATTATGTATGAGAAAACGCGATAATGGGCTATAACTATAATTGTGGAGAAATTGAAGGGAAATGGTGAATTGTGGTATATGTAGATGAATGATGATTATTGTTGCGATATTGTGAATATTGTTATGTACGGTTGGGAGTTGATATAGAATGTGGGAAAAGTAGTAGAAACAAAGGAAGTGCTGCCCAATTTTCCCTAGAAATAGCAAAATGTTCTCATAGCCGACTAACTAATGTTAATGCAAATCTTCTTGAAGGTAGAAAAGCGAGCATCGAAGGGGAACGACCAAGCGATAGAGTATTTAAATGAAAAAGGTATGTGAGGCTAGTCCTTTATTCCTATGGCATGAATCCTATAGTATGACTTTCCTTCCTCTCCATGAATCTCTTAAATTCAGAAAAATACGAGCCTATGTTCATCAATAGCTACACAAGGTAATGAGTTAAAGTATAGAAGTTCTAGATGTTCAGTATATGATGTTCCTAAAACGTTAATGAGGTCATTTATTTCTTACACTCACCTCATATTCTATTCCCTTCAAGATGAGGCAGGATGTTAATGAGTGCTCCATAAGGGAATCGGGGGATCACGACCTTACGTCACCCCGATAAAGCATAGTTGTCCTTGAGTCTTTACGCATGCACTATGATGAGCATATTATGGTGATGATAGAACACAGCGCCTATTTGGCTTGGCAGTCACCGCTAAGGCGGGCAGCGTATACACAATGGCCAGATGGCATGGGCAGATACCACTAGTGGGCAGCATGAGATGATACGCCGGACGCAGGAGGCCTGGAAGCAGGATAATGATTATCACACCGATCCGATATGGACGGGAAACTTATATTATGCATATATGACATGATGATGATTATGAGTAAGCCAGCATGCATCATTTCCTTTATATTTGACAGTCAGATACAGATGCTCCTTATTGATGCTTCCTTTATTTCATTGATGTAATATCATTGTTTATGCCTCTCATACTCAGTACAATGTTCGTACTAACGTTTGTTTTCTTTAGATGTTGTGTTCATGCCCACAGGTAGACAGGGAGGTGAGCTTGATCCAAACTCGTAGTAGCTGTCAGCTGATTCGAGAGCACTCCATTGTTTCGGAGGTGCTTATGGTTATTCTTTTGGTGTACATACGTATATTTTGGCATGACGGGGTCTTCTCCCGTCCTTATGTCTAGTACTCTAGTAGAGGCTCGTAGGTATGCAGTGTGGGTTATATGGTCTCACGAGATTACCATTATGTATGTATATATATATATATATATATATATATATATATATATATATATGTATATGTTATTTTAATGACCAAAAGACTTGTGCATATAAAATGATTTTCGTATAATTTGAGTACGATTTTGATAAAAGAATGTTTAATGAGCATGATAAGCAGTAGAATGAGGGGTGCTTGATGGTTAGACCCGGGTACCTGTCACGGCCCCTGGTCGGGTCGTGACAAAAGTGGTATCAGAGCAGTTCAATCCTAGGAAGTGTCTACGAGCCGTGTCTAGTAGAGTCTTGTTTATGGTGTGTTGCGCGCCACATCAATAAACTGGAGGCTACAAGGCATTTAGGAAAAACATTACCATCTTTCTTCTTATGAGATCGTGCGACAGAGCCGTGTATAAGATTTTATCCTGCCTAATAGTGTGATGTGATTTCAGAAATGCCGCCAAAGGGAAACGCTACAGCCGCCCAGAAGGGCAAGATTGCGACAAAAAAACGGGTAGAAAGAGAGCCGTCAATGAATGTAGAAAAGGGCGAGTCACATAATGAGGCCTTATCTAATACTTCCTCCACCCCGCCCAATATAGAAGAACCAGGAGGAGTTTTAGCTCCTGTTCCTCTACCAGTTGCTTCGGGTCAACAAGTGACCGAGGCTATTCAGCTATTGACACAGTTGGTTGCTGCCCTAGGCACAGCGACAGAATGCAGGCCCAAGTGATCGGTCAGCTAGCACCCGAGCCCATGATTTTATGAGCTTGAATCCTCCGGAGTTTTTCGGGTCAAAGCCGGATGAAGACCCGCAAGGTTTCGTTGATGAGATGCTGAGAACATTGAGAATTATTCAGGCCTCCGAGACTGAATCTGTGGAGTTGGCATCTTATAGACTCCGAGATGTGGCGGTATTGTGGTATAATAATTGGATAGCATCAAGGAGAGAAAATACGCCTCCTCCCGTGTGGCAAGAATTCGTAGATGCTTTCATTCGCCATTATTTGCCACCCGAGGTCCGCCGAGCTAGGGCATATAGATTTCTAAATTTGAAGCAAGAAAGTATGAGTGCCCGGGAGTATAGCCTGCAATTTAACTCTTTGGCTAGATATGCCCCGACTATGGTGGCCGATATGGGAGATAGGGTGCACAGGTTTGTGAGTAGCTTGGGGCCACATTTGTTCAAGGATTGTTTGACGGCTTCGCTACAAGAAGGGATAGATATTTCCCGAATACAAGCCCATGCCCAGAACTTAGAGGGACGACAGCCACCACCAAGAGGTGATCGTGATGTTGAAAGAAGGCAAAGCAAGAGGGCTAGATCGATGGGGGCAGGCAGTGATTATAGAGGGAGATCAATGCAGACATATTCTAGACATTCAGACCAGTCGGTGACTAGTGCACCTTCTCAATTTACGGGTAGGAGATTTGATCGCTCCTTTCATTCAGGACAGGGTCAGAGTTCGAGGGCCTCATATTCTCAGTCCAGGGAAGATTATAGTCAGAGGAGACCCTCAGTACCGCGATGCAGCCAGTGCGGTAGACTACATTCCGGACAATGTCACCAAGGTTCGGATGCTTGCTATGCTTGTGGCCAGGTTGGGCATATGATGCGAGATTTCCCGTCGACGAGCGGCAGAGTGGGGATTCAGCCCACAGGATCAGCAGCGGGTTCATCGTCAGTGCGCCCAGTAGGGCAGACTCCCCAGATCCCAGCAGGTCGAGGTAGAGGAAGAGGGGGGGCATCTACTTCGGGTGTCACTCAGCCTCGTGTGTATGCTTTAGCTGGACGACAGGATCTCGAGTCCTCCCCAGATGTGGTTACAGGTACATTATCTGTATTTTCCCATGATGTATATGCCTTGACAGATCCGGGTTCTACTTTCTCCTATATTACTCCATATGCTTCTGGTCATATTGGGGTGAAACCTGAGCCAATCAAACCTTTTGAGGTAACTACTCCGGTTGGTGATCCCGTGATAGCTAGACAAGTGTATAAAAATTGTGTGCTTGTGGTATGCAATCTCCAGACCAAAGCTGATTTAATTGAGCTGGAAATGCTAGATTTCGATGTGATTATGGGTATGGATTGGTTGGCCTCATGTTATGCTAATGTGGATTGCCGAATGAAGATAGTCCGATTCCAATTTTCGGGAGAGCCCGTGCTTGAATGGAGGGGTAGTACAGCCTCTCTAAAAGGTAGGTTTATTTCCTAACTTAAGGCAAGGAAGATGATAAGCTAAAGGATATATTTATCATCTAGTCCGAGTTCACGATACCGAAGCAAAGTTATCAACTTTCTAATCCGTTCCGGTAGTGAACGAATTTTCGGATGTATTTCCTGATGAGCTTCAAGGCCTTCCTCCAGAAAGAGAAATTGACTTCGCCATTGATGTGTTGCCGGACACCAAGCCTGTTTCTATTCCTCTTTATCGAATGGCTCCGGCAGAATTGAAAGAGCTAAAGGCGCAGTTGAAAGATTTGCTTGAGAAGGGGTTTATTAGACCCAGTTCATCGCCGTGGGGAGCACCAGTCTTGTTCGTGAGAAAGAAAGATGGTTCCCTACGAATGTGCATCAATTATAGGCAGTTGAACAAGGTGATGATAAAGAATAAATATATTCTCCCTAGGATTGATGATTTATTTGATCAAGTACAAGGTGCCAAGTGGTTTTCTAAAATAGACTTGAGGTCGGGTTATCATCAAGTGAGGGTTAGAGAAGAAGATATTCCCAAAACAGCTTTCAGAACAAGATATGGCCACTATGAATTTCGGGTGATGTCGTTTGGGTTGACCAATGCTCCAGCCGTGTTTATGAATTTGATGAATAATGAATTCAGGCCACTCTTGGATTTATTTATGATAATATTCATTGATGATATTCTGGTATATTCTCGCACAGACTCAGAGCATGCAGATCATTTACGTATCATACTTGGAATTCTCCGAGCTCGAGAATTATATGCAAAATTTTCAAAGTGCGAGTTCTGGTTGAATTTCGTAACATCTCTAGGACATGTCATATCAGATGACGGTATTCGAGTTGATACTCAGAAAATTGAAGCTGTGAAGAATTGGCCAAGGCCTACGACACCTACCGAAGTTCGTAGTTTTCTGGGATTGGCAGGATACTATAGAAGGTTTGTAGAAGGATTTTCCTCTATTTTAGCTCCGTTGACGAAGCTAACCCAGAAGTCAGCTAAATTTCAATGGAATGATGCTTGTGAACGTAGCTTCCAAGAGCTAAATGACAGATTAACCTCAGCTCCAGTCTTAACACTTCCAGAAGGGTCAGATATTTAAGTGGTATACTGTGATGCTTCCGGTGCTGGGTTACGATGTGTGCTAATGCAGCACGGTAGAGTTATTGCTTATGCTTCGAGATAGCTGCGGAAGCATGAAAAGAACTATCCGACTCATGACCTCGAATTAGCGGCAGTTATTCATGCATTAAAGATATGGAGACATTACTTGTATGGCGTACATGCTGATATCTATACAGACCACAAGAACCTCCAATACATTTTCAAGTAGAAGGAGTTAAACCTGCGGCAGAGGTAGTGGTTAGAATTGTTGAAAGATTATGATGTGAATATTTTGTACCATCCTGGAAAAGCCAATGTAGTAGCCGATGCTCTTAGCCGCCGATCAATGGGAAGTTTATGTGAAGTTCCTCTGGAAAGGAAAGAAATGATTCATGAGCTTTACTAGCTAGCTAATCTTGGAGTGCGTGTAATTGATTCAGGTAGTGCAAGGATTGGTATTAATGATCCCACGGTTTCGTCTCTGAATGTGGAAGTGAGAGAGCGTCTGTACGAAGATCCGCAGTTGAGCCAATATAGAGACACATTTCATGAAAAAGAGAGATCTCCATTTAAAACTGCGATAGATGAGATCCTTAGATACCACGGCAGGCTATGTGTTCCGAATGTTGCAGAATTGCGCCGACGAATTCTGGAAGAAGCCCATTATTCTCGGTATTCTATTCACCTAGGTGCAACAAAAATGTACCATGATCTCAAATTGATCTATTGGTGGGATGCATGAAGAGAGACATAGAAGAATTTGTAGCCCAATGTCCAAACTGCCAACAAGTAAAGATCGAACATCAGAAGCCAGGAGGATTATTGCAAGCAATGGAAATCCCTACTTGGAAATGGGAAGTGATCAATATGGATTTTATTATGGGCTTACCTCGTTCCCGAGGCAAGCATGATTCTATATGGGTGATCGTGGACAGACTCACGAAAGCAGCCCATTTTCTTCCAGTCAGAACCACATATTCCGCAGAAGATTATGTGAGGTTGTATCTCAAGGAAATTGTGCGACTTCATGGTGTTCCATTATCCATTATTACAGATAGAGGAGCACAGTTTACAGCCAAGTTCTGGAAGTCCTTTCAAGAAGGTCTAGGTACGTAGGTGACGCTTAGTACAGCATTCCATCCGCAAACTAATGGGCAAGCCGAGCGTACTATTCAGACCTTGGAGGATATGCTCCGAGTATATGTGCTGGATTTCGGTGGTACTTGGGATGATCACCTACCCCTTATTGAGTTCGCATATAACAATAGCTACCATTCGAGTATCCAAATGGCCCCGTATGAAGCTTTATATGGAAGAAATTGTAGGTCCCCAATTGGATGGTTCGAAATAGGGGAAGTATAGTTAATAGGCCCTGAATCAGTTCAGCAAGCAGTAGAAAAAGTCAAAGTGATCCGAGATCGATTATTGATGGCCCAAAGTCGCCAAAAGTCTTACGCGGACAACCGCCGCGAGACTTGGAGTTTCAAGTTGATGATTGGGTATTTTTGAAGGTGTCGCCAATGAAAGGGGTGATGAGATTTGGCAAGAAAGGGAAATTGAGTCCCCGTTACATTGGACCCTATAAAGTTATCCATAAGGTGGGCCAAGTAGCCTACGAATTGGACTTGCCTTCAGAGCTTGAATCAGTCCACCCAGTTTTTCATGTCTCAATGCTCCGCAAGTGTGTTGGAGATCCCAAGAGAATTGTTCCGATAGATGATGTGCAAGTGACAGAAAAGTTAGCATATGAAGAAGTACCCATTTCCATCTTAGACAGACAAGTACGAAGACTTCGAAACAAGGAAGTGGCTTCAGTTAAGGTCTTATGGTGGAATAACAATCGAGAAGAGATGACTTGGGAAGCGGACGAGAAAATGAAATGCAAGTGTCCACACTTATTCCAACCCCAGGAGAGCTTCAAGATGAAACGCCAACAATATAAGGTATGTATGCAGTAAATGAAGTGTAATAATTAGAGTATCTGAACACCCCTATTTCCATCATTACTAAGATATTATATCCCTCATCTTCGGGAGCTTTCGTAAGTCCTTCTTAAAGTTTTATTGTGTTGGAGAGGAAGAATTATTATGGGTTGTTGTGACATGACGGTAGCGCCATATTACAGGGGAAACTCTGGCGAAATTTTTGTAGAATTCCCGAGTACTTAACATTCGAGGACGAATGTTCCAAAAAGGGGGGAAGAATGTTATACCTCGGAACTTTGGGTTGCTGAGCAGTGAAGGGACTAACGTAAGTTAAGGTGTACATGATGTCCCTACAAGTAAGAAGGGATACTTAATAATTCTAATTAAGATTCCAAAGAAGTTAAAGGCAAGGGAGAAAAGTTCGTTAAATGAAACTTCACCGCAGTTCAGCGAAAGGGGAGTTCGACGGTCGTTATTTGTACCGTCGAACGAGTCGACGCTTCGTCGATTGTGCCGTAGAATTAAGCTAGAGCGAAGACCATTCGACGAACAGGTCGACGATCCGTCGATCAGCTCGACGAACCGTCCTTCTCACCGTAGAATGAAAGGAAACGACAGAGTGCTCACTGGAAAGTTAACGACTTCGACGACCCGATCGATGCTCCGTCGATCCGATCGACGCTCCGTCGATCCGATCGACGCTCCGTCGATCATACCGTATATCTCGGTCGGGACTGATGTTGAGAATTAATATAAAGGCCCCTCCTTCATTTTATTTCATTTTCATCTCACTCCTTCACACACCAAGAACCCTCTAGAACCTTATCCATTATTCATCCACAAGAAACTAAGGGAAAACCAAGATTTACTACACCAAATCCATGAAAACAAGTGTATGAAACCCATTAAGAGTTCATCTAAGCCAAGAAAACTCAAGAAAAGAAAGGTAGGGTTTTGGTACAAAAAGAGAAGTTCTACTCAAAGGTTGTTCATCCACCATCCAAGGTGAGTTTTATGGTATTTACATGTTATTTAAGGTGTTGAAAGTTGAAACACTTAGACTATAGAAGGAGGTAGAAAATGGGTCATGAATGAGTGAATAGTGTCATTATTGAACAATAGTTTGGAGGAATTATGAATGTTAGTGTGTTGTGATCGTGAATATGTTATTAATGACACTTAGACCACGGAATAAGTATTATGTATGAGAAAACGCGATAATGGGCTATAACTATAATTGTGGAGAAATTGAAGGGAAATGGTGAATTGTGGTATATGTAGATGAATGATGATTATTGTTGCGATATTGTGAATATTGTTATGTACGGTTGGGAGTTGATATAGAATGTGGGAAAAGTAGTAGAAACATAGGAAGTGCTGCCCAATTTTCCCTAGAAATAGCAAAATGTTCTCATAGCCGACTAACTAATGTTAATGCAAATCTTCTTGAAGGTAGAAAAGCGAGCATCGAAGGGGAACGACCAAGCGATAGAGTATTTAAATGAAAAAGGTATGTGAGGCTAGTCCTTTCTTCCTATGGCATGAATCCTATAGTATGACTTTCCTTCCTCTCCATTAATCTCTTAAATTCAGAAAAATATGAGCCTATGTTCATCAATAGCTACACAAGGTAATGAGTTAAAGTATAGAAGTTCTAGATGTTCAGTATATGATGTTCCTAAAACGTTAATGAGGTCATTTATTTCTTACACTCACCTCATATTCTATTCCCTTCAAGATGAGGCAGGATGTTAATGAGTGCTCCATATGGGAATCGAGGGATCCCGACCTTACGTCACCCCGATAAAGCATAGTTGTCCTTGAGTATTTACGCATGCACTATGATGAGCATATTATGATGATGATAGAACACCACGCCTATTTGGCTGGGCAGTCACCGCTAAGGTGTGCAGCGTATACACCATGGCCAGATGGCATGGGCAGACACCACTAGTGGGCGGCATGAGATGATACCCCGGACGCGGGAGGCCTGGACGCAGGCTAATGATTATCACAGCGGTCTGATATGGACGGGCAACTTATATATTTATGCTTATATGACATGATGATGATTATGAGTAAGCCAGCATGCATCATTTCCTTTATATTTGACAGTCAGATACAAATGCTCCTTATTGATGCTTCCTTTATTTCATTGACGTAATATCATTGTTTATGCCTCTCATACTCAGTACAATGTTCGTACTGATGTCCGTTTTCTTTGGATGCTATGTTCATGCCCACAGGTAGACAGGGAGGTGAGCTTGATCCAGACTCGTAGTAGCTGTCAGCTAATTCGAGAGAACTCCATTGTTTCGGAGGTGCTTATGGTTATTCTTTTGGTGTACATACGTATATTTTGGCATGACGAGGTCTTGTCCCGTCCTTATGTCTAGTACTCTAGTAGAGGCTCGTAGGTACGCAGTGTGGGTTATATGGTCTCATGAGATTACCATTATGTATGTATATATATATAAATATATATATATATATATATGTATATGTTATTTTAATGACCAAAAGGCTTGTGCATATAAAACTATTTAGCCCCGAGTACCCGTCACGGCCCCTGGTCATGGCTTGCCCTTGCCTTGCTTTGGGGCCAGCTCATCGAGCTCCCTTATCCAATTTACACTTAGATGATTTGCTTGAATTTTTCCCACTTTTGGACCCGTACCTCTCTGAGCGCGGTCCAAGGCGAGCCCTCACCTCGCTTACTTTTACACTTAGTCGATAGCGTTCAGTAAAATGGGCATGACTCCTAGCATAGAGCTCCATTCGGGCTTCACAATATACTGCTGGAAAGCTATTTCAAAGGGCTACAACTTTCATGTTTTACATTTTCTCAAATTCGTAATAGATTTTCACTAAGATGGGATGGAAGGCAGAACTACGGAAAACTTAACCGATTCTATCTAATTTGAGCACCCCTCTATTTTCCATTTTGAGACGATCATATCTCCTTGATCCGGACTCCAATTAGCCTGATCATTATATGCTTGGAAAGGTATTTCTATGTACTACAACTTTCATTTAGGAACCTTTTCCAAATTCCTAACGAATCAAGGTGTTATGGTTGCCTGAAGTCGGCCCCTCATCCACTTTCGCAAAACGTTCAAACCTTCAAATTTCCTCTGAAACTCTAACGATACGAGTCTAACCTTTATTTTATGATACGAGGTGTTACTGATATCTTCATCATCTCTCCTGTAATCTATCATGGCTAATTAAATTGTGTTAAATCAGCACCAACTGGTGACTTCTTTATGACCGGTACAGAATTGTCCGAATAGTTGTGAATACTTCCTTTACCATAGATCACGACTTCTTAATTATCCTATATGAATTTGAGATACTGCTGCAACGAAGATGCCACGACTCCAGCAGCGTGTAACCATGGTCGTCCCAATAATAAGTTGTAGCTCGTTTTGATATCCATAATGACGAACTCCACCACGCATTCTGGTGGACCCATTTGTATGTGCAAATCTATTTCTCCAATTGGGTCACTGGTTGTGCTATCATAAGCTTTTACATTTGTTCGACTCTGGTGGATTTTGTCAACATCATATCTAAGTTGTTTCAAAGTCGTCACGGGGCATACATTCAACCCAGCCCCTCCATCAATCAGTACTTGAGGGATAATCTTGTTGTGGCATTTGACTGTTATGTGTAAGGCCTTATTGTGGGTCTTACCCTCTCTTGGTAATTCATCGTCAAAAAATGATAGCTTATGCGCTCATACAATATACCCACAATCTTGGCCAATGTTTCACACGTAGTGCCGCCGGGACCTTGGACTTCATCCAAAGCTTTCATTAAGGCTAAGAGATGTTGAGACAAACTGAGTAATAATGACATTACTAATATCCTGGCAGGAGTCTTACGCAGGTGCTCATCAATCGAATAGTCCTTGACGGGCATTTTCCTCCAAAATGTTTCAACTTTGCCTTCAGTGATTGGTCTCCTCTGAGGATTTTCGCGATGTGGCGCTTCGAGTACAGGCTCTTCTGGAGCATAACACCTTCCAGACCTAGTCATGCCCTGAACCACAACGGTTATCTCTTTTCCTTTATTGACCATCGTCAGGTGCGGTGGTTTGATCACAAAAGGTGCATTTTCAACTAGCCCTAATATTTTGAGTACAAACAGATGACTTGAGCACGAAGGGCTCCTTCTTGGCTACAACAGATGACTGGGACATCTCAGGTTTCCTTGTCAAAGGGCCTAACACTTCTTTTTGCTCTTGTAAGGACAACGAGGCGACAGTGCTTTCCAACCCTTCAATATATGGATGAATTATCGCAAGGCTTTCTTCCCATTCATCACCTCTTTCTATCATATGAATTAGATTCCCTTCGTGCTCCGGGAGAGGATTTGTGTCCACATTTGGAGGTGTTGGTTCCAGCATAAGCTCATGATTATAAATCATATCTTGTAGCTTGTGCCTTAAGTTTATGCAATATTCGGTGGTATGGCCAACTTGGTTAGAATAATAGGCACAAGTTAAATCTTACATGTACCATCGATCCTTGGGGTTAGTAGGTTTTGGTGGAATGACATTCATTCGACCGGCATCTCTTAGTTTAACAAATAAACTAGCCCTTGATTCTGGTAAAGAAGCGACTACTCTCGGAGGTTTCTTTTGGGGTGCCTCATAGTTTGCTGGGGGAGGCTGGTTTTGTGGAGTTTGGTTATTGGGTGATGGCATTTGATAATTTGGTCGTGGAGCTTGGTTGCTAGGTGCTGGTATTTGGTAATTTGGTTGTGAAGCTTGGTAGCCAGGTTGTGCGTAGCACACAGACATTGGGCTAGATTGGGGTGAAGTGATTATATAGCTGGTTTGTGGAGGAGATTAGTAGTTGTCTTGATTTTTGTGGGTTATCTCCTTTCCTCGGCTTTTTGGGCTAGTAGCTCTAGAAACATAAGCTACATCTTCTCTCTTCTTTTTGCCGCTCGCGGTGCCAGACGCACATGATCTATTTAATACACTAACAATCTTACCAGTCTTGAGGCCATCTTCGATATCTTCCCCAACGGCGACTAAATCCGCAAAGGAACTCTTTTTCATAGTTATCATTTTGTCAAAACAATCAGCTTCTTGGTACCGTATAAATGCAGCTTTGTTATATCCCGCATTTTGTACATTCGGATAATTCAAGACAATTGCAAGAAGTAAAGGACAAGGCTATATTTTGATCTTGTTTAATACCCAAGTTGTGTATGAAAATTTTTGATGTGGAAATATTAGGTAAAGCTAGGGGTAAAAAGGGAAATTCACAAGGTGGCCTATGGAAATCTTAAGGAAAATTTGGGGTTAAAAGTTGATTTTGGAAAACTTGAAATTCTTGAAATAATGGGCCAAGTGGGCCGTGTAAATGGAGTGGGCTTAGGCCCACATGGAGGCTTGATGAATAAGATAAAAGATGACTAAGTCATCATATTTATCATCTTTATCCCTAGAAATTTCAAGAAACTTGGAGAACAAAAAGAGAAGGCAAAAATAAGAGGCCATTCGGCCATGCCCAACCAAGCAAGAACCTTGGAAAAAAATTGATCAAAAATTATTTTCTTCTAGCTAAACAACCAATTGAAAGGTCCCTAGCAAAGTGAAGTGGTCATTGGAGCAAGTAAAACATCTATTCTTGCAAACTACAAATCCTAGCCAAGTGAGAAGTTAAGGGAAAAAGGTAAGGTTTAATCCCTTTCATATATGTTATGGATGATTATGTATGTTGTAGTATGTAAAAGTGGATCAAATTCATGAAAATATGGATGTTATATGTGGCCGTGTATATGTAGTGTGTGGCCGTGTAGATATGGTGTGGTGTAGGAATGATGAATCAATTATTTTATCTAGTGTTTGGTTGTTGTTGTTGTGGATTCTATGTTGATAATGAAAGTTTGATGATTCTAGTTGAAGTTGTAAAGTGTTGGAGAGTTGTTTTAGAAGCCAATGTAATTTGAATATAGTTTCTTGTATTTATGGAGAATAATGTTGTTAGTGTGTGAATTGTTGGTGTGGTTCATGAATTTGAAGGAAGGAAATGTGTTGTTATTGTTCATGTTCCATTTGGAAGGTTTCGGGTGGAATGGCATATTGGTTGGATTATTTGGAATATTGTGCGGATTGTTTGGAGTGTTCTTGAATATTGTTTGAATGGTTTCGGTTAGTACTTGAATACGTGGACAATTGTGAATTGAACATAAATGAAAAAACGTCGATGTTTGTAGAAAGAAGTTGCTAACGTTAGTATGCATTTTGGATTGATTGTGGATATTGTTAGAATAACTGTTGGTATTGTTGTTGATAATTTGGCCGAGTTGAATTCTCGGATTTGTTGTTGATGATTTGGTCGAGTTGGATTCTTGGGGATAGTTGTATTTACAGGGGAAATGCTGCCGAAATTTCTGTTAATAAAGTGTTGATTGAGAATTGGGCTTCCAAGTAGCTGTAGCTAATGTTTGGTATATACTAATATTGTTGTAGATCTTGCGAAGCCAAGGATTTAAATTCAGATTAGCTTAGGAAGCGGGCAAGGTATGTAAGGCTTACCCTCTCTTTCTTTTTGCATGATCTTTGTGAAACCAACATGACAAAGTATATGTATGATATCAAAGAAACTCCTATTCTTAGAGCCACTAGGATGGCTAACGTTCTTGACTTCCGAAGATTTGTTCTGCTATGTCTTGATACGTGTATATGGTTCCAAAAGTTCTATTTTGATTTGATCCATACCGATATTCGAAAGACACTTGATGTGATTATTGCTCTGATTTTCCAAAAAAATAGCTTCTGAAACGTTCGTAGAAGGTTCTGTACTTCAAACGCTCATAACTTTCTTATACCGAGTCGGATTGATCCGAAACTTGTTTCTGAGCCTTCAGGTGTCGGTAAGTATACTTGTCCATCGAATCTTAAAAATTTGTTCCATGTGCATATGTATATGAAGTGACGCCTTATGAGATTTATGATCTTATTCTAAATTCTCTTAACGCTGCTATTCGTTGTTAGTCTCACCTTATAATAATTGTTCGTTCAAGGTGAGACAAAGCCATGATGATTATTCCATAATATAATCGGGGGTTACTGACCATACCTCACTCCGATAGAGACATAATATTCTTTGGGCTCTCCTGCATGCTGCTTACATGATATGTGTATAGGATATATGTATATGATACATCAACATGAACATGATATATGTATATGTATATGGGGAAGATGGGAAAAAAGGCCAGAGCGCTATAGACGCTGGGATATGCACACGATACATGTATTTGTATATGACGTGATATCATCCCGGACGCGGGACATATGTGGTTAAATGGATCGGCTGCCGACGCCTCGGCAACATGATATGTTCTATTTTCTATATATATGAACAAGAAATGTTTTTCAAAAGAAAGCTAAGCATGCATGGCATTCGCCCCTAAGAGGCACTCACATGTACAGGTTCCTCTTTTATCTTATGATATGCTCTATATTTCCATTTTGTTATTATCCATACTTGTATCCATTATTATACTAGCGTTCATGCCTTACATACTCGGTACATTACTCGTACTGACGTCCCTTCTTGCGGACGCTGTGTTCATGCCCACAGGTGTCAGCAGCTTTGTAGAAGCGCTCCACTACACCGGAGTCGCCACATATTGGTACATCCTTTTGTGTACATGTTTTGGGGCATGGCGGGGTCCTGTCCCGCCCTAATGTTCAGTATTCCAGATAGAGGCTCATATATATATATATATATATATATATATATATGTGGGTAATAGACGTCTCATGATCACCTTAGTGTATATTTTTGTTTATCGCTTTTGACATCTCGAGAGCTTATGCCCGTATGCATGTTTTGTGAAGATGTTTAGCGACCATTTCATCGCGAGTATGTTGGGGATTTTAATTGTATAAGTTAAACGATTGATAGTGTGATAAGGGGTGCTCGGTAGCCAATACTGGGTACCTATCATGGCCCTCTGGTTGGGTCGTGGCAAAAGTGGTATCAGAGCAATTCGTGCTAGGGGTTGTCTACGAGCCGTGTCCAGTAGAGTCCTGTTTATGGGTGTGAAGCGCGCCACACTTATAAACAAGGGGCTGCAGGGCATTTAGGAAATCTGACCTTCTTTGTACTCTAGATTGTGCGATAGAGCTATAATAAGAGGTTTTCCTTCTTCCTATTCCAGTGTTACATTTTCAGCAATGCCTGAGAAGATGAAAGCAACAGCCTCCAAGAAGGGCAAGATGGCAGTAGAAAGGCGGACTGAACGGGAGTCACTGGTAAATATTGAAGAGGGTGAATCCCATAATGAGGCTCCCTCTCGTGCTGCTCGCACTCCGCCGATATTAGGGGATCAAGAAGGGGTTTCCACTCTAGCTCCAGCACCCCCAGTTCCCCCACCTGATGCTCCAATTCAGGAGATGAGACAGGCCATCCTTTTGCTAACTTAACTAGTATCCGCTCAAGCTCAGCAGTAGGGTATGGGTCCTGGTGATAGGGGTCACAGGAGGAGGACCAGATCTTCAAGGTTTGATCTTGGTTTCAGAGGTACCGTAAGGCAGCTGTGCGGTGGGTACCCAGTTCGTTCAACAACAGGTGTGCCTCTACAGTTTCCTGGACCCAGGTTTAATAGACCCACTTATCTCGGATCAGGTCAGGGCTATGGAGTTTTGGGTTCTCTGTATAGCGGTGAATTTAGTCAGAGGAGACCACCTGTACCACGATGCCCTCAGTGCCGTAGATTACATGCGGGGCCGTGTCGCTTGGGTTTGGGTGCTTGTTATGCCTGTGCTTGGTCAGGTCATTTTATGCGCCACTGCCCATTTCGACGTGGCAGAGGTAGGGTTCAGCCCACAGGAATAGCAGTTGACTCTCCATCATTGGTGCGCCTTCCGATGCAAAGGTCGCAGTTATCAGTAGGCTGTGATAGAGACCGAGAAGGAATGACCAGTTCGAGTGGACCCCAGCATCATACCTATAAGCTAGCTGGCCGGCGGGATCTTGAGTCATCCCCTGATATCGTCCCAGGTATATTATCAGCATTCTCCTATAATGTATATGCATCGATTGATTCAGGTTCTACGTTGTCATATATCGCGCCTTATATTGCTGAACGTATTGGGTTGAAACCCGAGCCAAATCAAACGATTCGGGATGTCTATGCCTGTTGGCGACCAAGGTGTTTTCGCCACTATTGGGAATCTGGAAATCCAAGACGAAAGGTAGTCGCACGCATAGGTGAGAGGTGAATATCGGGGATTGAGAAGGCTAAAATAGTAATTGTTAAAGGAGAGAGATGCGTTACGAGAGTGTTTCGGAACTTGTCAAGACCCCAACCTGCCCCAGATTACGTGATAAAGGTCGTGCGGGGAAGTGGATGCAAATATACCAGCATTAAGGCACCGAAATGCAGTAAAGTTTCGAAGTTAAGCGTGCTAGGGTGAGACCAATTTTAGGATGCGTGACCCCATCGGAAGTGTACTGAAAGTTCCATAAATGTAGGTATAGGAGACGAATGTGAAACTAGGGCAACCTAGAGGAAATTAGAGTATGTGGAGTGGTTAGAAACCTTATAGAGGTCGCGTAGGCTGAGATGGACTAGACTGGTGAAAAGGGAGAAAGCGCAACACAGCTCTGGAATCAAAGTAAGTTTGAATAGCGTTTGGAAATGTTTGTTAGCGAAATGATAGTAAATATATATATATATATATATATATATATATATATATATATATATATATATATGTATATGAAATCTTATTTCTGACTGTATCGATCGATAGGTGAATCCCAGCAACCAGTGTTGCGATGTGTAGAAAACACTAACCGAATGGAATTCAAGAGACAAAGTGAAAGACATAGTACAGATGTTACAGGGTAAACTGATACTGGATCCACCACTAGTTAAGGCTGGAAAGTCCTAATACAGTGATATTCGGGAACAGAAAGAAAGTGAGTACGTAGAGAGTAAGGAGCTTCGAAGTATCAGGAATATCAAAGGAAGCACCAGGATAATGAGCAGTTGACCAGAATACCCATGATGTGGAATGAGAGATTCATGTGAAGATCGAGAGGTTCGACTATAAAGAAAACAGGATGAAGGATAAGGAACGGGCATGAAGGAAAGGACAGCTTGGCCGAATCCTCTATTGTGGAAGGATATAATTACAAAAGGATAAATGCGTAGCCATATTGGTATGGTTGCTTCGAACATAGAGAAGCCTTCCTAGAAGGTGACTTAAGAATGGAACCGATTCGTGCGTATAAAAGAATATCTTACGAACTTCAGAGCCGATGCTACAAACAACAAGAGAAGAAAGCTACTCCCTAAGAAAGACTAAGGATATTGACGGCTTGATCGAAGGAAAATGAGAGTATTTAGGAAGAAAGTAACTGGAAACGGATACGCACCAAAAGGTTAATGATACTGTTAGACATAAAGGACAGAGGTATGTCAAAATGGAGAAAGTAATCATTGGAAATGGATGCCCTTATAAGTATTCTGATTAGATACGAGAACATAGTCAGCAAGGAGATGGACGTGACAGACTCCGCGATGAAGGAACTACAATTGTAAGAAGATCGCGGAAAACGATGGTTACTTAAAGGGCATAGGCGTATATAGACCCTCTTAATAAAGGGAGGGAGAACATGCTAGACTTAAAATGAACTATGACGATTCAAGCTCCATAAAAGGGGACTTATTAGCTCAGGGCCAGAGTTCGGAGTATGTTGGCATATCGTGAAGGTTACGAAAGGACGCAGAAATAAATTGACAACGGGTGTAATATGAGGCAGATATAGGGATAAAATATGGAAGGTACCTGGAGAGGTCAACAAATATAAAAAGGACAACCGAGACGGCACCATATGAGGATCTGTATAGCAAGAAGTGTAAGTCACCAATCGGTTGGTTCGGAGTTGACGGAACTAAGTTAATCGGCCCACGGCCTACAGGCAACCTAAGCTTCTAAAACGGATGTGTTAAGTGATCGTATGTGACAACTATAAAGGAGACCTCCCCGAAGTGTTATAATACACTATGAGGCCAGTTCAACATTCGAGGACGAATGTTCTAAAGGGGGGAGGATGTTATATCCCGCATTTTGTACATTCGGATAATTCAAAATAATTGCAAGAAGTTAAGGACAAGGCTATATTTTGATCTTGTTTAATACACAAGTTGTGTATGAAATTTTTTGATGTGGAAATATTAGGTAAAGCTAGGGGTAAAAAGGGAAATTCACAAGGTGGCCTATGAAAATCTTAAGGAAAATTTGGGGTTAAAAGTTGATTTTGGAAAACTTGAAATTCTTGAAATAATGGGCCAAGTGGGCCGTGTAAATGGAGTGGGCTTAGGCCCACATGGAGGCTTGATGAATAAGATAAAAGATGACTAAGTCATCATATTTTTCATCTTTATCCCTAGAAATTTCAAGAAACTTGGAGAACAAAAAGAGAAGGCAAAAATAAGAGGCCATTCGGCCATGCCCAACCAAGCAAGAAACTTGGAAAAATATTGATCAAAAACTATTTTCTTCTAGCTAAACAACCAATTGAAAGGTCCCTAGCAAAGTGAAGTGGTCATTGGAGCAAGTAAAATATCTATTCTTGCAAACTACAAATCCTAGCCAAGTGAGAAGTTAAGGGAAAAAGGTAAGGTTTAATCCCTTTCTTATATGTTATGGATGATTATGTATGTTGTAGTATGTAAAAGTGGATGAAATTCATGAAAATATGGATGTTATATGTGGCCGTGTATATGTAGTGTGTGGCCGTGTAGATATGGTGTGGTGTAGGAATGATGAATCAATTATTTTATCTAGTGTTTGGTTGTTGTTGTTGTGGATTCTATGTTGATAATGAATGTTTGATGATTCTAGTTGAAGTTGTAAGTGTTGGAGAGTTGCTTTAAAAGCCAATGTAATTTGAATATAGTTTCTTGTATTTATGGAGAATAATGTTGTTAGTGTGTGAATTGTTGGTGTGGTTCATGAATTTGAAGGAAGGAAATGTGTTGTTATTGTTCTTGTTCCATTTGGAAGGTTTTGGGTAGAATGGCATATTGGTTGGATTATTTGGAATATTGTGCGGATTGTTTGGAGTGTTCTTGAATATTGTTTGAATGGTTTCGGTTAGTACTTGAATACGTGGACAATTGTGAATTGAACATAAATGAAACACCGTCGATGTTTGTAGAAAGAAGTTGCTAACGTTAGTATGCATTTTGGATTGATTGTGGATATTGTTAGAATAATTGTTGGTATTGTTGTTGATAATTTGGCCGAGTTGAATTCTCGGATTTGTTGTTGATGATTTGGTCGAGTTGGATTCTCGGGGATAGTTGTATTTACAGGGGAAATGGTGCCGAAATTTCTGTAAATAAAGTGTTGATTGAGAATTGGGCTTCCAAGTAGCTATAGCTAATGTTTGGTATATACTAATATTGTTGTAGATCTTGCGAAGCCAAGGATTTAAATTCGGATTAGCTTAGGAAGCGGGCAAGGTATGTCAGGCTTACCATCTCTTTCTTTTGGCATGATCTTTGTGAAACCAACATGACAAAGTATATGTATGATATCAAAGAAACTCCTATTCTTAGAGCCACTAGGATGGCTAACGTTCTTGACTTCCGAAGATTTGTTCTGCTATGTCTTGATACGTGTATATGGTTCCAAAAGTTCTATTTTGATTTGACCCATAGCGATATTCGAAAGGCACTTGATATGATTATTGCTCTGATTTTCCAAAAAAAATAGCTTCTGAAACGTTCGTAGAAGGTTCTGTACTTCAAACGCTCATAACTTTCTTATACCGAGTCGGATTGATCCGAAACTTGTTTCTGAGCCTTCACGTGTCGGTAAGTATACTTGTCCACCGAGTCTTAAAAATTTGTTCCATGTGCATATGTATATGAAGTGACGCCTTATGAGATTTATGATCTTATTCTAAATTCTCTTAACCCTGCTATTCGTTGCTAGTCTCACCTTATAATAATTGTTCCTTCAAGGTAAGACAAAGCCATGATGATTATTCCATAATATAATCGGGGGTTACCGACCTTACGTCACTCGGATAGAGACATAATATTCTTTGGGCTCTCCTGCATGCTGCTTACATGATATGTGTATAGGATATATGTATATGATACATGAACATGATATATGTATATGTATATGGGGAAGATGGGAAAAAGGGCCAGAGCACTATAGACGCTGGGATATGCACACGATACATGTATCTGTATATGACATGATATCATTCCGGACGCGGGACATATGTGGTTAAATGGATCGGCTGCCGACGCCTCGGCAACATGATATGTTCTATTTTCTATATATATGAACAAGAAATGTTTTTCAAAAGAAAGCTAAGCATGCATGGCATCCGCCCTAAGAGGCACTCACATGTACAGGTTACTCTTTTATCTTATAATATGCTCTATGTTTCCATTTTGTTATTATCCATACTTGTATCCATTATTATACTATCGTTCATGCCTTACATACTTGGTACATTACTCGTACTGACGTCCCTTCTTGCGGACGCTGTGTTCATTCCCACAGGTAGACGGGGAGATGGTACGGGTCCCTAGGAGCTTTGTCAGCAGCTTTGCAGAAGCACTCCACTACGTCGGAGTCGCCACATATTGGTACAGCCTTTTGTGTACATGTTTTGGGGCATCGCGGGGTCCTGTCCTGCCCTAATGTTCAGTATTCCAGATAGAGATTCGTAGATAATTATCCTAGGTTTTACTACACAAGTGCATGTGGGGCACAAGATGGCTAGGGACTCAAGGTCCCGCCCATGGCAATCATCATGCGCGGCTAAATCCAAGCAACATTCACAATCACGGCTCAAACGATGTAAACAACTGAAATTAAACGAAATCAAACCCGGTAATCACAAGAACACATGAGAGGAAATAAAAGCCTTCTTAATTTGGGTTCAAATGACCAAGAACTCACCGTGAAACACCACCAGAGGCGGTCCAAACCTAGCTCTAAAAATCACCTAAAAAAGAGAGGGGGAGTCGGGGATGGGAAAATGAAGTTGGGGGGGGGGGGGGGGCTGGAAGTTTATTTTTATAAACTTCAATCCCCTCCTTTTTTAAAAAAAATATCCCCACTCCTTATGTTATAAAAATATTTAAGTCAACCCCCCCCCCCCCCCCCCCAATTTAAATCAATTAAAGACCATATATTATAAATACGCAGATCACTAAATAAAATAATTATTTTGGCTAATTAGAATTTAAAACTCGTAGATTCAAAATATTAACTTTAAAACGAGCCCAATATTGACATAGTTCCCGGCATTATTTAAAAATGTGAAAAATACGATAAAAAATGAGCCGTAATTCATATGTCGTTTTAATTAGCAATTTTTTCGAATTAAGATGCATATTTTTTTCAAATCATATTTGTGAGAGTAAATAGCTCGTAATTTTTTTATAATTGTCAATTTTTATGACATAATAAAAAAATGTCAAATTTTCAATTTTCTCGAGATTTTTGAAATTTTAAAATTGAAAGGAAGTATCCTTACTCCGTCTTTGACTCGAGAAATTTGAAATTTAAAATACGCAGCTTATGAGATAAAAATTAGGTGTCAATAGTTTGTAATAAAATTAAAGTGTCTTATTATACTTAAATAACTCTTATGTTAGCTACACCATGTAAAAATTCCAAATGTTAATAGGTTTTTGCATTGTTTAACCTTCCAAAATTCTGCCATTTTAAACTTATTTATTTGGGTTAAAACAGTCTGAAAATTGTGATTAGCAACAGTTTAATTTCGAATTGAAGTTTTTGATTTTACCTCTTAAAATTCCATTTTTTACAGCCTAAAGAACGCATTTGTGAAAACCAATTAGCTAACGTTATTATCCTAATATGCCTTAGTGTAAGGACCCGTCCAGTCATTTTGAGCACACGAACCTTTTTCCCCAAATGACACTTCATGTAGGTTCAACATGCATATTATGACTTGCGAGGAAGGTTGGAACGGTTCCCGAGTTAGTTTTGGTCTACCATAAAAACCCATTCAACTACCAACAATTAAGGTTATGGTTAGTGAAGTATAAAAGTACTACTCTGATTCTAACTTAACTTTCCATGATTCATAAAAAAGCATAATTCATATATACAACTGCACCACAATCTATACCTACTTATGAATCGGTTCATCCTCCTAGATAAAACATGTCTCTAGACGTGGCACTCCACTCCACTAGCACCTTTATTGTCACTACCATCTCCATCAAGCTAATACCTCCAAATTTTAACCACATATTTACTCAAGTATTATCATCAAAATTAGCAAAGTAATTCTGTAGTTCATCCTCACCTTTTTCTTTGTCAATATTTTCACGAGGCCTTTTCGTGGTTTCCCACTTTGGGACCAACATTCTAGTCATTGTTCTTAGAAGAAACAATAGACAGTAATCTTCAAGGGTATCACTCAAATTCGAAAAGCATGTTTAGATGTTGCCTTTTTTCTCCATCATCATGGGCACCAATAGTGGTTGTTCATGTGGTATCGATGGTGCAATAGACATCGGTGACTACTCAGGTTGTGGTGATTGCGTTGTAACGGTTCACTTTTTTCACGACCCAACCCCGTAGGCCGTGACTAGTGCCCGAGCTGGGCACTCGTATACATATCTGTTAGCTATAATCAATTCACAACTAAAAATAATTTGGAACTTAAAGAAACAGAATGTCATCTCAAAACTGTCACATATTTATATATCAACGCAACCTGTCTCCTGAGGAGTGACAACATCAATAGATAACATGGAACACAAGCCGACAAGGTTGTCATAACGTGTGGGAATGCCCCAACTATATATACGCAAGCCGACAAGGCTGCCACTACACACAACATCCCAAAATATACATATACGCAAGCCGACAAGGCTGCCACTACGAATGGGAACGTCCCAAAGAATAAATCATGCTAACACAGCTGATCAACGTCTATATACAACCCACACATATGGCTATTGACCTCTAAGAGTAACAAAAGTATCATCTGACGGGACAGGGCCCCGCCGTACCCCTGGATAAACGCATATATGCAACAAAAGGATCTGTACCAAAAGCTAGGCTCTGGGACAAGGGAGCACTCCAAGATAGCTGAATAAATATCCTAAGCTGGCGGATCACCAAAACGAGCGTCTGTACCTGCGGGCATGAAACGCAGCCCCTCGAAGAAAGGGGGTCAGTACGAGATATGTACTGAGTATATAAAGTATGAAATACCATAAGAAAGATCATAACTGAAGTAGAGATTCCAGGAGATAAGTATAATAATCAAGAAGTCACTGTACCTGTGCCTTATGAAACAAAATCATGCATATCATTATCATATACCGTACCCGGCCCATTATGGGACTCGGTGTCATAGTCATATCATCATATACATATACCGTACCCGGCCCCCTAGTAAGGGACTCGGTGAATAAAGTCATGTACACGTGTACCGTACCGGCCCATCATGGGACTTAGTGCCATAATCATATATCATATCATCATATCATCATATATCGTACTCGGCCCTTTAGTAAGGGACTCGGTGAATAAAGCAGTGACACTGTGCACGATAACATACCCGGCCCGGGACTCGGTGAAAGATGTAACAACAGTATGCACAAGCAGAGTAGTAAGTAACCATATGCACATAAATCATCTTTTGAGACTCAATAGATAAGTAGACTAATCAGCTCTCGAGTATCAGGATAATAGCCACATTAAGTTCTCTCTAAATGTCATTAAGAACTATATTAAGGAAAGTTTCAGGGATCATAGACATGTATCAAATCAATACGAGACAACTTATAAAAGTTAAGGACATTATTCATTATAGAATCCTTTAATTGTCTTTCACAATGTTGTCCTCTAATTGTCTTTCACAATGTTGTCCTCTATGCCTAGTCACTTAATTGTTGTTTATATGGCATCCACAAAGTGGACACGTGTCCCTTGTCATGACATGTGTCCATCTTTTTTGATGGCCAGTCAATGCTTGCCACGTGTTGTGGGCCCACTTTCGATAATTAAATTAATTAATCACTAACCCCTACTTAATAATCTAATCACAATTATTAATTCCTAATCTCTGATAATAATATTTTTACCCTAAATAAAATTTATAAACAATTTTGTAATAATCAAAGTTAAAAATTAAAAGGTCATTTCGTGTCCAAAAATAATTCCGCCTTTAACTTGAGTCGATTTGCTTGCGGATAATTTGACGGGTAAATGTACGGGGTATAACATCCTTCCCCCCTTTAGAACATTCGTCCTCGAATGTTAAACTAGTCCTGAACTCCCAGCACTTGCTCAAGCGTTCTCATATTTAATTATGCCCTTCACACACCTTTTCCGTTTGTCAATTCGCTATAATCTACTATAACGCATCCCAGATCTCTACATAGTTATTCCTGTAATATCTTTTTTTTCCTGTTGCTTCCCGAGGTAATTATTCCACGTCGTTGTCTTTGCTCTTCTCTTTGTTTCACAGTTGGTTATCAGTTGTATTTCGAGCCGTTCTGCTGAAGTGTTACTGTCTCTCTTATCTGTATACTGTTCAGTTGTACTGTCATCGATTGATTCGGACTTGTATTCATGGTACACGTAGTCATGGCTCGACTCTTTAAATGTGATTTTTATAACGTGAAGACGTCCCTCGTCGGTTCATTAGACTTTAATATCCCTGGAGTATCGCATAACTCTGGTAACCTGTGAACCCTTCGCAGGTTCTACGAGTAAAATGAAATTTCCAGAGGGTAACATTTTTTAACCCAATATCCTTGCTTTACTCCGCTGTGACTGTTTGTATTCTGAAATCTTCAGCATCATAGGTCACTTTCTGACTTTCTTTTAAAGGTCTTTAAGTATCGTTTGCTTTTATTTCTTGATCTCGATCTTTAGGGTTGGCTATCAAATAGCGCTAGAGTTCCCTCATATCACAACTTTATTGTCCTCTAGTAACCCGCTTGTTCTAATTGTCTCGGTTAAATCATTTCGTAATTTCTCTTAACGTAACTGGCAATACTTTAGGCATATTATCTCGTGTCGTTTCTCTATTTTTGACTCAAACTCTGCTATTGCCCCTTTTCTCAAATTTCCTGTTAGTCCTTTTATCACGTATTTTATTGCAATTTTTTACACGGGTATGTGTAGGTGCTCAAGCCTGCCCAGAAAATACCTTAGCGTTGCCTCGCTAGTCTTTATGCAGACCCTGTATTCTTCTCTTATATCTTTCAATTGATATCAAGGCTCAACCATGGCTTTTGCCCTTAATACTAATTATACCTCTATAGTTTTGCCTCACCCCATCTCATACCTTTCTTTGATGTATCCAAAATATCACAATCACATTTTGTTACTGAATTCTTACTCTTCTTACCAAGTACTCACTTGGTCTCATTCTTAGTATACAAGTATTCGTAGGTTGCATAACTATTCCTGTACAATTCGTACAAAGTGCATCCAATCCTAGTCATAGTCTTTCCTTCTCCTGGTTTATTCTGCTCTACATATTTTATTGTACCAATACTCACTTGCTGTCTATTTTGTCATACTCCTTCCCCTTCCTCTATTGACCATTTGGTTCCTACTATCGGAGATTTTTCTATTCCTTCTCCTTTGCTACTTATAGGTTGCAGTATCATTAGCGAACAACTTTGCCAACATCTTAGCCTCTAATCCGGCATAGCGTTGCTGTCTTTCATGATATCTCTTAAGTTACTCGTTACCATTCTCCTGTCGTATTCTTCTTTTTTATAAGCATCCACCTTCTAATGTCATATTATCCAAGATCTTTACCAATAATTCTCAGCACTGTCTCAAATACCATCTTAGCTTCTATCCGTTTATTGTTGGCTTTCAGATCTTACCAACTTGTTTCAACCTGGGATCTCACTTAAAGTTTAAGTTTTCACCTTAAATGTATTGCAGTGTCAGTTGACTTCATCTTACATTTGCATTCCTCTCATCCGCTTCCCCCATTTAGGGTGTACCCACATCATTATTTATTTATATTATATTCTATGTCCCTATTTCAAATTTTCCAAATTCATATGATTCTTTTCCAATACATTTGGTATAATGCACCATATCCATGTTTTCCTTTATGTCATTTATAATTTAGATTACCCATGTATGAAACCCTAACATAATCACGAGGCGATAAGAACTATCGACATATAGCACAAAACCTTGTCTGATGGTTGGTACTCGAGTCATGTAATTAATGTAGCAATCTGTCCGAAGCCACATTCCATTCATCCCAATCAGTAATTAGGTAGTGCTTATCGTCGTTTCAAATTCTCCATTCAGTAGCACTTATATTCTAATGATAAGTGTTCCAAGCTTCCTTATAATACCATCTTTATCTCAACGGATATCATCTGTTTCTTCTAATGAATTCACAATTCATTAGTTGTTTCGCAAACCCATAATCCATGTCCTTTAAGGATTTCACTGTTTCCGAGGTTAAGTCACATACACGTAGTACTTCTTTATGCCTCATGCTCTTTCATCCTTGTCGTATACTCAGCGCTAACTTATAACTTGCTTAAAATTATATCAAATTCGCCTTAATAATGGCCTTGTCTTATCACCTTCTTCGTCGTACTACACCTTAAGTTTGTAGCTATATATTTTCCTCTTATCCTATACTCATACTTAATTAATTACGTCTATCCTGAGTGCATCCTTTAGTATTTCTTTCATTTCTCCAGTCTATGTCCCTCTTTTATTTGTGCATGAGCAATCTCATGGCATCCCTACATCCTTCGGAAAGCATTACCTTTACATAATCCCTCTTTCGTTTTCAAAACATATTCTGCTCCTCTCTATTTGTTCTTATCATACCAGTCAGTTCTGGCGTTTATTCTGTCTCGTTATTCATCTTCCTTTAGGTTGGTATTTCACAATTCTGTCGCTTATATTACTCGTTTTCCTAGCTATACACGTCATAACACCTCGCTACACTGTAATCATACTCGTTTTCTTCTCATCTTCCTCTTACTATTTACTCTTTATCTTCATGTGCTCGCTTTCACTTTTGTTACCACTTGACTTTTATTCTGAACTTTCCCTGTAGGACCTTGTAAGTTCTTTCTTATTCGTTCTACATCTGCTTTACCGTTTCACACTAGTTACATCATCTCCTTTAGTTTTCTTCCTTGCTAGGCTTTACTCATTTCTATAGCAATCCTTATGGTGTTCACAGTACATCCTGTTCGTAATCCATCCTATAACGTAATACTTCTTAATTTTATTCACGATTCTTACTATGTTTTAATTACACTCTGCGGACTAGGTGTACTTGACCCTTCGGCCTTTCTGATCAACCCTATCCTTAATATCTCACAAGCTGTCTTATCAACACCTTCAAGATTTGGTATAACTCCTCCTCTTCTGTACTTTTATCTCAATTATACTGTTACTCTTTTTAATTTTAAACTCGTTGTAATTTATCCCTGCTTACCGGTTCACTCGATACCTCAATAAAATGTTCTGTTACGAGTTGCCACCTTTTTCTAGATTATCTTTAGTATTTCACCAACAACACATGAAATATATGATCCTAGACAGCCCCCAAGTTTAAGTTTTCCTTCCACAAATTTCATCTCCAATTAGTCGATGAGAACTGATAAAATGTTATTATGAAGCATTCTCCAACCACCAGCAGAAGAAAACTAGAATCCGACAAGCACCACAAGACTTCTTAGTGCTTGATTCACATAGTTTACCTCCATATTCATTCTTAAGTCGTGAGCGAATCATTTAGTTCACAAACTTCTTGTTGTACGCTTTGTATTCTTTCAATAAGGTGAAACTTAATTGCCGGACGTTTTTGCCCCTCAACATAGGCTTTTTCTAAGGCAAAATGTGGTTGGAACGTATTCTGGTCCGTTTAAATGAATTGCGAATTCGCTGCTCATATACGCTTCTTCAAAACAAGGTCTCCCAAATAAGAATGATGCCTCTTATAGATGACGTGGGGGTATTTCTTAAAGCTTTAGTCCAACATAATACATTTACCTTGTCGGTATCAACCTTCCAAACATATTATGAACTTAGGTCTCATTCTCTTTTCTTTTTCTAATTTCTGGGAAAATTTGGGCAGAGTTTCCTCTGTACTTCTTACTATCCCAGAACCTGCACGCAGGAAATACCAACAATGCCTCACAGGGCCAACAGATATACACATATATCATATCGTATCGTAGCCACACAGGGCTCCCAATTTTGAATAAGAGGTATAAAGGTGTCGGAATTTACCTCACATATCGCACCTCGAGACGAACCTGATTCCTTAACAATCCATCCTGCTATATCTTCCTATCTACCTTCTCTTTCATTCTTCCAACTTTACATCTCAATCATATTTCAATATTCTTACCTGTATAATGTGTAACCTCTAATATCATCAGTCACTTTCTTCTGTCAATGTCGTTCTTCAGCTGAAATCAAAGGTTAGTATAAGGAATTTCATTTCCTATGACTGGGCTCTATCGCACGATCTTAGATATGAAAGAAATATAACATCCTAAATGCCCTGTAGCTTCCTGTTTATAGATGTGGTGCACAACACACCGATAAACAAGGCTCTACTAGACACAGTCTGTAGACACTATGAGGACGAACTGCTCTGATACCACTTTTGTCACAACCTAACCCCGTAGGCTGTGACTAGAGCCCGAGCTGGGCACTCATATACATATCTGTTAGCTATAATAAATTCACAACTAAACATAATTTGGAACTTAAAGAAACAGAATGTCATCTCGAAACTGTCACATATTTATATATCAACGCAACCTGTCTCCTGAGGAGTGACAACATCAATAGATAACATGGAACACAAGCCGACAAGGCTGTCATAACGTGTGGGAACGCCCCAACTATATATACGCAAGCCGACAAGGCTGCCACTACACACAACATCCCAAAATATACATATACGCAAGCTGACAAGGCTGCCACTACGAATGGGAACGTCCCAAGGCATAAATCATGCTAACACAGCTGATCAACGTCTATATACAACCCACACATATGTCTACAGACCTCTAAGAGTAACAACAGGATCATCTGACGGGATAGGGCCCCGCCGTACCCGTGGATAAACGCATATATGCAACAAAAGGATCTGTACCAAAAGCTAGGCTCCAGGACAAGGGAGCACTCCAAGATAGCTGAATAGATATCCTAAGCTGGCGGATCACCAAAACGAGCGTCTGTACCTGCGGGTATGAAACGCAGCCCCCCGAAGAAAGGGGGTCAGTACGAGATATGTACTGAGTATATAAAGTATGAAATACCATAAGAAAGATCATAACTGAAGTAGAGATTCCAGGAGATAAGTATAATAATCAAGAAGTCACTGTACATGTGCCTTATGAAACAAAATCATGCATATCATTATCATATACCGTACCCGGCCCATTATGGGACTCGGTGTCATAGTCATATCATCATATACATATATCGTACCCGGCCCCCTAGTAAGGGACTCGGTGAATAAAGTCGTGTACACGTATACCGTACCCGGCCCATCATGGGACTTGGTGCCATAATCATATATCATATCATCATATATCGTACTCAGCCCTTTAGTAAGGGACTCGGTGAATAAAGCAGTGACACTGTGCACGATAACATACCCGGCCCGGGACTCGGTGAAAGATGTAACAACAGTATGCACGAGCAGAGTAGTAAGAAACCATATGCACATAAATCATCTTTTGAGACTCAATAGATAAGTAGACTAATCAACTCTCGAGTATCAGGATAATAGCCACATTAAGTTCTCTCTAAATGTAATTGAGAACTATATTAAGGAAAGTCTCAGGGATCATAGACATGTATCAAATCAATACGATACAGCTTATAAAAGTCAAGGACATTATTCATTATAGAATCCTTTAAGAATAAGAACTTTTATACATCATTTACTAGCCAATCATATAAAAGACTCGAGGGCAATAGCTCTACTATCCTGAGAGTTCTAACATCAAGAAGTGAATAAGAATCATAAATCATGCTCGGAACTTGTGAATAGAATTGCCCCAAAGCTCATATCGTACATTACTTACATCTAGGACATGCCAAAAGAAAGAAGGGACATCTTTACATACCTGTCAGCGACTAATCGTGAATCCTTTTCGCTTCGTCGTTCTTTTAGACTATTTATATAAAAGTAACGTTATCGTTAGTAACTACATTTTCTAGTTCGCAAATCTATAGTTCATTCTTCTATAGGACCTTCATTTCAGTTTATACATATTCTCGTTTAGATTTTTCTATTATCTAAAAATTTAGCGAAAATTCGGCAGCACTTCCCCTATATGTTCACCTATCCCAAATTTCCAATTGCTCTCCTGTTAACACAGAAATACCAACAACAATATATGGATACAATTATATTTCCAATTCCTTCAATTCAACAAGAACAACAACATGTTCACAAACAACACTACTTTAATTTCAACAATCTCATTTCTTCATTCTTTTGCCATATCGTTCATGATAACAACAACCATAATGTTACTTAAAAATCAACTCTCCACCTTTAATCAAGATAGCCTCATTTCACGGCTCAATTCCTACTCCAACATCTACATACGTAATATTTTATATCCAACACATATCTATCAAGTTTTACAAGTCTAAATTATCTTCAAACCATGTAGAAAAAGATTAAATCTTACCTTAGAGGCAAGCCTTATTTATCAACATGTATCCCTTCCAAGAACAGCCATGGCCGTGAGTTGCCATGGCTGCCATGACCTTCATCTTTCTCCTCCACTTGATCTTGAAACCTTTCTAATTCATGGTGTAGTAAGGGCGAAAAAGGGGCTGGCCGTGAGCCCCCCTTGGTGGCTGCCATGGCCGAGTATTCCATGGTTTCTCAAGCTTGGAAATAGTTCTCTAATTGTCTTTCACAATGTTGTCCTCTAATTGTCTTTAACGGATGGAATATAATACTATGCCTAGTCACTTAATTGTTGTTTATATGGAATCCACAAAGTGGACACGTGTCCCTTGTCATGACATGTGTCCATCTTTGTTGATGGCCAATCAATGCTTGCCACGTGTTTTGGGCCCACTTTCGATAATTAAATTAATTAATCACTAACCCCTACTTAATAATCTAATCACAATTATTAATTCCTAATCTCTGATAATAATATTTTTACCCTAAATAAAATTTATAAACAATTTTGTAATAATCAAAGTTAAAAATTAAAAGCTCTCATTTCGTGTCCAAAAATAATTCCGCCTTTAACTTGAGTCGATTTGCTTGCGGATAATTTGACGGGTAAATGTACGGGGTATAACAACTTTTACGCAAGGCATAGAAGCTACTAAGAGGTTGTGGACTCTATTTAGATTTTCATGTTTTTAGAGCAGCCATCTAATTTATATGGAAAATTAGGAAAACTAAGTTAAAAGGGTTATTCAAACAAGAGAAAGGTCTTTTTTTAAAACCAGAGTTCGAGGTAAGGGTTTTGGTGATACCCTAGGGAAGGTTTGAAGCACACTATGATTAAGGATCCGTAGAATACGGTTGACGTACAAGCTTCAATGTGTGATTTATTGTAATTATTTGCTAAAATAATTTTCTTCCTTGTAAAAACTGTCATGGCATATCATAAAGTGATTTCTGGCTAAAGTCCTTTTAATGATAAAAGAGTTGGATTTCCTTTGAAAATGTATAAGGGTTGAAATATTGCCCTTGTTTTAGGACAGTTTGAACCAGGCCTGTTGGTCATCTTTCATGCTTAATATATCCCCAAGATGATCTGAATTTGTCAGTATCCTTCCCCAAGTAAAAAGAAAATGATGGCATCCTGCCTTTCTATACTTTGCACTAATAAGATGTTCATCTAGTCTCACAGGATCTTAAACTACTTGAAATATGGTATCCCCTTTTTTCCGTATTTGAAATGCTAAACAAGATATGTATGCTCATATTGACATGACTTGTGAGTTTTTTTTATGTCCCTCCCCTATCTCATGGAAAACTGAATAAGAACTTAAATTGCCAAAGTGTGTTTTGCTCCTTATTTCCTGAATATTATGGCAAATCAATAAGTTGAATGTTGATATTATACTCTTTATATATAGATATGTATACATGTGTGAGACTGATTAAAGATCGATTAAAATGTTGCATCTTGTTTGACTGTATTGCATCTTCCCTTCCTTTTCTATCTTAACTAGTCCTGTTGGATATACACTAGGTATACAAGATATATATGCTTCTTATATACCTCGGAATTTATTAAGTCGTATATTACGTATACCCATGTATGTCATGATAACCTCTGAATGAACTAAGGTCGTCTTTAACTAGATTGGGCCTAACTCGTTTTCCATAGCATGTTGGCATTCAATTCGCATTATCTGGATTGCATTTATGATTTTTGGGCTTGTTTCCTTTTTTTTTTCTAGAAGGCATGGCAGGCTTATTTACCTTTGTTTTGCTTCTGATTAAATAAGTTTGGGCCCATTGTCTACTTGGATTTTCTTTTATTGTATTGTCCAGTTGAAGATATACAGAATAAACTCGATATTATGTCTATGTATATGAGTGTGTTTTAGTTTGTTTAGGTTCATGCTAAGTAAATTATTATCAAGTCTAGATGCTTTCTAACATGAATTTCCCTTTCCCTTCTCCCCCATCTTTTGCATGATATCAACCACGCTGAGCCATTCGGGAAATTCCTTCAAGAGCCACTGTTGGGCCAAAGGCCCAACATTCCTTTTTTATATCGAGTCCTGATTATTGAAGGCCTAACCATGGGTGAAAATGGCAACTGGTGGGCTTAGGTACGCCCACCAGCCTAATTCCCTTATTTATTTATATATGTAATTGTATATATACATGTAAAGATGCTTGTATAAATATTGAAATCCGAGTGGATAGGACTTAGATGCTGAGTGGAGTTAATTAGAAAAGCTTTCAAATGATTTTTCAAACTTAGAATCACCGAAAGAATAAGTGATGCATGAAATATGGTAAACAATTTCCCTTAATCTAGATGATATTTTGAAACTGGATAAGAAACAATATATACATATATGATTTTGAGAAAAGAACCAATAGGATGTTGGCTTTGAATTAAAAAACAAACTTTTTTAGTTTGAAATAAATAAGACTCGTCGGTAAAATTGGACTCTTAAAGGACGAAAACTTATTTCAAAATAAGACAAGTGTTACAAATGAATTTCCAAACTATGAGAAACTTAAGGAATGTTGGGCCTTTGGACATGACATTGGACAAAATAGTGGAACTCTACTTAAGAGAAATCTTAAGTGTGTTTTGATCAAAAAATGAAATGACTTAGCTCATCAACTTCATAGCATTTAGAGGACATCAGGGGAAGGGGACAACGCAGAAATACCAAGAAGAAAACAAAACCACACATGTGCACGGTTACCTTTGCATACAGATCCCAATTCCTCATTTCCAAATGCCATTTTACGTAGTATCCTCCCATTTTCCTTTTACTTATTCAACTCACAGAGGGTCCCATAGGATCATAGTTCAATAAAAAGGAACCCCAGCAGCCTAGGATCAGTTGTACTAGGCTGAGTGGGTGAACTCAAAGACATTCCAAACCTTTCCCTAGCCCTAGGTAAGTCAAACCTTTCCCTAGCCCTAGGTAAGTCACTCATTGTCTTATCATGCTTAAGTGGAAACCTCTTAACCTATTTTATCTTTAAGTGATCAAACAACCTCTTTTTATCTTAAGCAGACAATGTTAATTCAAACTCATGAAAGAAAATTAACCTTTTACCCTTTGAAAGTTCTTAGCTATTATCAGACTTCAATCCATTTAAACAACTGAAAATACGTTAATATATACAGATTTTCCCATTTGCCAGTGGTAAAGGGAAGGGGTAGTACAATAGCAAAAGTAACAATGTTGTCAATCATGCAAGAGAATATGATTGATGAGTTTTTTAACAAACATTATCCCTTAATCTTCCTAAGTATGATTTTCTATTCAAACAAGGGTTCAATAATCCTCATACTTGCATATAGAGGACAACTAGCTACCAACAGAGTAATATAAACATCATAGCTAGGCCACTAATTTCTTGGTGGTCAAGACACAGGTCAATATTGACAACATATGGGCATATGGAACTCAAATCTGAACTTAGACAAAACAGTCATTCAAAACCACACAGTTGGATAAACATAGGGGCTAATCAGCTAAGATTTACTATTTGTTTAAATCACACAAATTTTCATTACTACATAAGGATCCATTCATTAGGAACCTGATGTGCTTCATTGACCAAACCAACTCCAACAACTTATGGATGAAGAAAAATTCCAAAACTCAAATATTCACATAATTATGTTCATACTCTAACTGCATAATAGAGTTTGGATAATAGTAAGAACACGTGGTTATATATATCCTCTAACATAGCAAGTATAGGCTTGAACAGAGATTTAGCTAAACAGGCAATATACCTGAACCACTAATCACAACTGGATGCTCCAATCACATAATAGTAGCAACCAAACATTCAATGAAGTTCTTATTATTAGACTAACAGGCATGAGGTCATGTAGAAGTCTAAGTCTAGATGGGCATATGAGGGTATTAATGGCATATAATCAATCAAGGTCAAACAAAGGTAGTGTATGACTGCTTTAATGGACTTATCAATCTATAATGGACAGGTAACTGAAGCATATTCTGATTTAAGCAAAGTTTACAGACGTATTGATAATACTTGACTCATATTTAGTATTATTGATTGAGACAGTATTCAAACTAGACTAGACTCTTAAGAGACTTATTCATGACTCAAACAAGATGCAGGTTTAGCACTATTGTGAAACCAAATGAAACCATAGCCCTATAGGCGTACCACAAATAGTCATATTTATCATAAGGGTAAAATTAATCAATACCCCAAGGCACCTCACTCCAATAAATCCATGTTACTATGTTAACACTAGCACTATATTAAGCATAAATGACATTATGGAAGTGTTATACACTAATCTAACTCTAGAACAGATATAAACAGTGATTGAACCTTTATGAATATACTAACAGTCATGCTTAACCTAATAATGACACTAAACAGGGTTAAACATTCAACTATAGAGTATACAAATGACTACATCACCACACATTCGATTAATTACCAAGTAAAAATCTAACTAAACATGACAAACCACTATCAACAACAATAAGAACGAACTAACAAACACAACTACACTAAACACAAGCAAAATGAACAAACAATCAACTAAATGAAACTAAAATAACTCAAAAAAACTTAAAGGAGGGAGAAGTACCTTTTGTAGTGGTGGCCTTTGTCAAGAATGGAGTATTTTGAGAGCCTTCTTCTCCGTCACACCTCACAGCCACAAACCACAAAGAAATCAAAAGGATTTTAGAAACACAGACAAAATTTTGATTGAGAAGATTTTTGAGCGAATCAAAACCCTAAGTGTACTCGTACAAGATTAGTGTAAAACCAAAATGTTGGTTCTTCCTGAAATTAGACAAGTATCTATATGTGGATGTAAAATGGTAGAAATTGGGGTTCTTTATATAGAACCCCCAAATTCTAGGGTTTCAGACCTCATTCGATGTGGGACTAAGGGTTTGATGGGGGAGGGGGGGGGGGGGGGGATCCCTCCATTTCTCAATCATCCTATCATAATTGAGTATTCAAGATCAAACAAGACAAAATGCATAAAGAAAATGCAGAAAAGTGAAAAAAAGAGGGGCAACCTTAGCTGTTGGTGTTTCTACAGTGGACTGAGAGGAGAAAGGGCAAGAGCATTAATTACCCTTGTCCAAAACGAACGAACAGCTCTGAGAAAAGCAAAAATTTTCATTATACGATGCCATTTTTGGCATAAGTGACGATGAAAGAGAGCAGGTGGTGTTAAGGCTAGAAACCCTCTTCTCCAAAATGATACAAACAACCTTTTTTTTGTAGAATTAGGGGTCGTTTACTTGATTTAATTGTTGAAAAAAAAAAGAGGAATGGGCCGGGTTTGGTCCACTTATTGGACTGGGCTCGGTCGTTTCTTTAAGGAAGTGGCCCAAGTAAATTTTGGCTACAAATTAAGCAACTAATCTACAATTTTAATTATAGCCACTTTGAAAATTAAAAATCATTTCTATTATAGCCAAATTTAAAAAAAGGATGGCTTAATTGACCCCTTTCAAATATGACCATAATCAAGCAGATAATTTTATCTTTTCGATTATAGCCATAATTAAAGCGTAGAAATAAAATTGGCTATTTTCATAATAGCCACAATTAACTCTTGCATTAACAAAAAAATCAATTATAATGAATTTTTGGAAACAATTGCGATTATATCCCAATAACTATGAAAGTGACATGTAATTTATTATCTATTTATTAATCAATTTTCTTGATTTAACGGAGTAAAATATTTTTCAATTTGATATTAAATAGTTTAAATCATTTCTGAATCAAATTTGACGAATACACTTGATATTTAATTAAAATATGCAAAACATTTAAAATGACACACATTATATATTTGAAACTATCTTGCCAAATGAAATGGCAAAATGCTATCAAAATAATTTTGTAAAACTCATTTTAATTTGTAAAATGCATATTTCACTCAGTTTGGGATTCAAGAACTCTGAGTAATTAAATAAAATTATTGGAGGGCCACAATTAGGTGTCAACAACTGCCCCTTTGCTATTCGGGGATGGCAAGCCCATCCCTGATCGTTGAAATTTGACAAACCTTATTTTGGTCGACCAATTTCAAAATACTTCTCTTTTTCCATGCAATTTTTAAGGTTATGGCCGGACCCTAGTCTCTGGGTTTTCTACATCTCTAAGGCTACATGAGAATTCAGGCCATTATTAGTTCGACTCAATTGGACTTCTAAATGCAAGTTTCAAACAAATCTTGAATATTCCAGTTTTAAAACTGAGAAGCTCGGATGGGTTTTGTTGGAGTGTGACTGACTCTCTGGTATTGAGTCGCCTACATATCCCTGATCTCTGGAATCAATTCACTTGTAGTTTGACTTGATTCAGAGGTAAAAGGTATCCCTTACGCGGGAATGCCTTTGTGCTTTCCGGTGTATACCCGACCGGTTGCGGGGTTTTGCAAAATAAAGCAAAGATAAACAAGCAAAAATTCAAAGCTCAATCTTGTGGTTGCATGTCGTGTGGAGTGGCCCTCAACTCCTATCTAGATAGCTTAACTCTCGTAACACCCTATCTTGACCGGCTACTTAAGACAAAGTTCCACATTTGCTCCGCATGCATCTGGCTTTGGTTTGATCAGCATGCTCCTCTTCTCGGCAACTGTGAACCTGCTTCCATCTGCTGGGTAACATTGTGGTTGACCTCCTGATCTTTGTTTTGTGTTCACCACCGCTGCATGGTTTTGTGATTGTACTTTCTTGGTTTTCATTTATGAGGTGACCTTCTTGGCACCGCTTTAATTTAAATTGACCATCCTGGCCTCGTATCTTTATTCTACCACCCTTGCATGGTTTTTAATGTCATGGCCCTATTGGCTATCTGTTTGAAAGTAGGTGACCTTCTTGGCACCGTTTGATTTGTTTGACCCCTTCGGTAATTGTTTTGTATGAAATATCCCTCTTGGAATTTGTTTGGATGAATGGCCCTCTTGGAAATGTTTGATTTGTTTAACCTCCTTCGGTTATTATTTATATAAATGGCCCTCTTGGCAATGTTTGTATGAATGACCCTCTTTGAAATGTTTGTTAGGAATGATTCTCTTGGCAATGTTTGATAAGAATGGATCTCTTGGCATGCATATGAATGACCCTCTTGGCAGTGTCTGTATGAATGGTCCTCTTAGCAATGTTTGTACGAATGACCCCGTTACACCTTGGAAATTCCGTATGTGTTGCCCTGTGGATAGGCTAAGGTAAGCTTAAGGTAATTATGAAATCCTTATGAGAGTAAGGGAAGTATTAGATAGCTTAAGGTGCATACTATAAGAGTTTGAAGTTATATGAATATATGAGCCTAAGTTCGTTGAAGGAAGTGAAATGTAAGTTGTGTTCGGAAAGGTTTCCGCTTTAATTGAGTTAATGTATACTTAGAAATATATCGAGGGGCTGCTATAGGGCCTATTGTGTGGTTGATGAAGTGTTATATAAGTGTTAAGAAGGTTCCACGAGGATTGGAAGTCAAACGAGTCGACAAGAACGAAAATCGGGTTTTCCCAGTTGTAGGCAATTTGTATGGACCGTATAAATTATACGGCCTGTATAATAGTCTGTAGGTTTGTTCCAGAGAAGGGTGCAGCCTGGTGGTATTATACGGCCTAATTATACGGACCGTATAAATTATACGGCCCGTATAGTAGGCCGTATAAATCGGGTCGGGTCACATTATTATTTTATAAGGATGGACGACCTTTGCTCATTTTCATTTCCCACATTTCATCCAAGCTCTCTAAAGCTCCAAAACCCTTCTCTAAGCATACTTTACCCAAACCCAAGAGACTATAAAGATTAAATAGCAAGAATCAAAGTGTTCCTGTGTTAGAAGGCTTCCTAGGGTTGGTAGATTTCAAGAAAACTTGGGCATTGTGGCTAGGGTTGTTGCACAAGTTGATAGCTGCTCCAAAGCTTGTTTCTATGGGATAAAAAGTTTAGTTTCCATGCTTATTTCATGTTAATAAGAATGTTTGGTTGTAGCAAAACTTGGGTAGAAGAAGAAAGTAGAAAATGAAGTCTAAATGAAGCTTTTATGATGTTTATGAGTAGTAATATCTTTGAGTCAAATTCTTAGTTTGATATGGATACAATCATGTTATGGAAGGTAATAATGGTGATGAAAATACGTTAGATGAAAATATGCTAAAATGGGTGTGGAGTCGTTGGCATAAATTGAACATAAGGATGAATTTAGAAGGCTTAATGAAGTGTGATTACTTGATTGTGATATTGTGGATGTTATTGTGGATGTGTGGGACTTGTATTATAGTATGGTGGAAGTTGACGAAATAAGGGAAATGCTGCCCAATTTTCATTAGATCATGAATTATTCTAGTTCGAATTTAAGAGTAACATTAAGGCTTAACCGTGGTATGAATCCTTCTAAATGTAGATTATTCAAGCTTCAATGGTGAACGTTAAATAGTTAAGAAGACGAAGAGGTATGTAAGGATAATCCTTTTTTCAATAAGGCATGGTTCCTTGGCTATATATATATCCTTTCATGAGTTCTATAATGTCCTCCAAATGATTCTATCTCTAAAGCTACTAAAGCCCATGATTCTCGATACTTTTTCGATTCTACTACTTTCCTTATATGATGGTCGATCCTCTAAGGATAGATGTAACGAAAATGATGATGGTAATGATGTTGATGATACTTGTGGACTTTTATGTATACGTGTCTAAGTATGTATGACTATTATGTAACACCGAGGTTATATGGCAGGGTACGATACCTATCGCGTGCACACCACTGCAGTTGGGTACGGACAACACTGAACCTTGGTAGGGCCAGGTATGTATAATCATTGAGCCTTGTCATGGCCAAGTATGTGAAACACTGAACCCTCATGGTCGGGTATGATATGGATACGAGTATGAATAAGTACGAATACGAATACGAATATGTATATGTACGTATATATGCATGAGTAATTATTAGAAATTTTCTCATTTTCATTTCACACATTTCATCCAAGCTCTCTAAAGCTCCAAAACCCTTCTCTAAGCATACTTTACCCAAACCCAAGATACTATAAAGATTAAATAGCAAGAATCAAAGTGTTCTTGTGTTAGAAGGCTTCCTAGGGTTGGTAGATTTCAAGAAAACTTGGGCATTGTGGCTAGGGTTGTTGCACAAGTTTATAGCTGCTCCAAAGCTTGTTTCTATGGGATAAAAAGGTTAGTTTCCATGCTTATTTCATGTTAATGAGAATGTTTGGTTGTAGCAAAACTTGGGTAGAAGAAGAAAGTAGAAAATGAAGTCTAAATGAAGCTTTTATGATGTTTATGAGTAGTAATCTATATTGAGTCAAGATTCGTAGTTTGATATGGATACAATCATGTTATGGAAGGTAATAATGGTGATGAATTAAGGTTATATGAAAATGTGCTAAAATGGGTGTGGAGTCGTTGGCATAAATTGAACATAAGGATGAATTTAGAAGACTTAATGAAGTGTGATTACTTGATTGTGATAATGTGGATGTTATTGTGGATGTTTGGGAGTTGTATTGTGGTATGGTGGAAGTTGACGAAAAAAGGGAAATGCTGTCCAATTTTCATTAGATCATGAATTATTCTTATTCGAATTTAAGAGTAACAGCAAGGCTTAACCGTGGTATGAATCCTTCTAAATGTAGATTATTCAAGCTTCAACGGTGAACGTTAAATAGTTAAGAATACGAAGAGGTATGTAAGGCTAACCTTTGTTTCAATAAGACATGGTTCCTTGGCTATATTGTTATATCCCGTATTTTGTACGTTCGGATATTTCAAGGTAGTCGTGGTAAGTTAAGGGAATGACCATCTTCCAAAATTATTTTAATGTACAAGTTGGTTATGAATATTATTTATGAACATTATTAGTATGGAAATATTGAGAAAGGTTAAGGGTAAAAAGGGAAATTCACAAAATGGCTCATGGTAAAATTGCGGAAGGCCAGGGGCAAAATGGGAATTTCACAAAATATTCGAGAAAGTTCTTGGAGGGGCCATGTTGGTCGTGTGGCACATGCCATATTTTATTAAGTGGGGGCTAATTATAAATTATAAAGATATATGGACCAAAGCTTGCTTAAGAAGACAATTAGTCTTCTTTGACTATTTTTAAGAAATTTCAAGAAAAATGGAGAAGGGACATGTGTCCACTTACTATTTGAAGGAGCTATGTATATATATGTGTTAGCAAGAAAAATCATCTAGAAATTTCATCATTTTCTACAACATAAGAAAGCTTGAAGGAGAGAAAAAAAAAAAAGAGGAGTCATTCGGCCATGGTATGACCGAACTTAGGTCATGCAAAATTGGTCAAGAAAAATAATTCTCTTCTAGTTGCATTGTGTAGAACAAATGAATTGATTTTATTTAGTAGTTTGATTGTTATGTTGTGGATTCCATGGTGTAAAATGAGGATTTAATGGCTTGAAATGAAGTTGTAATCGTTGTGGTGTCGTTGTGGAAGTTAATGTGACATTAGCATGAATTCTAATATTTGTATGAATGAAGTTGTTAATGTAAAATGTTGGTGGAATTCATGAATTTGGTATGCTGGGGGTGTTGGCCGAATATAGTTGCATTGTGTAGAACAATTGAATTGATTTTATTTAGTAGTTTGATTGTTGTGTTGTGAATTCCATGGTGTAAAATGAGGATTTAATGGCTTGAAATGAAGTTGTAATCGTTGTGGTGTCGTTGTGGAAGTTAATGTGACATTAGCATGAATTCTAATATTTGTATGAATGAAGTTGTTAATGTAAAATGTTGGTGGAATTCATGAATTTGGAAGTGAGACATTTGTTTGGAAGATTGTAAGTTGGGTTGTTGTGATTGAATTTGAAAGAAGGAAATGGGTTGTTATTGTTCTTGTTGGAATTGGAAGGTTTCGGGTGAAGTAGTATGTTGATTGAGTCGTTTTGAATGTTATGTGAATTGAATTGAATATAAATGAAATGTCGTTAAATTGTATTGCAAAGGTTGTTAATGTTAGAATGCGTCTTGAATTGATTGTTGATGTTGTAGGTATGATTGATGGTATTTTTGTTGATAGTTTGGCCGAGTTGAATTCTCGGATTGTTAATTGATGATTTGGGCTGAGTTAGATTCTCGGGGATGGTGTATTTACAGGGGAGATGCTGCCAAAATTTCGGCAGATTATAAATGAATTCATTTGAAGGATTAAGACAAGTATATGGTGATGAATCTAATAATTGCGTCAATCTTCTTGAATGTAGACTAGCGATAGGGAGCTTGGATGATTAAGCGTAGCTAATAGGACGCGGAACAGGTATGTTAAGGCTCGTCCCTTTCTTTCCAAGGCATGATTCCGATGTTATGATCTCATAATTGCTAACATATTCTCCATGTTTTCAAAAGTTAGATGTTTATGATTTCAAGGCATGATTCTTTTCCGATAACCCGTCAATGCTTTCCAAAATATCCGTATTTTTTCAAAACAAAGGTTTATGGTATTGTAAACTTTAATGACAATAACGATGGATATGTTTTACAACGACATTGATGATGTCGAGGATGAGAATATTTCTATGATGACTATGATAAGTATGATTTCATGTTCGAAAGTTACTTGATATGATTATTCCTTTGATTTTCCAAAAATACCTTCCGAAATGTTCGTAGAAGGTTCTGTACTTCAAACGCTCATAACTTTCTTATACTAAATCGGATTGACCTGAAACTTGTTTCTGAGCCTTCAGGTGTCGGTTTATGTATGCTGTTATTCGTTGCTCGTCTCATCTTATAATAATTGTTCCTTCAAGGTGAGACAAAGCGGCCATGGTTATTCCATAATGTAATCGGAGGTTACCGACCTTACGTCACTCCGATAGATACATGACTTTCTTTGGGCTCTCCTGCATGCTGCTTATATGATATATGTATATGCATATGTATATGGGGAAGATGGGGAAAAGGGAGATATGTTCCGCTATAGACGCATTGCCACCTGGTCAGTTGGCGTAACTTATCATCCCGGACGCGGAATTCCCGGACGCGGGATATATGTGGGGGAGCCGACGTTGTTCGGCGCTATGACATGTTCTATTGTCTATGTATATGAAAAAGAAATGTTTTCAAAGGAAAGCTAAGCATGCATGGCATCCGCCCTAAGAGGCACTCAGATGTATAGGTTACCCTTTTATCTCATGATATGCTCTATATCTCTATTCTGTTGTTGTTCATAATTACATCTCTTACTATGTTACTATTCATACCTTACATACTCGGTACATTGCTCGTACTGACCCCCTTTCTTCGGGGGGCTGCGTTTCATGCCGCGCAGGTACACCCAGATGAGTTGAAGCTATTAGAGAAGACGTTCCAGCGGAGTTGGCAAACTCTACTTGTTCCTGGAGTGCTGCCGAGTCAGAGTATGTGCTATGATGTCTTGTTCGAAGTTAGAGACTTTGCAGACAGAGTCGTGGGTATAAAGTGTCGGTATTGTAAACGGCTCCACCAGCCGATGTGTCATCTTATGTTATGTTATAAAGTCCATGTGATTACAGATTCCATTTGATTTGAGTACTAGGGAAAAGAAAGATTCTGAAAGCTTACTATGTATTTCATTCTTATTCGATTTAAGAGTCCAAAGACATTATTCAGGTAATAAGAGTCAGCGGGTTCGCTCGGCTCCGAATATGGGGTCGGGTGCCCATCACACCCTAGTAAAGTCGGGGTGTGACAAAGTGGTATCAGAGGAGGTCGTCCTAGGGGTTGCCTGCAAAGTCGTGTCCAGTAGAGTCTTATTTATGGGTGTGAAGCCGGCCACATTTATAAGCAGGAGGCTGCGGGGCATCTAGGGATTGTTGACCTTCTTTCTGTCTTAGATCATGCGATAGAGCCAAGTCATAGGAAAATGGAATTTCTTATACAAAACTTACATACGACGGAAGAAGGTGTGAAGCGATATGGAAAGTCACAGGGGTAAGTATTAGTATTCTGTTCTGTTACCTGGAACTGGAAACACTAGATGGCTGAAATGTATCATATAGCCATATGTTCTGTGAGGTATTGTCGATATTTGCTGCGTACAGATCTTGAGTAGTAGGAGTGGTAAAGGAGGTTCTGCCAGAATGGGTTCGCCTAACAGGAAGAAGCGTGGAGAGGAAATACTATAAATAGGCAACAAGTGAGATGCGTTATTTCAGAAAGGTTATGGATTTGGCATGGCGATGAAGGTGCGATCACTACCATCAGGAATATGGGAATCCAGGACGAAAGATAGTTATGCACGTAAGTGAAAGGTGAATGTTGAAGGTCGAAAAGGCTAAAATAGTAATTGTAAAGGAGAAAGATGTGTTACGAGAGTGTCTCGGAATCTGTAAAACTTCGACTTGCTCCAGATCATGTAATAAAGGTCATGCGGAAAGGTGGACGGGATTATGTCAGCATTAATGCACCGAATTTCATCGAAGTTTCGAGGTTAAGCGTGCTGAGGTGGGAGCAATTTTAGGATGGGTGACCCCCAGGGAAGTATACAAGAAATTCTATATATCCAGACATAGGAGACAAATGAGAAGCTATAGTGGCCTGAGAGAAACTAGAGTATATGGGATGGTTGGGGACCATAAGAAGACGCGTAGGACGACGCAGACTAGCTTGATGAAGAGACAGAAAGTGCGTCACAGCTCTGGAAATTTGGATAGGCTTGAATAGCGTTTGGAAGTATTTTGTGGGCTAGTTGATAGTAAATATATATATATATATATATGAATGCGTATGATATCTCATATGTGATTGTATCGGTGGACATGTGAGTCCCAGCAACCGAAGCTACGGTATAGAAGGCATTAATCAAGTAAGGGTACCGAAGATCGGGTGACAGCGAGAGTAAATAAATGGTACAAGTGTTACAAGGTAAGTTGATGTCACTTTCACTACAGGTTAAGATTGGAAAGTTTTAAAACAACGATATTTGGAAAAGAAAGAGAGTGAGTTAATGGAAGACAAAGAGATCAAAATGTCAGAAAAAGGGTAAAAGGTAAGAAACCTCCGTGAGTGAAGCTTCGAGAGAAACTACCGGCAAAGCACGAGACGACTTGGGTAAAAATTCAAAGATAGGCATATGAAAAGGATAACGTGTGGCCATGTGGAAAAAAAGAGGAATGTGTGGAGTTCGAGGATTGATTCCAATAAGTAGGGCTAAGGGAATAGTAACCATGACAAGGAATGTGAAGTAAGAGAAAAGAATGATTAAGCCTTGTGACGATGTTAGAAGATTCCGACCCATGAAAGGTATATAAAGGAATAAAATGTGCAGCTGAATTAATGTAGTTGCCTCGGACATGAAGGGGGACTTTTTGCCGAAAGAATGACTCAAGAATAGAATAGACTTGCGACTTTAAAGTAAAAATTTCCCGAGCTTCAGAGCCGATGCCACAAATGGCAAGAGGAGAAAAGTGTTCGAGGAGGAAGGAACCTAAGGAAGATTAAGGATGAAAGTAGGGAAAGTATACTAATGGGATGGTCCAAGGAAGAGGAGAGCATTTAGGCGTAGGGCAATTGGAAACCTCTAACCATAGGAGTAAAGAGAATACTTTAATGAGGTAATGGTAGGAACCTGAGTACGCAGCAAGGAAAGAATAAGGATAATGGGTCGACATTGTTGATTTGGAAATTAATGGTATGGAATGAGAATTTAGGCGAGGTTTGAAAGATTTGATCTTGGAGGAAATGGAATGAAATGCAAGGAACATGCGGGGGAGACCGCCCGGTCATAACATCAGAAATATAGTTAAGGGATCGATGAACGAGGATAAAGAGAGTGTAAACTGTAAGGATTCTATGCTGAGGGAAAAAGTAGTAGGACGCTCGAAAAATATGGACGCCCGGCTGCAGCACAAACGCATAGCTAAGAAGAATTACGAGCAAGTGAGCTAAGCAAGTGAAAGGACGAATAGTGGATGGAAAGGTATGGAAATGTGGACAAAGGGATAACATAGACAGAAAGTAAAAGAAAAACTTGGGATAAGAAGTTTCGATATGTTATGCACAGAGCTGGAAAGAGAGATGAGGAATAAGGTATAAACGAAGACTTCATGAAAGGACTGTTAGCATATAAGGAGCCCCTTAAAGGGGGGGAGACCATATTATATTAGGCCAAAAAGGGATCACAATATTTTCAAGTACCAGAAAAGGAAACCCATGACGTGGAATGAGGACTCGTGTAAAGACCCAGGAGTTCGAGTATAAGGAGAATGGGGTAAAAGATAAGGAATGGGCATAAAGAGAAGAACGACTATAAAAGGGACCCTCCCGAAGTATTATGACACCCCATAAAATCAGTTGAACATTCAAGGACGAATGTTCTAAAGGGGGGGAGGATATTATATCTCGTATTTTGTACGTTCGGATATTTCAAGGTAGTCGTGGTAAGTTAAGGGAATGACCATCTTCCAAAATTATTTTAATGTACAAGTTGGTTATGAATATTATTTATGAACATTATTAGTATGGAAATATTGAGAAAGGTTAAGGGTAAAAAGGAAAATTCACAAAATGGCTCATGGTAAAATTGTGGAAGGCCAGGGGCAAAATGGGAATTTCACAAAATATTCGAGAAAGTTCTTGGAGGGGCCATTTTGGCCGTGTGGCACATGCCATATTTTATTAAGTGGGGGCTAATTATAAATTATATAGATATATGGACCAAATTTTGCTTAAGAAGACAATTAGTCTTCTTTGACTATTTTTAAGAAATTTCAAGAAAAATGGAGAAGGGACATGTGTCCACTTACTATTTGAAGGAGCTATGTATATATATATGTGTTAGCAAGAAAAATCATCTATAAATTTCATCATTTTATACAACATAAGAAAGCTTGAAGGAGAGAAAAAAAAAAGAGGAGTCATTTGGCCATGGTATGGCCGAACTTAGGTCATGAAAAATTGGTCAAGAAAAATAATTCTCTTCTAGCAATTCAACCTATTTGAACGCCCTAATTAACATGGAGTGATTGTTGGAGCAAGCAAAGCATTTGTTGTGCAAGTTGGAAACCTTAGCCAAGCCAAGAAGTTGAGAGAGAAAGGTATGTGTTCAATCCTCTTTTACATATGTTATGGATGGTGGTGTATGTTGTAGTGTGTTGAAATGGATGAAGTTCATGAATTTTGTATGTTGGGGGTGTTGGCCGAATATAGTTGCATTGTGTAGAACAAACGAATTGATTTTATTTAGTAGTTTGATTGTTGTGTTGTGGATTCCATGGTGTAAAATGAGGATTTAATGGCTTGAAATGAAGTTGTAATCGTTGTGGTGTCGTTGTGGAAGTTAATGTGACATTAGCATGAATTCTTATATTTGTATGAATGAAGTTGTTAATGTAAAATGTTGGTGGAATTCATGAATTTGGAAGTGAGACATTTGTTTGGAAGATTGTAAGTTGGGTTGTTGTGATTGAATTTGAAAGAAGGAAATGGGTCGTTATTGTTCTTGTTGGAATTGGAAGGTTTCGGGTGAAGTAGTATGTTGATTGAGTCGTTTTGAATGTTATGTGAATTGAATTGAATATAAATGAAATGTCGTTAAATTGTATGACAAAAGTTGTTAATGTTAGAATGCGTCTTGAATTGATTGTTGATGTTGGTGGTATGATTGATGGTATTGTTGTTGATAGTTTGGCCGAGTTGAATTCTCGGATTGTTGATTGATGATTTGGGCCGAGTTAGATTCTCGGGGATGGTGTATTTACAGGGGAGATGCTGCCGAAATTTCGGCAGATTATAAATGAATTCATTTGAAGGATTAAGACAAGTATATGGTGATGAATCTAATAATTGCGTAAATCTTCTTGAATGTAGACTAGCTATAGCGAGCTTGGATGATTAAGCGTAGCTAATAGGACGCGGAACGGGTATGTTAAGGCTCGTCCCTTTCTTTCAAAGGCATGATTCCGATGTTATGATCTCATAATTGCTTCCATATTCTCCTTGTTTTCAAAAGTTAGATGTTTATGATTTCAAGGCATGATTCTTTTCCGATAACCCGTCAATGCTTTCCAAAATGTCCGTATTTTTCCAAAACAAAGGTTTATGGTATTGTAAACTTTAATGACAATAATGATGGATATGTTTTACAACGACATTGATGATGTCGAGGATGAGAATATTTCTATGATGACTATGATAAGTATGATTTCATGTTCGAAAGGTAGTTGATATGATTATTCCTTTGATTTTCCAAAAATACATTCCGAAATGTTCGTAGAAGGTTCTGTACTTCAAACGCTCATAACTTTCTTATACTAAATCGGATTGACCTGAAACTTGTTTCTGAGCCTTCAGGTGTCGGTTTATTTATGCTGTTATTCGTTGCTCGTCTCATCTTATAATAATTGTTCCTTCAAGGTGAGACAAAGAGGCCATGGTTATTCCATAATGTAATCGGAGGTTACCGACCTTACGTCACTCCGATAGATACATGACTTTCTTTGGGCTCTCCTGCATGCTGCTTATAGATATATGTATATGTATATGTATATGGGGAAGATGGGGAAAAGGGAGATATGTTCCGCTATAGACGCATTGTCACCTGGTCAGTTGGCGTAACTTATCATCCCAGACTCGGGATGCCCGGACGCGGGATATATGTGGGGGAGCCGACGTTGTTCGGCGCTATGACATGTTCTATTTTCTATGTATATGAAAAAGAAATGCTTTCAAAGGAAAGCTAAGCATGCATGGCATCCGCCCTAAGAGGCACTCAGATGTACAGGTTACCCTTTTATCTCATGATGCTCTATATCTCTATTCTATTGTTGTTCATAATTACATCTCTTACTATGTTTTTATTCATGCCTTACATACTCGGTACATTGCTCGTACTGACCCCCTTTCTTCGGGGGGCTGCGTTTCATGCCGCGCAGGTACACCCAGATGAGCTGAAGCTATTAGAGAAGACGTTCCAGCGGAGTTGACAAGCTCCACTTGTTGCTGGAGTGCTGCCGAGTCAGAGTATGTGTGCTATGATGTCTTGTTCGAAGTTAGAGACTTTGCAGACAGAGTCGTGGGTATAGAGTGTCGGTATTGTAAACGGCTCCACCAGCCGATGTGTCATCTTATGTTATGTTATAAAGTCCATGTGATTACAGATTCCATTTGATTTGAGTACGAGGGAAAAGAAAGATTCTGAAAGCTTACTATGTATTTCATTCTTATTCGATTTAAGAGTCCAAAGACATTATGCAGGTAATAAGAGTCAGCGGGTTTGCTCGGCTCCGTATATGGGGTCGGGTGCCCATCACACCCTAGTAATGTTGGGGTGTGACATATATAGATATATTCTTTCATGAGTTCTATAATGTCCTCCAAATGATTCTATCTCTAAAGCTACTAAAGCTCATGATTCTTGATACTTTTTCGATTCTACTACTTTCCTTATATGATGGTCGATCCTCTGAGGATAGATGTAACAAAAACGATGATAGTAATTATGTTGATGATACTTGTGGAATCTTATGTATACGTGTCTTAGTATGTATGACTATTATGTAACACCGAGCTTATATGGTCGGGTATGATACCTATCACGTGCACACCACTGCAGTTGGCTACGGACAACACTTAGCCTTGGTAGGGCCAGGTATGTATAATCACCGAGCCTTGTCATGGCCGGGTATGTGAAACACTGAACCCTCATGGTCGGGTATGATATGGATACGAGTATGAATAAGTACGAATACGAATACGAATATGTATATTTACGTATATATGCATGAGTAATTATTAGAAATAGAAGGTCCCTACTAAAGATGAGTAGGTAGATATGATGAAGTCCATTACAGGTACAAATGACTCTATTACCTCCTGATTCTCCCACCTTATGCTAATCCTTATGCTGTCTCTTATGCTCATACTATGATGTTGATTATGCTTTACATACTCAGTACATTATTCGTACTGACATCCTTTTGTTTGTGGACGCTACATCATGCCCGCAGGTGGCCAGGGAGACAGGCTTGATCCATATCTTTCTTATTCAGGAACTACATAGAGGTGCTCGATTTCATCCGGAGCTACAACTTTTTGGTATTATTCTTCTTGTGTACATACATATGGGCACGGCGGGGTCCTGTCCCGCCTATATGATGTTACCTACTCTTCTTTGAGGCTCGTAGACAGTTGTGTATGGTTAGATGTCGTGTAGCCTTGTCGGCTCATATTTTTTCTATCGTTTTGATAGCCTTGTCGGCTTGTGTATATGGATATAGGCATTGTTATTGATGATGATATAAATGCATTTTTGCCCAACGAGATTAGCACTTTTGATGTATGTAAATTATGAGTAAGCCATGTGGCTCACCTCGATGTAAATGTGAGAGTACGATAAGAGGTGCCCGGGTGGGTTAGCACCGGGTGTCCGTCATGGACCTCCGGTTAGGTCATGACAGGACCTCTTAGCAATGTTTGTATGAATGACCCTCTTAGCATGCAACTGTTTATATGAATGGCCCTCTTGGCAATGTTTGTATGAATGGCCCTCTTGGCATGTAAATGTCTGTATAAATGGCCCTCTTGGCAATGTCTGTATGAATGACCCTCTTGGCAATGTTTGTATGAATGAGTCTCTTGGAAATGTTTGTATGAATGGCCCTCTTGGCAATGTTTATATGAAAGGCCCTATTGGCATGCGAATTGTTACACTCCGTAGATCTGTACGTTGAGATTTATAAGTGTTGGTTGCTTTAGGTATGGACTCTGGAGTTTCCTTCTAGGATATATATGATTGTATGCACTTATCTTATGGTTATGTAAGTTTAAGTTCATATAATAAGCTACGGAAAGATTGAAGGGTAAGTTAATCAAGGAAATTAAGTTTGTTGGACTTTGGAGAAAATATGAGGGAAACTTTTGGTCCAACTTGGAGAAAGAATATCTTTTAGTATATGAGGAGCTTTGGAACAAAGCAAAAGCCTAAATTGAATTTCATGAAGTTTATTTTCCAACGCAATAAACCATTCGTTGATAGGAAATCGGAGTAGAGAGTAATGGACGTTACAAGTTAGGCCACAAGAGCAGAAATTAACCCTTGACAAACGCGACCAAAGGGCCGCGAACGCGAAGAGGAGAAGGCATTGACCCTTCGCAAACGCGACCCAAGGCCGCGAACGCGAAGGGTAAATTTTGTGTCAGTGGAAACCGACTTAGACACCTTATATAAGGGGCAAACCCCCTTCATTTTCACCCAAAATATTTCCCAAAGCTCAGCAAACATATAGGGGTGATTGTATTTCATAAAGTTGAGGGTTTGTGAGTGATTTCAAGTGGCGGAGTATTAAATCGAGGCTCGAGTAACGTGCAATTATGATTATAGTATCGTTTTGCGGTAGATTTATGCTTGGATTCAAAGCAAATATTAAAGATCTTGTGGATCTAGTGAGAATAAGGTATGAATCTCTCCTTATTAATAGTAATAGTTTAATTACAGAGATAAAGTTATTAAATAGTCGTATAACAAGTTGGTTAGTTGTGAAACTTGGAAAATATCGTGTGGGATGTTTTATGAAGCCTATTGGTGTTGATAATGTTGTTGCGATGTTGGTATTGTTGTTGTTGTTGTTGGTTGTTGGATTGTGATTTCGGGCTAGGCATATAAACAGGGGAGATGCTGCCCGAATTTCGGTAGATTCTAAACGGAATTAAATTGAAGGCTTAAGATGAGCGTATGACATTGAGCCTAACAATAGTATGAATGTTTTATATGTAGATCCACGAGCTTGGAAGGATAAACGTTGAGTGGTTAAGGAGACCGAAAGGTATGTTAAGGCTTGTCCCTTTCTTTCAAAGGCATGATTCCTATGTTATGATTCCGAATATTTTAGCCATAACATTTTTACACCCAAAAGTTAGAAGTTCATGATTCTTAAGTGCTTCTTATGATACTAAAGATGAGATGTTTTCTATGATGAACATGATGATGATGATTCTAATTCTAGAAATTCCAAAGCTTACTATTTTAATGCTATTATGAGATTATTGAGTTTATTTCATGATTTCCTTGATTCTACCCATTGTTGTTGATCTCACCTTATGTTACTTGTTCCTTCAAGGTGAGATATAGCGATAAAGATTGTTCCATAATATAAATCGGAGGTTACCGACTTTACGTCACTCTGATAAAGTTGTAGCTTTCATATGAGCTTTCATACATATTATTTACATTATGTATATGTATATATTATATTTATGGATCGGGTCGTACGTTCCTCGACACTAACATGTGATATTTAGGATCGGGTCGTACGTTCCTCGGCACTAACATACCATATTTATGGATCGGGCTGTACGTCCCATAGCGCTAACATTTATGGATCGGGTTGCACGTTCCGCAACACTAATATTTATATTATATATATACGTGTGCGTGTCCACTTACATATGATTTCTAAGATTCAAGCATTACATATTGTACGTTCCCTGATGACAGGTTATCTTGGTTTCATGTTATGTTCCACGTTCCTTATTCTCTTATTTTCATGCCTTATATACTCAGTACATTATTCGTACTGGCGTCCCATCTTGTGGACGCTGCGTTCATGCCGGCAGGTTCAGGTAGTCAGGCGAGCAGCCCAGCACAGTAGGATTTTCTCTTAGTTGCAGTCAGTGCGCTCCACTTGGTTTGGAGCCGCAGTCTCTTGGTATGACATTTTGATATATACATATGACTATGACGAGGCCTTGTCCCGTCCTTCCTACAATTTATATTCCATAAGAGGTCATGCGAGCAGCCCAGCACAGTAGGATTTTCTCTTAGCTGCAGTCAGTGCGCTCCACTTGGTCCGGAGCCGCAGTCTCTTGGTATGACATTTTGATATATACATATGACTATGACGAGGCCTTGTCCCGTCCTTCCTACAATTTATATTCCATAAGAGGTCTATAAACATTAGTATGTAGTTAGAAAGTTAAATAGCCTTGTTAGTTCTTATTCCATCATACGACATATGTAGCGGCTTAGTCGGCTTACAGTGTTATTTTTTGTATATATATGTAAATGATGGTTATGAGTTTTGGACGTGGTGTTTGTTATGTTGATATCACCGATATGTATAATTCAGTTAAAAGTCATATATGGGCTACTATGTTGCTCAGTGAGTTTCAAGTTCGAAAATAGGAGTGCTTGATCAGAAAAGGTCGGGCACTCGTCATGACTCCTCAGTTTGGGGCGTCACAAAGTGTTATCAGAGCAGTTCCGTCCTAGGGTGTGTCTACTGGTCGTGTCCAGTAGAGTCTTGTTTATAGGTGTAAAGCGCGCCACACTTATAAACAAGAGGCTGCGGGGCATTTAGGAATGATTGACCTTTCTTCTCATCTTAGATCGTGCGATAGAGCCAATGTCTAGGTAAGATCATTTCTAACTCTCTTTTGTGCAGTTTGATTCAGATGAAGAGGACGATTTTAGATGATGGGGGTGCAAGGAAGGCCCCCCAGGTAGATTCTGGACCAGCATCACCCCCGGGACAGATTAGGAGGAGCCTCAGTTATTCTATGGAGACTGATCCTTCCGAGGACATTGAGACGACATCCCCAGAGTCTGTGACCCCTATAAAGGAGCATCCATCAGAGGCCAGCTACGACACGGATCCGTCTGAGGGTTCATACGAGACCTCAGTGGAGCAAGAGACTCCTGAGGTTGTACCAGATTTGGCTCCTCCAGTTTCTCCTTTGATGGCGCATTTTGTTAGAGCAACTACTAGTGTGGGTGTTACTGCATATTCTAGCCCTCTGTCTTGGCCTTCGGTCAATCAGGATTTACCCGAGTACTCATACCCTACGGAATTGTCACGACCCGACTAGGGGCCGCGACGGGTACCCGGGGCTAACCACCAAGCACCGCTCGTCCTATTACTTATCATACTCACTTAACGCTATTTTATCGTATTATACTCAAATCATAAGAAAATCATATTTCATTTGGGAACATAAACACTTTTATATAAATAAGCCTTTCGGTTATCAAAATGATAATATACACATACATACATATATACAGTAGTGACTTTGTGAGACCATATGACCCACACTGCGTATCTATGAGCCTCTACTAGAGTATTAGACATATGGACGGGAAAGGACCCCGTCGTGCCCAAAACCTGCATATACATATATACCAAAAGAATAATCAATGGCACCTCCAGAAAATGGAGTGCTCTTCAAATCAGCTAATAACTCCTACGAATCTGGACCACCTGCCTGTCTACCTGTGGGCATGAATGCAGCGTCCAAAGAAAACGGACGTCAGTACGAACATTGTACTGAGTATGTAAGACATGAATGAAATAAGCATAGTAGAAAAATCATAAACCATAGGAGAAGGATAAAACCTGCATGAGTTCTATAGGTGAGTACATTTCACACATATATCACATATTTCATAATCATGGAACATGTATTATCATAGCACATATGACATCACATCATCATCATCATCATTAACCCGCGTCCGGGTAACCATCATACGCCGCCCACTAGTGGTGTCATGCTCGACCCTCTAGGCACAGTGTAATCATAGCAGCCCACTAGTGGTGACATGCCAAGCCATCTAGGCACGGTGGAATCATAGCAGCCCGCATTTGTGGTGACATGCCCGGCCATTTAGGCACGGTGGAATCATAGCAGCCCACATTAGCGGTGACATGCCCGGCCATCTAGGCACGGTGGATTCATATCGTCATACAATCAATCATAGCTTCATTATTATTACACATCTCATAGGCATAACATAATCTTATATTATCGATCATCTCATAGACATATCATGACTTAGCAGCATTATACATTTATCATTTAAGACATACATTAGGATTTGAAAGTAGTTATGGCTATATCGAGGTGACATAAGGTCGTGATCCCCCAATCATATTATGGAGTAATCATCGACATCATATCTCACCTTGAAGGAACTAACAATCTTAGGTGAGTGTACGCAAAGAGAAGCATCAATGGAAACATGATTAGAATTATTAGCTTCATGGACATCCTTTATTATACTAGGATTTTTCATACTTATGTTCATCATCATCATTATCATGCTCGTATCATACTTCCTTTCTTAGTCATGTGCGTGTGTAGCTTTGTATATTCATGGACTCATAGTCTCTATCGTATAAGAAGATCATGGAAAATTTGAAAGATTCATGCCTTAGAAAGAAAGGATTAGTCTTACATACCTTTGTCGTTTAACTAATATATCACTTGCTTGTTCTCCTTTGGTGCCCACGTTTCTACCTTCAGGAGAAGTCGCATGAACGTTAGCCAATCGATTACTTAATCGTGCTTACTATTTCTAGGAAAATTTAGGTAGAATTTCCTTTGTTTATACTACTCTTCCCATATTCTATATCAACTCCCAAACATTCATTACAACGTTCACAAAATAATAGACAACAATCATCATTAGTCTACTCTATCCGCATTTCACAATTTCTCTTCATTTTCTCCATAATCATGGTCATGGATCATTATCGCATTTTCTCACATATAATACTTATTCTAAATTCTAAATTTCATTCATAACGTATTTAGAATCACAACATACCAATATTCATAATTCAATCCAACTACTATTTCACAATGACACTATTCACTCATTTATGACCCATTTTCTATATTCTTCAACAATCCAAGTGTTTTAACTTCTCAATGTCTTAAACATCATGAAAATATCATAAAACTTACCTTAGATATTGTAGGAACAAGCCTTGAGTAGAAATACTCTTGTTGCACCAAAAACCCTAACTCACTTCCTTTGAAATTTCTTGGCTTAGATGACTTTGATGGGTTTCATACTCTTGATTCTTGTTGGTTTGATGAAGTTGATCCTCAATTTCCTTTATATTCTTGTGGATGAAGTGTATGTAACTTTCTAGAGGTCTTGAGAGACGAATAAAGAATGTGGGAAATGAATTTAATGAAGTGGGAACACATTTATATAACCAGAAACTATTCAGCTCGTCGGGACTTCCACGCACACTTTCACGGTCCGTGGAACATTGTATGGTCCGTGGAACAGGTCGTGGTTTACCACCAGAACACCATCATCCCTGTTGGGTATTCCACGGACCAGTATACGGTCCGTGGAAAGTTTCACGGACCGTGAAACATGGTCGTGGAACTCACAGCTTCTTCCGAAGTTGTCTGCGTCGTTTCGTTCAGTAAAAAGGTCATAACTCTTGATCCCGCTATCCTGTGAGGGCCCACGACCTATGGTGGGAAAGCTATTTCAATTATATACAACCTTCATTCTTAGTGCTTTTCCAAATTCCATACATATAATAGCGTTTTGGTCCCTCCAAGTCAGATCATCCGAAAATATTTCCTTAAATCGTCCTTTTGGACGGCTTATGCCCATATTTGGCTTATGGTTCTTTCTTAGGACTTACTCAACTTTCCATGTACTACTCATATATCTCTTCATATGTCCTTTATAAAACTCCGGCGTATGGGCCCCACTTAGCTTACAACAACGAGGGCTTTTCGGCAAGTGACATATGAACCAATTCAACCCATATGGTCTCCAAATGTCATATGTATACCATTATTACACTCTTATACTATAACCTTTCTCCTTAATCCTCGCATAAATTTTCTCTTCCTCAGGCCCATACTAAGCTGGCTACGACCTTGGTAGCGCGAAATTTTCCAAGGTCTAACATTCTTCCCCCTTGGGAACATTCATCCTCGAATGTTAAACTATCCGGGAATTCTACGAAAATTTTGCCAGAGTTTCTCCTGTAATATGGCACTACCATCCTGTCACAACAACCCATAATAACAATGCCTCCCAGGGCCACAACATATTAGCAATAGAATTTGGCCACACACGACCTAAAAGCATAAAAGGAAAACATACATACCTTATGATCTTGATGTTCCATCTCAAATGTTTTTCGGGGCTGAAACAAGTGCGGACACTTGGATTTCATATTTTCTTCCGTTTCCCGAGTTATTCTTCTCGGTTGTTATTCTACCATAAGACCTTAACTGAGGCCACTTCTTTATTTCGAAGTCTCCGTACTTGCCTATCTAATGTGGCAATGGGTACCTTTTCATTGATCAACTTTTTTTGTTACTTGAACATCATTTACTGGCATGATCCTAGTAGGATTTCCAACATTTTTACGAAGCATCGAGGCATGGATGGTAGATCTAACTCATAAGCCATCTTGCCTATTTTGCATACAATCTCATAAGGTCTAATGCATCGGGGGATAAGCTTCCCTTTCATTCCGTGATCTTATTGCATTCGTAAGTTGTCACATCCCAGGGCTACTGTAGTAAGCGTATAGCATGTACCTATTGTCATATCCGAAGTAATTATCTTATTTATCCCTAACAATAATCCCAACTCAACATTTCAACCAATTTACCATATATTTTCCTTCAACTGACCCGGGGGTATCATGACCACACTATTCTTGTTTACCTCTTACTCCTCTTTTTAAGTACCCAAGTGGTTTCATTGGTGACGTATAATTACTTGCAAGTTACATAATTGTTCTTGCGTGATTCGTGCACATACACACCTATACATATACATGTATCCATATCTGCATCCGTATTCATAATCGTACTCATTTACATATCATATCCATGGTCATATTAATATACATATCATTTACATAGCATGCCCGACTACGAAGGTTCGTTGTTCCGCGCACCCGACCATGACTAGGCTCAGTGTCGTTCATACCCAAAGTCTTTTGTCTATCTGTAGTAACTTATCTCATTGTGCTCTCTTCCTTCCTTTATCTTGTTTTGCTTGATTATCGTATCTAGCGTCCTGCTATCGAAAACCTTAGGTCTCTTTCTTAATTGTCTCTTATAAGTAACAATATTAGTAACAACGACTTTACCGCTAGTACCTTTTCTTCTATTCTAATATAGTATCACCATCTTTTACAATATCCCTTGAGTTATTTGCTCTCAATATCATAAGGCTCAAGGTCTTCGCGAATGGTTTCTCGTACAGTCTCAGATGTCTGCTCAATTCGTGTCCGTTTATTTACTGGTTATTAGACTCATTCCTACATAACTCTCACTTTTGTTTTAGGGTCTATATCTATCACATCATCAGGTTCATTGTTTCAATTTCTACACTCGTATTTTCCTTACTCGCTTCCCCCCTTTAAGGGTTTTACTCGTACCATCCTCAAATCCTTTGCCTCGCCTTCAAAGCTTGAATTCATGTATCTCTTACTATACTACATCTCATTTATGCCGTTTCCCATAATTTATAGCTACGATAATTCATGTGGGAGGCCTTAACATACTCATCTTGCAGTTTTTGTAACCAAGTAATACAACCGGCATAGCAATTCGAACAAGAATGTGTTTTACTTAGCTCATTTGGTAGTTCTAGGTCAATATCTAAATCCGCTCCAATTAACAACTTTCTGCCCCATAGGGATGCTCACATTAGTAGTAGGTCTAGTTATCCATACCATCCATCTAATGTCACTTGCCCTCTTCTTCGGCGCTCAAAATTCGCGTGTAACGTCATCTTTGTTTTCCAGGGTCTAAGTCTCATACGCCCCTAATACCCCTTATGCCTCTTATTTTTTTACTCTTATATTGCACTCAACATTGATTTCAAGACCAATCATAATCGTATTATATTCGTCGTTGGTGATAGATTTACTCTATCGCTTTATCGCCGTACGGTAAACCCATAACTCGTGATCACCTCTTTCTTTTCAACTCTTTACTTCATATACTTTACTCGCTCTAACTCGGTATAGGATATTCATAGGAGATACATTTTTTTTCTTTTAGCCATAACACGACTATTTCTTAAGTGCGCGTACTTCGTATACTTCCTGTTCTCTCTATTCTCGTTCTTATTCCTTTACATCCTTCCTCCTCAATTAATCTTATTTCCTCCTCCTTTTATGGTTAATCCTTTATTCTTCACATGTGGAACTCTATTCCTAACTTAGTACCGCTTTGTCCTTTAGAATATACTACCTTTGTGCAATCCATTATTTGCTTCCAAAACTTATTCTGTTCATGCTGATCATCCCCTCTCATCCTTACTGTGTTAATCCTTTCGTTATTCATCTTCCTGTAGTCTTGGTCTTTTACATTCAGCTAAAGATATCACTCATACTCTCGACTATACCAATCACAAACTACTACTACTTTGCCATACGACTTCTTTCCGATTTCTTTTTCAAGTTGACCTCCCCCTTTTTGCTGGCTATCATTTCTATCATTAAGGAATCCCTATGCTGGACTTTCCCGTAAAAAGTTCTTTTAAGCTTTCTCATCTACCGCCCCGTGGCTCGATTGATGGTTTCACTCTTGCATTAATTCTTTATTCATGTAGAACATGCCACATCCTTAGTCGTTTCCTCGCGATACTTCATATTACAGTTCTTTTACGTTCTCATTATACCTTGATCATAATCAACACTATAGAGTGACACTTTTTTACTTCGTTCGCAAGCCTGCTCATAAAATAAAATAAATCTTGCGAAGTAAGCATACTCAACCTGTTACTCTTTCTAATCAGTTCTATTACGCTTACCATATAAATTGTTTTACCAACGTAGTTTCATTAATCATAACCCTTCGTATTCGTACCTCTGTCTCCGGGTACTGTTACTTTATTTACTAGTAAACTTATCGTATCTTTCTCGTGCTTATCCCTCCAATCAATACTTCAGTATCACACTCTATTGGAGTTACCCTTTCTCTTCTATTTCATGCTTTAGTGCTACCAAGCATTTCTCTTTACCGTATCAATGTCGCTCTTATAACTACTGTTACTATCAATTCAATAGTATTTAACTCATCTCGTGTAGTTTTTAATGATACTCCTAACTTAGTCTCGTCCTGCCATTACCTTGTTGCACGACATCTCTTCTCGTTAGAACATGTCACAAGCTTATATCTTATCTCCTTTAGATTCTAGGAAAAATTTCGACAGAGTTTCTCTTGTAAACATAACAATCCCAAACCTGCACATAGCTTAGAAAACACGTCTGATGTCTTAAGGGGACATATATCGAAACACACGTAATACGTAAAGGAACAACACAAGATCACTTACCATTAAAATATATAAATAATAGTGCTTGTCTCATAAGTTGTGCCTGCACACTCGGTCTAGGATTCCAATATTTATATACATACACATATTATTTATATTCACTCCCTGTCAATCAGCTTACTCGTATCTCACAATCTTGGCTATCACTAGGTTACTAACCATCTCAAATTGCCGGATTGGCTCAGATTTTCACCTCAACACAATCATCAAAACGGGGGTGATACATGACAGCATAGGATCTGAATCAATCGATGCACACATATCATAAGAGGATACTAACAATATACCTGGAATAATATCAGGGGAAGACTCAGGATCCTGTCGCTCAGCTAACGCGTGGATATGATGCCGGGATCCACTTGGACTGGGCGTTCCTATTTGGTCTCTATCACCACCTACTAACATCTGTGGCCTTGGCCTTGGAGGGCGTATCAATGACGAAGAGCCAGCTCTCACTCCCGTAGCCCGAACCTTACCTTTACCACGTCTCCATGGGCAGTCGCGCATGAGATGGCCTGGTTGAGCATAGGTATAACAAACATTCGAGCCCAAGCGGCACGGTCCCCAATGTAACCTGCGACACTGAGGACATCGTGCTATCGGGGATCTCGTCTGACTAGAACTACTCCGAATCCGAGAATTGGAAACTCTGAGACTCTAGGGTGACTTAGAATAAGTAGATCCATTAAATCCGAGTCTAGAAACCTGCGGAGGAGCACCACTTGTTGAACGAACTGAGTGCCTAGAGAATTGTTGCCTTGAATCACCCCTAAACTCATGATCAAACCCTGAAGAATTAGCTCCCTTTCTCCAACCCCTGTTATCGTGGCCCATATCTTGCCGCTGAGCTTGAGCAGCTACCAATTGAGTTAGTAAAAGAATAGCCTGTCTCATCTCTTGGCCTGAGGTATCTGGTGGAGGAACGGGGGAGGGGGGGGGGGGGGGGGGGGGGGGGGGGGCTCCCCTCTGATCCTCTAAAGTGGGCAAAATATGGGAAAACCGAGGTGGGGCCTGTTTTTGGGGTTCGCCCTCCTCCATATCTATAGACGACTCTCGTTCAAGCCCTTCTTCAACCACTATCTTGCCCTTCTGGGCTGCAGTAGCTTTTCCTCTCATCAGCTTTGCTGAAATTATAACGCACCGTTAAGGAGGGGATAATCTTATAACACAGCTCTATCGCACAATCTCTTAAGATGAAAGATGGTCATTTTTCCTAAATACCCTGTACCTTCCTGTTTATTAGTGTGGCGCGCAACACACCATAAATAAGACTCTACTAGACACAGCTCGCAGACACTTCCTAGGATTGAACTGCTCTGATACCACTTTTGTCACGACCCGACTAGGGGCCGCGACGGGTACCTGGGGCTAACCACCGAGCACCGCTTGTCCTATTACTTATCATACTCATTTAATGCTATTTTATCATATTATACTCAAATCATAAGAAAATCATCTTTCATTTGGGAACATAAACATTTTTATATACATAAGCCTCTCGGCTATCAAAATGATAATATACACATACATACATATATATACAGTAGTGACTTTGTGAGACCGTATGACCCACACTACGTATCTACGAGCCTCTACTAGAGTATTAGACATATGGACGGGACAGGACCCCGTCGTGCCCAAAACATGCATATACATATATACCAAAAGAATAATCAATGGCACCTCCAGAAAATGGAGTGCTCTTCAAATCAGCTAATAGCTCCTACGAATCTGGATCGCCTCCCTTTCTACTTGTGGGCATGAACACAGCGTCCAAAGAAAACGGACTTCAGTACGAACATTGTACTGAGTATGTAAGACATGAATGAAATAAGCATAGTAGAAAAATCATAAACCATAGGAGAAGGATAAAACCTACATGAGTTCTATAGGTGAGTACATTTCATACATATATCACATATTTCATAATCATGGAACATGTATTATCATAGTACATATGAAATCACATCATCATCATCTTCGTTAACCCGCGTCCGGGTAACCGATATACGCCGCCCACTAGTGGAGTCATGCCCGACCCTCTAGGCACTGTGTAATCATAGTAGCCCACTAGTGGTGACATGCCCAGCCATCTAGGCAAGGTGGAATCATAGCAGCCCGCATTAGTGGTGACATGCCCGGCCATCTAGGCACGGTGGAATCATAGCAGCCCACATTAGCGGTGACATGCCCGGCCATCTAGGCACGGTGGAATCATAGCAGCCCACATTAGCAGTGACATGCCCGGCCATCTAGGCACGGTGGATTCATATATTCATACAATCAATCATAGCTTCATCATTATTACACATCTCATAGGCATTACATAATCTTATATTATCGGTTATCTCATAGACATATCATGACTTAGCATCATTAGACATTTATCATTTAAGACATAAATTAGGATTTGAAAGTAGTTATGGCTATATCGGGGTGACATAAGGTCGTGAACCCCCTATCATATTATGGAGTAATCATCAACATCATATCTCACCTTGAAGGAACTAACAATCTCAGGTGAGTGTACGCAAAGAGAAGGATCGATGGAAACATACAATTATTAGCTTCATGGACACCCTTTATTATACTAGGCTTTTTCATACTTATGTTCATCATCATCATTATCATGCTCGTATCATACTTCCTTTCTTAGTCATGTGCGTGTGTAGCTTCGTATATTCATGGACTCATAGTCTCTATCGTATAAGAAGATCATGGAAAATTTGAAAGATTCATGCCTTAGAAAGAAAGGATTAGACTTACATACCTTTGTCGTTTAACTAATATATCACTTGCTTGTTCTCCTTTGGTGCCTACGTTTCTACCTTCAGGAGAAGTCGCCTGAACGTTAGCCAATCGATTACTTGAACGCGCTTACTATTTCTAGGAAAATTTGGGCAGCATTTACTTTGTTTATACAACTCTTTCCATATTCTATATCAACTCCCAAACATTCATAACAACGTTCACAAAATAATAGACAACAATCATCATTAGTCTACTCTATCCGCATTTCATAATTTCTCTTCATTTTCTCCATAATCATGGTCATGGCTCATTATCGCATTTTCTCACATATAATACTTATTCCAAATTCTAAATTTCATTCATAACGTATTTAGAATCACAACATACCAATATTCATAATTCAATCCAACTACTATTTCACAATGACACTATTCACTCATTTATGACCCATTTTCTATATTCATCAACAATCCAAGTGTTTTAAATTCTCAATATCTTAAACATCATGAAAATATCATAAAACTTACCTTAGATATTGTAGGAACAAGCCTTGAGTAGAAATACTCTTCTTGCACCAAAAACCCTAACTCACTTCCTTTGAAATTTCTTGGCTTTGATGACTTTGATGGGTTTCAAACTCTTGATTCTTGTTGTTTTGATGAAGTTGATCATCAATTTACTTTGAATTCTTGTGTATGAAGTGTATGGAACTTTCTATAGGTCTTGAGAGTTTAAGAAAGAATGTGGGAAATGAATTTAATGATGTGGGAACACATTTATATAACCAGAAACTATTCAGCTCGTCGGGACTTCCACGGTCCGTGGAATATTGTATGGCCCGTGGAACAGGTCGTGGTTTACCACCAGAAGATCATCATCTCTTCTGGGTATTCCACGGACCAATATACGGTCCGTGAAAGTTTCACGGACCGTGAAACATGGTCGTGGAACTCACAGCTTCTTCCGAAGTTGTCTGCGTCGTTTCGTTCAGTAAAAAGGTCATAACTCTTGATCCCGATATTGTGTGAGGGCCCACAACCTATGGTGGGAAAGCTTTTACAATTATATACAACCTTCATTCTTAGTGTTTTTCCAAATTCCCTACATATAATAGCGTTTTGGTCCCTCCAAGTCAGATCATCCGAAAATATTTCCTTAAATCGTCCTTTTGGACGGCTTATGCCCATATTTGGCTTATGGGTCCTTCTTAGGACTTGCTCAACTTTCCATGTTCTACTCATATATCTCTTCATATGTCCTTTATAAAACTCCGGCTTGTGGGTCCCACTTAGCTTATAGCCACAAGGGCTTTTCGGCAAGTGACATATGAACCAATTCAACCCATATGGTCTCCAAATGTCATATGTATACCATTATTACACTCTTATAATATAACCTTTCTCCTTAATCCTCGCATAACTTTGCTCTTCCTCAGGCCCATACTAAGCTGGCTATGACCTTGGTAGCGTGAAATTTTCCAAGGTGTAACAGGACCATGACGGTGAAAACAAGGAGGAGCAGATTGGTAGATGGTCGGGGTGGGTGACGAAGGAAATTGTTTACTACACATTTCCCCAAACCGGGATCAGGATGGGCTGACTACAGGTACATGGGTCCTTTTATTAACACTTCTTATGTTATGTGTGATTATTATGGGATATTATCTAATTGTGGGCGAATGAAAATTTTGAGGAAGTTAATCACAAAAGTAATCATCGATAATTGTGACTAACACATTTTGTTACAGCTAGCGACCTTGAGATTAAGGACTAAAAGAAGCCGCGTGTGTTGATTTGTGACTGCGACAATTTTCTGGGCGTTGGAAATTTCAGAGGTCATGATAGTATTTGACCAACCACGGGAGTCAAGGACTTTTCTAACCGCGGGGGAAATGTACTACAGAGTTTTATTCGAGTCTTCCATTAGAACTTCAAACAGATGTTTAAGGATAGGTGATAAAGACTAGGCTGTACTAAAAAGGCCGGATGAGATCCTTCTAAGGAAAGTTATCTTAATCTTTTTTTTTCCAGCAAATGTCGTGAAGGTCATTTTACAATAGGAAACATATGAGCCTTATGATTTATCTTATAAGGTACTAAAAGTATTGATCAAGTTGGGTATTGAAATTAAGGTAGCCATTGCTACAGTATAAGTGGATATTGTCTTTCTCCGAATATTAAAGTAGAGTAATTATGATATAATAATATTAGGGAAGGAGGAATATGTATATATATATATATATATATATATATGAGTAACAAGATTATGATATCGTGAGGAGAGAAGAAGCACGAGTAAGGGAAGTATGTGCTAGTAAGGGTTAAGTGGAATTTTTGAGAAGAGGATTAAGGCGACAGTAAAGGCAAAAAGCCATTTGGTTAAATCCCTAAAGTAAGTAAGCAGAAAGGATGGAATATGGAAAAATGTGACAAAGGAAAAATGCAAAGATCTTGAGAGCAGACCAAGATAAATAGGGTTAACAGTATAATAACGATGGATATGAATGCGATCCGAGAGGGAATGATCAAATTTTTCAAAAAATGTCATGGAAAGTCTGACTCTTAAGGTACGTCTGAGAGGATAAATATGAGGCCATATTGATATGTTCGCATAGGGAATGGATAACCCCCCCCCCCCACCACAAGAGACGATCTTGGAAATGGAACGGATTCGTACTTCTAATAGAGTATCTTACAAGTTCTGGGGCCAATGTGGTAAAATGGAAAAGAGGAGAAGAGTGCTTTATGAGTGTGGAACGTTAAGCAAGGTTCTAAGGGCGAAAGTTGAAAGGGGACTAATGGACCGGGCAAGAGGAAATATGCAACCATCAAGGATAAGAGGAATGATAATAAGCTAATAAGTCTGGCCAAAAGACAAAACATTGATGATCGGAGATAAGAGTCATAGTAAGAAGTACAGAAATTCGATCATAAAGGAAATAGGAAAATGTACGAGGGATGTGCATGAACACGGATAAGTTGTAATATCTCAAGAGTTAGACAAAGGGAGAAGAAGAAAAATATAATTATTCAAGATTCGAATCAAGCCTTGGATACAGACTCTCTCTTCTCTCTCCTACGTCCCCATGCAACCCTAGTTACTAAACCCTAATTTAGCTATGGCCACCTTGGCCGCTGGCCAGCCATCACCGGCGGCTGGTCAGCCTCAACCAACATTATACACTACCCACCCCTCACTCACCCGCAGTCCCACTATATTCAACCAACTCTCCCTTCCACTTCTTCTTCTCCAAACTCTGGTCAAACACTCGTGCATGGCACAATTCCCACGTCCAATGCCCACTGTGATCCCATACCAATGAAGGAGCTAACGTATGTTGATGTGTTATACCCCGTATTTTTATACGTCGAATTGTTCGCAAAGGAATCGACGCGAGTTAAAGGCAGAACCCCCCGGACACGGAATTGGAACCCCTAATTTTTAATTTCTAAATAAGAATTAATTGTTATAAATTTTATTTAGTGTAAAAATATTATTATTGGAGATTAGGAATTAATTAATGGTGCTTAGATTATTAAATAGAAATTAGTAATTCATTAAACAAGTGGGCCCCACCCGATTTTTTAAAAAAAAAAAGGAAAAAAAAATGCAAAACAAATCACCAAATTGAGTGACACCTTAGGGTGCACATGTACACACCAAGAGAAACATATATAAATGGAGGGTGATTCACAAAATTCACATTTTGCAAAGTTGAATTAAGAACACAAAAAAAAAAAAAAAAAACTCTCGGCCAAATTGATTTGAGCTGAGGCTTGAGAAATTTAGGGAGAAGAAAAAATTGAGATTTCAAGATTGTGTATATATTCAAGGATTCCAACGTGAATTGATTCTTGGAGTCGAGTTGATTAAGGTAAGAATTGATCTCTTTTTATACACATTTTGGAGGCAATTTTAACTTGTATAAATTTGTAAATATATGATGAAAATAAGAAGTTGTACATGTTTATGTTGATGTATAAATTGAACCGTGAGGGGGCTGCTCTAATTAGGCATGGAAAATTTTTATTAAGTTGCGTTATAGTTGTCGTTATCATGGATTATAGGCGAAAGGATTGGCAAGTTAAAGTTGAAGTTGTGTTGATATGAACATGTTGTTGTTCTTGTTGAATTGAAGGAATTGGAAATATAATTGTATCCATATATTGCTGTTGGTATTTCTGTGTCAACAGGAGAGCAATTGGAAATTTGGGATAGGTGAACATATAGGGGAAGTGCTGCCGAATTTTCGCTAAAATTTTAGATAATAGAAAACCTAAACGAGAATATATATATATATATATATATAATGAAACGTAGGTCCTATAAAATAATGAACTATAGATTGGTGAACTAGAAAATGTAGTTACTAACGAAAACGTTACTTTTATATAAATAGGCTAAAAGAGCAATGAGGCGAAAAGGATTCACGAGTAGTCGCTGACAGGTATGTAAAGCTGTCCCTTCTTTCTTTTGGCATGTCCTAGACGTATGTGATGAATGATATAAGCTTTGGGGTAATTCCATTCATAAGTTCTGAATATGATTCATGATTCTTATTCACTTCTTGATGTTAGAACTTTTAAAGTAGTTAAGCTACTGCCCTCGAGCTTTCTATGTGTTGGATAGTATAATCGTATGTATAAGTTTCTGTTCCTAAAGGCCCTATAATGACTAATGTCCTTAACTTTCATAAGCTGTCTCGTATCGATTTGATACCTGTCTATGATCCCTGAGACATTATTTGATATAGTCCATAATGATATTCAAAGAGCACTGAATATGACTATCATCCTGAACTCGAGCGTTGATTATTCTACTTATCTATTGAATCTCAAAATATGATTTATGTGCACATGGTTACTCACTACTCTGCTCATGCATACTATTGTTACACCCTTCACCGAGTCCCGGGCCGGGTATGTTATCGTGCACAGTGTCACTGCATTATTCACCGAGTCCCTTACTAAAAGGCCGGGTCCGGTATATGATGATATGTTATATGATTATGGCACCGATTCCCATGATTGGCCGGGTACGGTATACGTGTACACGACTTTATTCACCGAGTCCCTTACTAGAGTGCCGGGTACAGTATATGTATATGATGATATGACTATGACACCGAGTCCCATAATGGGCCGGGTATGGTATATGATAATGATATGCATGATTTTGTTTCATAAGGCACAGGTACAGTGACTTCTTGATTATTACACTTATCTCCTGGAATCTCTACTTCAGTTATGATATTTCCTGTTGTATTTCATGCTTAATATACTCAGTACATATCTCGTACTGACCCCCCCCCCCTTTCTTCGGGGGGCTGCGTTTCATGCTCGCAGGTACAGACGCTCGCATTGGTGACCCGCCAGCTTAGGATTCCTATTCAGCTATCTTGGAGTGCTCCCTTGTTCCGGAGCCCAGATTTTTGGTACAGAACCGTTTGTTGTATATATGTGTTTTGTCCAGGGGTACGGCGAGGCCCTGTCCCGTCATATGCTACTGTGGTTACTCTTAGAGGTCTGTAGACATGTGTGTGGGTTATATGTTTATATATTGTCCAGCTGTGTTAGTATGACTTATGTTTTGGGATGTTCCCACTCGTAGTGGCAGCCTCGTCGGCTTGCGTATATATATATATATATATATATGTTTTGGGATGTTGTGTGTAGTGGCAGCCTTGCCGCCTTGCGTATATATAGTTGGGACGTCCCCACATGCTATGACAGCCTTGTCGGCTTATATACTGTGTTATCTGTTGATAGTAGTGACTCCTCAGGAGACAGGTTGCTTGATATATATATATATATATATATATATATATATATATATATATATATATATATATATATTTGTGCGACAGTTCTGAGACTATGTGTTGGTCCTATGGACTCTATATTATGTTTGGTTATGGATTGATCATATAGCTAACAGAGGTGTATACGAGTGTCCAGCTCGGGCACTAGTCACGGCCTTCGGGGTTGGGTCGTGACAAAAGTGGTATCAGAGCAGTTCATCCTCGGAGTGTCTACAGACCGTGTCTAGTAGAGTCTTGTTTATCGGTTTGTTGTGCACCACATCTATAAACAGGAAGCTACAGGGCATTTAGGATATTATCCCTCCTTCTGTCTTAGATCGTGCGATAGAGCTTGAACCTAGGAAAGATTGTTTCTGACCTCTTTTCCTGTAGGTAGGTGCATATTTGCGAGAGATGAAGAGGCCAGCTTCGGATAGTAGGGGTGCTAAGAAGGCCCCTAGGGTAAATTCGGGACCCCAGGCTCCAGGATCGAGTAGGAGGAGCCTCAGTTGTTCTATCGAAATTGATCCCTCGGAGGATCCAGCGACAATTCCTCCAGAGTTTTTGATATCCAGGGAGGCGGTCCCTGAAGCCATACCAGTTGCTCCTATGGCAGGGCACCACGTCAGACCGGCTACCCCGGTAAGTGTTACAGATTATTCCAGCTCCCTGTCCTGGTCATCGATAAACCAGGAGTTGCCCGGTTATCTACATTTCCCGGGTTCAGATGAAGAAGACGATGAAGGTCAGACGAGTAGGTCGTGGACAGACGATGACGAGGAGCACACTTCACCTTCTGGATCACCGGATCAGACTAGAGACTGATCGACTACAGGTATATAAGACCTTATCGAAATTTCCTATGTATGTGCATTTGTTATAGATTGTTACCTAAGAGCGGCAATCGGAGATCAAAGGAGTCAACAACGAAGTATTTACGAGTAATAATGGCCAAGGCGTTCCTACCCGTGGGAACTTTGAAATCTAGGATGGAAAATAGTTATACATACAAGTGAAAGTTGGATAGCAAGGGAACATAACGAGAATTTATATATACGGAATGGCAAATTGGCCATCATTATGGTGAGTTATGGTAAGTATAGTAAGGAAACAGGTTGAATGTATATACCGCAGATAAGTCCAGTTAGAAAGTGTGCACAGAAGAAGATAAAGGAACCAGTAACTGTAAACAGAATATAATTTAGACATAGTACGAATGCTGCAGGCATGTTTGAAATCTGCAGTTAAAGATGGAAAGGGAAAATAAACAGGAAAGAGTGACAGGTACAGTTTGTGTTGGATATATGAGGCAATTTCATCATTTTCATCTTGTGATTGATATAGGAAGCCATGTGCGGCTACGATACGATATAAAATATGTGTGTGTTGGCCCTGTGAGGCGTTGTTGGTATTTCCTGCGTGCAGGTTTTGAGATAGTAAGAAATACAGAGGAAACTCTGCCAAAATTCTCTGAGAACTAACAAGAAAATGACACATAAATTCGTCATATTTTTGGAAAGTCGCGCCAACAGTAATGATAAGCTTTGGCTAAGTCGCAAGTACGTCTAACTTCGAGAGGTAAAGATTAACCGGTGAATTGATGGTAATAGTAATTACGAGGTCGATATCAATATGGTAAAAAGAAATGCTAGGATAATTTGGAAGGGTTGTGATACTAAGAGATGATTTAGAAAGGGCCGGAAAAATCTTAATAGAATGTTATATTGAGGTATCGACGGAACTGATAAGCAGGGGTAAATTATGATGAGTTTATAGTTAAAAGAAGAAATGGTATGATTGAGACAATAGTGCGGGGGAGGAAGAATTATGACAAATACGAATGTATTGATAAGACAGCTTCTAAGATATTAAGGGTATGATTGACCAAGGGTTAAGTATGCCTACACCTCAGAATGTAATTAAGCCATAGTAAGAATCGTGAATAAGGCCAAGAAGTGTTACACTATAGGATTGATTACGAACAAGATATTACGTGAATATAACAAGGATTGTCATAAGAATGAGTAAAGCCTGGTGAGGAGGTGATTAAAGGATATAACGTGATTTATATGACTAAGGTATAAAGGCAAATATGATATGGAGAAGCAGAGTATAGGATGAATGAGAAGGATTTATAAAGTTCTATAGGGAAAGCTCAGAATAAGGGGTATGCGGTGACGAAAATGAAAGCGAGCACATGAAAACGAGAATGGGTCGCTGCGAATGTGTATTGATTATAGGCAGCTGATCAAGGTGACAATAAAGAATAGATATCCCCTCCCCAGAATTGATGATCTATTTGACTAATTGCAGGGTACTAAGTGTTTTCTCAAAGACAGACTTACGATCAGGCTACCACCAGGTGTAAGTAAGGGAGACAGATATTCCTAAAACTGCATTCAGGAATAGAGTGATGTCCTTTGGGTTGACCAATGCTCCAGCAGTATTTATGGATTTGATGAACCGAGTGTTTAAGCCATTCCTTGACCTATTCGTGATTGTATTTATTGATGATATTCTGGTCTATTCACGATCAGAAGAGGAGCATACAGATCATTTGAGGACGGTACTTAGAGTGCTCCAACACCAGAAATTGTATGCTAAGTTCTTCAAATGTGAATTCTGGTTAACTTCAGTAGCATTCTTGGGGCATATTATTAGAGCTGATGGCATTCGGGTAGATACACAGAAGATTGAGGCCGTAAAGACTTGGCCTAGACCTATGACCCCTACCGAGGTATGCAATTTTTTGGGTCTGGCAGGGTATTACATGAGATTTGTGGAGAAGTTTGCCTCAATTTCAGCGCCTTTAACAAGGCTAACACAGAAGGCAGCCAAGTTTCAGTCGACTGATGCTTGTGAGCGAAGCTTTCAGTTATTGAAGGAGAAGTTGACTACGGCCCCGGTTCTGACGCTTCCTGAGGGGCCAGATGGCTATGTTATTTACTGTGATGCCTCGGGTGTTGGGTTAGGTTGTGTGTTGATGCAGCATGGCAGAGTTATAGCCTATGCCTCCCGACAACTCAGAAAGCACGAAAGAAATTATCCCACCCATGATCTGGAGTTAGCAGCGGTGATTCATGCTCTTAAAATATGGAGACATTATTTATATGGTGTGCATGTTGATGTTTATACAAATCATAAGAGTCTCCAATACATCTTTAAACAGAAGGAGCTGAATTTGCGGCAGAGGCGGTGGCTAGAGTTGCTAAAAGACTATGATGTTGACATTCTATATCACTCAGGAAAGGCCAATGTTATAGCAGACGCACTCAGCTGTAAATCTATGGGTAGTTTGGCGGATGTACAACCAGAGCAGAAAGAGATAGTCCATGAGAGTTGCCAGTTAGCTAACCTTGGAGTCCGTTTGGCTGATCTTGATAATGGCAGGGTTTCTGTTCGAGGAGTTGCTGAGTCCTCTATCATAGAAGAGATAAAAAGACACCAGTACGAAGACCCTATTCTTGTACATCATAGAGATGCATCTCTTCAAAAGAAAGAGACCCCATTCGAGATTACGTCTGATGGAGTGCTGCGATATAGGGGCAGATTATGTGTACCTGAGGTTGCAGGGTTGCGGCAACAGGTTATGGGAGAGGCACACTGTGCCCGTTATTCCGTGCATCCGGGGTCAACAAAGATGTATCACGACCTCAGGTGTTTGTACTGGTGGGATGGCATGAAAAGGGACATAGCAGAGTTTGTTGCTCAGTGCCCGAATTGCCAACAGGTTAAGATCGAGCATCAGAAGCCTGGTGGATTATTACAGGTAATGGAGATTCCGACCTGGAAATGGGAGGTAATCAATATGGACTTCGTCACAGGTTTACCTCGCACTCCGCGAAAATATGACTCTATCTGGGTCATCGTTGATAGGTTGACGAAATCAGTCCACTTTATTCCAGTCAGGACTACATATTCAGTTGAGGACTATGCCAGGTTGTACCTCAAGGAGATAGTGAGACTTCACGGGGTTCCCACAGCTATTATCTCCGATAGAGGAGCCCAGTTTACAGCTAACATCTGGAAATCCTTCTAGGAGGGATTGGGGACACAAGTGAGTCTCAGCACGGCATTTCACCCTCAGACTGACGGACAGGCTGAGCGTACTATTTAGACACTACAAGATATGTTACGGGGGGATAACTTTACAGGGGTAGCTGGAATGATCACTTGCCACTTATTGAGTTCGCCTATAATAACAATTACCATTCGAGTATCCAGATGGCACCGTATGAGGCCTTGTATGGGAGGAAGTGCATATCACCTATTGGATGGTTTGATGTTGGTGAGACTAAGTTGATAGGCCCAGATATGGTTCAGCAGGCTGTCGATAAAGTAAAGCTTATTCAGGAGAGAGTACTGGCAGCCCAAAGTCGGCAGAAATCATATGTAGATAATCGACGTCGACACTTAGAATTCCAGGTTGGTGACTGGGTGTTCTTGAAGGTGTCACCCATGAGGGGTGTTATGAGATTCGGCAGGAAAGGGAAGCTAAGCCCGAGATACATTGGGCCTTATCAGGTTATCCGTAAGGTAGGCCGAGTTGCCTACGAGTTAGACCTACCAGCTGATTTGGAAGCAGTGCATCCAGTCTTCCACGTGTCGATGCTTCGCAAATATATAGGCGATCCTTCCAGAGTGTTTCCCGTAGATGATATCCAGGTGACCGAGGAGTTAGCCTACGAGGAGCAGCCTATAGCCATACTTGATCGGCAGATTAGGAGGTTGCGAACTAAGGACGTACCTTCCTTCAAAGTGTTATGGCAAAACAACAACAGGGAAGAGATGACCTGGGAAGTCGAGGAGGAGATGAAGAACAAATACCCTTACTTGTTCCCTACACCTATAGGTGACTTAAACTCCTCACTTGGTTATATGAATGCCTGATAAAACTATGTGTTATGACGATAAGGGAAACCATTCCAAAAGTCCTTATAGAACCTTACGGGACCAATTCAACATTCGAGGATGAATGTTCTAAAGGGGGGAAGGATGTTATACCCCGTATATTTATACGTCGAATTATTCACAAAGGAATCGATGCGAGTTAAAGGCGAAACCCCCCGGACACGGAATAGGAACCCCTAATTTTTAATTTCTAAATAAGAATTAATTGTTATAAATTTTATTTAGTGTAAAAATATTATTATTGGAGATTAGGAATTAATTAATGGTGCTTAGATTATTAAATAGTAGTGACTCCTCAGGAGACAGGTTGCTTGATATATATATATATATATATATATATATATATATATATATATATATATATTTGTGCGACAGTTCTGAGACTATGTGTTGGTCCTATGGACTCTATATTATGTTTAGTTGTAGATTGATCATATAGCTAACAGGGGTGTATACGAGTGTCCAGCTCGGGCACTAGTCACGGCCTACGGGGTGTGGTCGTGACATGCTTGCATCCGTGTTGTGCGTTGGACAACTGCTGAAGTATCTAGAATGGAGAAGATTGAAAATCTACAACATGCCATTGTTGGTAAGTTTTCTTATGGATTGCCGGAGTTGCAAGAATTAAGAACTATTATCCCTCAACAGTGTGGTGTGAAAGGAAAGTGTGATATTGGTCTCTTAAGAGATAGACACTTATTGATAAGATGTTCTCTAATGGAGGATTTCATTATTATGTCCTCGAAGGATGCTTTTTGGTTGAAATCTAAAGTTGGTTTTACGTATCAAATGAGGCCATTAATTTATGATTCTAACTTTAAGGTTGAGGAAGAAACGTCAATAGCCATGGCTTGGATCTCGTTTCCAAATCTGTTTCCCACGTATTTTGTCCAAGAATCTTTGTTTACTTTGGAACCCTTACTATTGGACATGGCCACCATAAACAAAACTAGACCTAACTGCGCAAGGGTTAAGGTTCAAGTAGATTTGCTATCTGATCTTCCTAAGTTTGTTCTGATGGAAATTGATGATGAGAAGACTAAGGAGATTTGGGTGGAAAAGGTGAGAATACAATATGATCATTTACCAAAGTATTGCACAGAATGCATGTTGCAAGGTCATGCAAATGAGGACTGTCGTGTATTGCATCCTGAACTGGTGGCAGACACAAAAGAGGATGCAAAGAAAGAGGAGAAGGAGCATGAGAAGGGGGATGTATCAACATGGCTACAACATCTACAGTAGGAAGAAGAAGAAAACAGCGGGGATGGAGATATCCTGTCCAAACATATGTGCCTAAAGTTCTATCAAGTGGGAAGGTTGTTACTTATCCTGGAATCAATGACAAAGGAAAAAACAAAACTCATATTCCTGCTAAGGCTGGGAACAAGAGTGTTCTTGCCCCTGAAAGTGCAGTTTCTACACATAATAATTTCGATGTGTTAGAAAAAACATAGAAGGAGAAGTCAATAACAGTGTAGAGGATAAGGGAGCAGATGACAAGGTCGAGGTGGTAGAAAAGGGTAAGGAACAAGCTGATCAATCTTTTGATAACAAAGGAATGGAGGAGAATGCTAAAAATATGGTACCATGTGTGGCAATCAATGATAGAGAAGATACCATCAAAAATACAGAAAGGAAAATGGATTCAAATGGTGAACAATCAGGTCAGACAACAAATACGCATGAAAGTGTGGGAGATATGGTTGATGAGGGTGTCATTGTTGTTGAGGAAGATGATCCTGACAAGAATTTAGAGGACAGAACTGCAAGTGTGGGGTATATTATTGATGAGGGTGTCATTGTTGTTGAGGAAAATGATCCTGACAAGAATTTAGAGGACACAAGTGCAAGTGTGGGAAAGATGATTGATGAGGGTGTCATTGTTGTTGTACAAAATGCATGTGAAATTACATGCCTTTCTAAGCATGGACATGCCTCAGGAATTATCATAGAGCAGATAGAAAAGGTCTCAGATGGTGATGGTACATATGAGCAGATGGAAAACCTTGATGATTTGCATGCTCTAGAATCAGGTGAGGATGAAATGCAGACTGAGAGTGATAGTTTGGCAAATGCAAAAGGGGATTTGGAGGTTGCAGATAATCAAACAGATCAGACATTAAGTATTCCAGCTTTGTATCAGGTCCAGGAAATTGATTTCTCTCCTGATAATAACATGAAGGAGAGAGATTTGAGCATCTCAATTAATGACAATGGCATTGGTTCATTTCCTCCTGAGAGGGAAGTGATCAAGGATTTGGCAGTTGCACAAGTGGAAATGGAGAATGTGCAGCCACTGATACTTCAGAGAAAACAATCTCCTTTGAAGGAACTGCATGATGTGATCTCTAATAATATTAATATGGGAGCTGAGTTGGAACATGATAAGGGAAAGAACAAATTCAAAGAAAGTGAAGAAGAGGTCTCAGTGGAGCAGGATTTTAGTACTATGGTCAAAGAAGCTGGCATCTCACCAAGATCTAGACCGAAAGGCTCTAAGAAAGGAAAGAAACAAGTAATCACAAATACTATTCCTATAAGAGTAGTACCAATGAGAGGTTGTAAGCCTATTTTCAAATGATGATGAAGACACTCTTTTGGAATATCAGATCTGTGAACACACAACAAGCTTTTCACAGAGTCCAAATGCTGCACAGACATCACAAATTCTCCATTATAGCTTTAATGGAGCCTTTTCAACACTTTAGGCATATTCAGGGATTTAGAAGGAGATTAGGCATGAGATATGCCCATTACAACTGCAATGGTAAAATATGGTTATTTGTAAATGATATTGTGGATGTGGAGATCCTGCAGGACCTAGAACAACAGATTACTATAAAGCTGCTTTTCCAAGATTGGAATAAGCCACTTATGGTAACTATGGTCTATGCAAAGTGTGATCATCTGGAAAGAATCAGTTTATGGGATAGTCTGTATAGTTTGGCTGATCAAATGGAATTGACTTGGTTGGTAGGAGGTGATTTTAATGTCATTATGAATGAAGATGAGAAGATTGGTGGTTTACATGTATCTCCAGATGAATATGAGGATTTTGCATTTTGTATTAATTCATGTGAGTTGTCTGATATAAATTATAAGGGGAGTCTATTTACTTGGTGGAACGGGAGGGCAGATAGTGACTGTATTTTCAATAGATAGGATAGAATGATTGCAAACTCTAAATTACAAGATTGGTTTGCACATAGGGAGGTGCAACATTTATCCAGAACTGGCTCAGACCATGCCCCTTTACTACTTACTTGTGGTGAATCTTCACATCACATAAGGAAGCCTTTCAGATTTCTAAAATTCTGGACAGAACATGAATCATTCTTAGATGTGGTTAATCAGGCATGGATCACAGATTTTGAAGGGGATGATTTTATCAGATTTAAGTTGAAATTGAAGAATGTGAAATCTGCTTTATCTGCATGGAGTAAGGCAACTTTTGGTGATATTTTCAAGCAACTGACAGTAAGGGAAGATGTGGTGAGAATTAAATAACAATGTTTTGAAGAGGATCCTACTCCTATGAATAGGATGGTGCTACAGCAAGCACAAGCAGCATTGAAAAATTATGTTCATTGTGAGGAAGAATTTTGGGGACAAAAGTCACATATGACTAGTTTTGCTGAGGGTGACAGGAATACAAGGTACTTTCATAGTATTGTGAATGGTAGGAGAAAGAGATTGCAGATCAGAAGAATTCAGAATCAGCAAGGAGTATGGATAGAAGGGGAATCACTTTTGGCAGAAGAAGCTTGTAGATTTTACCAACAACATTTCTCTTAAGAGGTTGATCCATTAGACTTTGAATTGCTACAACATGTTCCTAGTATGGTGGACTAGGATACTAACAATCAGCTGGTAAGCATGCCAACTTTAGAGGAGGTGAAGAAGGCTGTATTTGAATTATCTGCAGATAGTGCTGGTGGTCCAGATGGTATGATTGGAATATTTTATCAGGTGTGTTGGGACATTGTGGGTGCTGATGTATACAATCTTGTGAAAGCTTTTTTTGATGGCCAAACTCTTCCAAAGTCAGTCACACATACCAACTTGGTACTATTACCAAAGAAGAACAACATTGAGACCTTTGCTGATATGAGACCAATCAATCTCAGCAACTTTATCAACAAGGTTATTTCTAGAGTAGTTCAGGATAAACTGGAAGGCATTCTACCTTCTCTGATATCTCCCAACCAGTCTGGATTTGTTATGGGCAGATGTATCATTGAAAATGTCCTTCTAACTTAGGAAGTTGTGACTGACATTAGACTAAGAGGAAAACCAGCTAATATTGTACTTAAGCTTATCATGGCTAAAGCATATGATAGAGTATCATGGACTTATTTGATCAAAGTTTTAAGGAAAATGGGATTTGCAGAAATTTTCATAGATATGGTTTGGAGGCTGATAGCTAACAACTGGTATTCCATACTCCTTAATGGTCAGGTTTATTGTTTCTTTCATTCCACTAGGGGTGTAAAACAAGGAGATCTACTCTCTCCTGCTTTGTTCATCTTATCTGCTGAAGTTTTATCTAGAGCATTGAATTCTTTATTTGAGAATAATGAGTTTAGAAGTTATGGAATGCCAAAATGGAGTGCAAATCTGAATCATCTGGCATATGCAGATGACACAATAATTTTTTCATCTGCTGATGCTAGATCTTTGGAGCTAATTATGGGGTATTACATGCATATGAGCAGGTATCAGGCCAACTTATAAATAAAGGAAAGAGTTCATTCTATGTATACAGTAAGGTGTCTAATGTGCTGATACAACAGGTGGAGAATATTACTGGTTTTAAAAGAGGCACTTTTCCTTTTACATATTTGGGTTGTCCTGTCACACATTCAAGGAAGAGGAAGGCTGATTACAATGATCTGCTCAAGAAAGTCAACAATAGGCTGCAGACTTGGAAAGGAAGATTGCTATCATTTGGAGGAAAAGCTGTTCTGATCAATAATGTACTAATGAGTATGCCAATACATTTGTTGTCAGCCATCAAACCTCCAAAATGTGTTATCAATGATATGCACAAAATCTTCTCAAGTTTCTTCTGGAATAATAGTGAGGAAGGCAGAAGAAGACACTGGTCATCATGGCTAAACTTGTGTAAGCCAAAAGAGGAAGGAGGAGTAGGCTTTAGATATTTGTTTGATGTATCTAAAGCCTTATGTGCAAAACTTTGGTGGAAATTTAGGACAACAAATACTCTATGGGAAAACTACATGTGGATCAAATATTACAAAAGGCACAGTCCTCAGACTGTGCAGTGGAAGGGAGGTACTCAAGTATGGAAGGCTATGATAGAGACTAGAGATAATATAGAGCAAGAAATATGGTGGGAACCAAGGAGTGGAACTGCAAATGTATGGTTTGATAACTGGACAAAGCTAGGTGCTCTATATCACATCATTCCAGATGATTTTGTGATAGATGAGGGTATTCAAGATGTAAAAGAACTTATGTTGCAGGATGGTTGGAAAATAGGAAGATTGCAGCAGTTATTCCCTATGGATATCGTGGATCATATATTAGAAGAATTGCACTTTCATGAACCAAAAGAAGAGTGGGATAGGCCAAGATGGATGATAACAGCATCAGGCAAATTTACTGTAGGCACTGCATGGGAATTACTGAGGAGCAAAGCAGCCAAGTCAGATGTCTTTAAAAACATGTGGACATCAGGGGTACCTTTTAAGATATCCTTCTTTTTCTGGAGGTTGTGGAAGTACAAAATACCAGTTGGAGAGGTAGTAAGAAGGATTGGGGTAGATACGGAGGCAACCTGTTACTACTGTGATCATAGGCAATATGAAACTGTGGATCATTTGTTTGTTACAGGAAATGTTGCTACAAAAGTGTGGACTTATGTTAAAACTGCTGTTGGCATCACAACACAGTTTCAACAAGTCAGGCAGATTCTTCAAGTCTGGTGGAATGCAGATTGCCCCTCAAAGTTCAGAACCATCTTTAAAGCTATTCCAATGGTCACTAAGTGGCAGATATGGAAGTAGAGGAATACAGTCCTACATGGAGGGAGGATGTCCATCAACAAAGTTATTTATGAGATAAACATGATCATATATCAAATGTGTAGAATAAGGTTTCCAGGGCAGAACAACTTACCAAGATGCATACCTCAAATTCTACAAGTCTTTGAATCTTATAGGCCAAGAATTGTAAGCAAGATAGTGAAATGAGATTTTCCTATGCCAGGATGGTATAAATGTAACTCTGATGGAGCTTCTAGGGGAAATCCTGGACTAAGTTCTGTGGCCTTTTGTATTAGAAATGCAATGGGTGATTTCCAGTATGCAGCAGCAAGAAGGATCTCAGATGCTTCAAATTTGATAGCAGAAGCAAGGGCACTACATGAGGGTCTTAAGTACTGCGTTACACACAGTCTGTTGCCAGTGGTCATGGAAACAGACTCAATGACTATGAAGATGATCTTAACTGGTCAATGGGAGACTCCATGGAGTATATCAATAATCATAAATGATATTTCAAGACTGAGGAAGGATAAGGAAGTGGGGGTGGAGCATGTTCTGAGAGAAGGAAATGGCCTGGCTGATTTTTTAACTAACTATGCTTTTGATTTTGCAGGTGATCATCATTTTCATAGTTTTACTTTTCTTCCTGTGAAAGCAAGGAAAATTCTAAATACAGAAAAGTCACATATACCATACATAAGGATCAGGATAGTTAAGGACCATCATATCCCTGGAGATTAATAGCAAGCTGGAGAGCAGTAGCAGCAACAAGGTTGTATCTCAACATGCCATGAATAGCACATGGACCTGTATGAAACTATCTTTGGCAAGGGTACAAGAGTGGTATTAGCTTGAAGCTCATTCTCTTGTAAGACTTCTAAAGATTGGTTCATTCAGGAAACTTGAGACAATGGGAAACAAAGGTCAACATCAAGGCAAGGAGATAGCAGCTACATCTGAAGGAACATGGAGGAATTCTACTCCATCCTGGAAGCCTGAATATATATTCATTTTGACTTTGAACCATAGCACCTGGTGAGAGCTTGTAGGTGTTTTAGATGGTATCAAGGCAAGGCCAGAGGATCTGCAGTAGATTAGCTTCCATAAAGTCTTTGGATGTAGTTTACATTTCAGTCCTTTTATCTTTTTTAGGATTGTTTTCATTTGTCTTTTCTTTTCATTTTCTTTCTTTACACTATTGTACATAAAACCTACTATTTTTCAATAAAACACTGCCAAACTTGGTTTGGTGATTTTCATTAAAAAAAAAGGGAGAAGAAGAAAAGAGTATACTTTACGGACATCTCATGATAAGCACAAGAGTTGGTAAATGAAGGACTATGATACCGAACTTTGATACAAGGGGAAACGAATGAATAGTATAGTATAGATGTAAATCAGGAATTTCAAGTAAGAAGAATCTTAAGGATCGTAGTAAAAGTAGTCAGGAATGAAGATTATGGCTAAAAGAGCATTGTATAAAGACCCCGACAAACTTTGATGTCACCATTAATTCCTTGGCCTAAAGGATTAATGATCAAGAAGGAAGAAGTGGTCTGGATTGTATTCAATATGTGTAAACTTTTGACTCGGTACAAAAGCTCAGCTAATGAAAGGGGAATGACTAAAACCAGGCAATGAAAGGAATTCTAGTATTATATGGTATAAAGAGTTAGAGGACCGCTAAAGCTGGCCATATGTTTAAAAGAGATGGTGAGTATTTGAATATTTCTGGTATATGAAAATATTCCTGAGAAGGCGGGGGAAAGCTAAATTCAGTTTCGAAATGAATTACAGTACTCCTAAGCTCGAAAAGGGGCAAATATATCGGCTTGAAGAAGCCAAAGTTGTGATGTACCGGTTTGCTAACGGAAAGTGGGAATGGACTAAATGCAGGTGTATATGAAACAAAGGTGGAACAAGAATGCATGACAAGATAATTAAAGAAGTAAAAAGGAGATTTTAGTATAACAGGAAATGAAGATTTAGAAAAAAGGGGAATAACTACAGAAGGTTGTGATTTAGTGAGATTTTGTTAATTATGTTAAGATTTGAGGAGAGGAAATTGGAGGAAAGTTCCAAATATGGATTTAAAGACATCTTGAGTCGTAAGCCAGCTTACGTTGCGATTCTTAATATGTTATGAGTGTAACTTTGCTATGTGAGATAATAATAATAATAATAATAATAAGAAAGTGTCGTATACAAGTGTATAAGGTATTGTGTTACGATTGTTGTCAGGGACGGATTGTGAAAAGAAGTCTGGTTGATTGAGTCAAATTTGACAATAAACCTCTCGGCTACTCGATATACAGTGGATAAACAATCTGAGGACAAATCATCATCGAGAATAATAAGACGTTAGTAGGGAAAAGTTAATACCAATCACCTGGGCGTTACCATAGATGGAACTATGATGAGATTGTAGGGAATTAAGGGGATCCGACCAAGAAGATAAAAGGACATGATATGCTATATATATAAAATCGACCAACACTAAGAGGGATAATCTAGGATAGCACCAGAGAAGCGAGTAAGGAAAAGTGCTACAACCGAATAAGAAAAGTTGTTCATTGATGGAGAAATAAAGAGTCACGAAACCGGTTGGGCTAAGCCAACGGAAGGGGAAGTCATAGAAATAGTTGGAGATAAGATCGCGAGAAAAGGGTTTAAGGATATAAACAGAGAAGATAGGCATTTAAGGAATTAAGCGACCTATTTGATTGATAAACCGAAACGACAGATAAGTGCGTCAGACTATAAGAAAGACTTATTAAATGAAAGTTGGGTGAAGGTCCAAAGTAAGAGGAGGACCCTAAAGCAAATGATCAAAGGATATCACGTTTGATTAGGATAAGCTGGTGACAATGGAACCTCATGGAACAAGAAAAATAATGGCCCTTGTTGGAAGGGCATGAATGAGGCTACAGATAAAGAAAAGGAGTGGAACGATTGGAATTCACTGCATCACAAGGAACCTTGGTTAATCTTCAACTAACCTCTAAATTCAACCCCCCACCCTAATTTATTAACCGGACTAATGATTATAAAATTTTAAGAGTGATTGAAGAAGAGGAACCGTTAAAAAAAATATTCAAGATATTCTTGATACGAATAGCCAGCCCGAACGCAATAAGTCAAATCAAAGGCAGAAAGGATTAAGCAATGGATTTTGGTGTTGCACTGCTGTAAGAAAGCGAAGAAGGCTATAATATGAACAGTTTTGAAATTATCCCCAAGGGAAAGTGCATCAACCCCAACAAAACAAAAGCCGAGGATATTTGTGGAATATAAGAAGGATACGTAGAGATCGGAGAGAACAAGAATTCCTGAATAAAATGAAGATGGGGTCAGAAATTTGATTAAAGTATGTACCAGCGAAAAAGAGCATATAACCGTGCAGACAATAGAGGTGAAGAGATAACGAGAATGACTAAGCACAAAGAGTTAGTAAGAAAAAGGGGCGACCTTGAGCACAAGCATAAATTTTTGCCACAAAAAAAGAAGGATAAGTGTTGCAATTCAAATAAGTTCAGTCTTAATGAGCAAGTCAGACTACACGTAAGTAAATCAAATACCAACAACTACAAGTAAGAACATTGACATCTACCCCAGAGCGAACTCTATTTCAACATTCGAAGACGAATGTTTTTTGAGAGGGGGGGGGGGGGGGAGAATGTTACACCCCGTAGTTCTGTACATTGAGATTTATAACTGTTGGTTGCTTTAGGTATGGACTGTGGAGTTTCCTTCAAGGATATATACGATTATATGTGCTTATCTTATGGTTATGAGGGTTTAAGTTCATATAATAAGTTACGGAAGGATTGGAGGGCAACTGAATCAAGGAAATTAAGTTTGTTGGACTTTGGAGAAAACATGAGGGGTAATTTTGGTCAAACTTGGAGAAAGAATATCGTTTAGTATATGAGGATTTTTTGAGAAAAGCAAAAGCCTATATTAAGTTCATGAAGTCTAGTTTCCAACGCCACAAACCGTTCGTCGATAGGACATCGGAGTAGAGAGTTATGGACATTACAAGTTAGGCTGCTAGAGAAGAAATTAACCCATTGTGAACGCAACCAAAGGGCTACAAACATGAAGAGGAGAAGGGATTAACCCTTCACAAACACGACCCAAGCCTGTGAACGCGAAGGGTAAATTTTGAGTTGGTGGAAACCGACTTAAACACCTTATATAAGGCGCAAACCCCCTTCATTTTCACACAAGAAATTTCCCAAATCTCTGCAAACATATAGGGGTGAGTGTATATCATGAGGTTTGTGAGTGATTTCAAATGGCGGAGTGTTAAATCGAGGCTCGGGAAACGTGCAATTGTGATTATAGTATTGTTTTGCGGTGGATTTCAGCTTGGATTCAAAGAAAATATTGAAGATCTTGCGGATCTAATGAGATTAAGGTATGAATCTCTCCTTATTAATATTAACTTCAGTTTATTAACAGAGATAAAGTTATTAAATAGTCATATAACAAGTTGGTTAGTTGAGAAACATGGAAAAAATCGTGTGGGATGTTTTATGGAGCCTATTGGTGTTCATAATGTGTTTGTTATGTTTTTATTATTGTTGTTGTTGGTTGTTGGATTGTGATTTTGGGCTAGGCTTATAAAAAAGGGAGATGCTACTCGAATTTCGATATATTCTAAACGAAATTAAATTGAAGGATTAAGATGATCGTATGACATTGAACCTAACAATAGTATGAATGGTTTATATGTAGATCCACGAGCTTGGAAGGATAAACATTGAGTGGCTAAGGAGACCGAAAGGTATGTTAAGGCTAGTCCCTTTCTTTCAAAGGCATGATTCCTATGTTATGATTCCGAATATTTTAGCCATAACATTTTTACATCCAAAAGTTAGAAGTTAAGAGCTTCTTATGATACTAAAGATGAGATGTTTTCTATGATGAACATGATGATGATGATTCTAATTCTAGAAATTCTAAAGCTTACTATTTTAATGCTATTATGAGATTATTGAGTTTATTTCATGATTTCCTTGATTCTACCCATTGTTGTTGATCTCACATTATGTTACTTATTCCTTCAAGGTGAGATATAGCGATAAAGATTGTTCCATAATATAAATCGGAGGTTACCGACGTTACGTAATTCTGATAAAGTTGTAGCTTTCATATGGGCTTTCATGCATATTATTTACATTATGTATATGTATATATTATATTTATGGATAGGGTCGTACGTTCCTCAGCACTAACATGTGATATTTATGGATCGGGGCGTAAGTTCCTCAGCACTAACATGTGATATTTATGGATCGGGCCGTACGTTCCTCGACACTAACATGTAATATCTATGGATCGGTCCGTAAATTCCTCGGCACTAACATGTGATATTTATTGATTGGGCCGTACGTTCCTCGGCACTAACATACTATATTTATAGATCGGGTTGTACGTTCCACAACGCTAACATTTATGGATCGGGTTGCACGTTACGCAACACTAATATTTATATTATATATATACGTGTATGTGCCTACTTACATATGATTTCTAAGATTCAAGCATTCCATATTGTACATTCCCAGTTGACAGGTTATCTTGGTATCATGTTATGTTCCACGTTCCTTCTTATGTTATTTTCATGCCTCATATACTCAGTACATTATTCGTACTGACGTCCTTTCTTGTGGATGCTGCGTTCATGCTCGCAGGTTCAGGTAGTCAGGCGAGCAGCCCAACACAATAGGATTTTCTCTCAGCTGCAGTCAGTGCGCTCCACTTGGTCCGGAGCTGCAGTCTCTTGTTATGACATTTTTGTTACACCCCGGAAATTTTCCCGTTAAGCGTACAGTGAATAGGCTAACAAGGATATAGTGTATACGATGTTGTAGAGACGAGTGGTAACGTTCATTTGATTGGTATCGAGGTGTTGAACAACTATTAAGAAGGTCCCGTAAGGATCGGAGATTAAACGAAGAGACAAAATAAGACTCAGTGAACTGGCGAATTATACGGTAGGTTATACGGACCGTATAATGGTTTTACAGCCGCATAATGAACCGTTAAAGTGTCACAGAAAGAAGTTGTGGAAAAGTGGGTTTTACGGTAGATTATATGGACCGTATAAAATTATGCGGCCCGTCAAATGAACCGTCAAGTTGACACAGAAAGGGGTGATCACTGAGTCAGTTTTACGGTCAATTATACGGACCGTATAATGGCATCGGGACTGGTTTTGTATTTATAAAGAAATATGATCCAAGTTCATTTTTATTATTTCCCCTTCTCACTACACGACCCAATCTCTCTCTAGAAACTTCCAAACACTTCGAAACCAAGAATTCAAGTGAAAATCTAGATCAATAACACCCAAATTCATGAAATCAAGAGTGTGAAACTCCTCATAGTTCATCTAAGTCAAGGAATTCCAAAGAAGGTGGAACTAGGGTTTTGTCTAAGCGAAGTATTTCAACTCAAGACTTGTTCAACCATCATCCAAGGTAAGTTTCATGATCATTTCATGTTGTTTAAGGTATTGGAAGGCTTAGATACTTGAAACGTAGAAGAACATAGAAAGTGGGTCATTACTGAGTGAATAGTGACATAATTGAATGACGGTGGAATTGAATCAGAAAGTTGAAGAGTTGTGATTATGAATACGTTATAATGATGTTTATATCATGAAACAAGTATTAAATACGTGAAAACACAAAGATGAGTTATAAGGAGAAATATGGGAAAATTGGAGGACAATGGTGGATTTTGCTAAATATGCATAAATGATGATTGTTGATTGTGATATTGTGAGTAGTATTGTGTATGTTGGGAGTTGATATAGAACATGGGAAAAGTAGTATAAACAAAGGAAGTGCTGCCCAATTTTTCCTAGAATTAACGATGCGCTCTTGTAGTCAATCAACTAATGTTAATTGGAATTCTCTCATGAAGGTAACGACGTGATATCGAAGGAGAACAAGTGAGCGATAGCTTAGTTAAACGACCAAGGTATGAGAGGCTAGTCCTTTCCTTCTAATGGCATGAATCCTATAGTGTAAACTCTTTATCCTCTCCATGAGTTCCCATTTTCCAGAAAGTTAAAAGCCTATATTCATAAATAAATGTCTATATAAGATAAGAGATACAGTATGATGATGCTATAATGATAATGATGTTATTTATTTCCTACACTCACCTTATGTGCTAGTTCTTTCAAGGTGAGGCAGAATGTTAGTAATTGCTCCATAATGGGATCGGGGGATCACGACCTTACGTCACCCCGATAGAGTAAAGATGATCTTAAGCCTTATGCACGTACTATGATAAGATAAGCATATGATGATAAGCATATTACTATAAGTATTTTATGATAAGCATGACATGAGCATTTCACACTGTGCCTAGTTGGCCGGGCAGTCACCGCCAAGGCGAGCAGCTATACAGATACACCATGACCTTTTGGCATGGGCAGACACCACTAGTGGGCGGTATGAGATGGTACCCCGGACGCGGGAAGCCTGGACGCGGGCTAATGTTATTGATTATCGCACCGTTCCGACATGGACGGGCATCTTGCATATTATGCATATATGACATGATGATGAGTATGAGTAAGACAGCATGCATTACTTCCCTTATGATTGTCATTCAGATACAGATGTTTCATATTGATGTTCTCATTATATTATTGATATTTTTATTCATTGTTTATGCCTCTCATACTCAGTACAATATTCGTACTGACGTCCATTTTGGACGCTGTGTTCATGCCCACAGGTAGACAGGGAGGTGAGCTTGGCCCAGATCCTCAGTAGCTGTCAGCTGATAGAGAGCACTCCATTGTCCGGAGGTGCTGATTGTTATTATTTTGGTACATATGCATATTTTGGGCACGACGGAGTCTTGTTCCGTCTATATATACAGTATGTCAATAGAGACTCGTAGATACGCAGTGTGGGTTAGATGGTCTCACAGGATGTTATCACATATATATATTATTTTGATGGCCGAGAGGTAAATGAATATAAAACATTTACGTTTCTATACAAAATATGTTTTCTTATACTTTCATGTATAAAATTTGCAAAAAGAGCATTAAATGAGTAAGATGAGTAGTAGAGTGAGCGGTGCTCGGTAGCTAGCTCCGGGTACTCGTCGCGGCCCCTAGTTGGGTCGTGACAGAAGTGGTATCAGAGCAGTTCGTCCTAGAAAGTGTCTACGAGCCGTGTCTAGTAGAGTCTTATTTATGGTGTGTTGCGCGCCACGCTAATAAACAAAAGGCTACAGGGCATTTAGGAAAATGACCATCCTCTTTCTCATGAGATCGTGCGATAGAGCCATGCCTAAGATTACATCCTTCCTAAAAGTGTGTTATGGTTTCAGAAAAATGCCGCCAAAGGTAAAAGCTACCGCCGACCAGAAGGGCAAGGCTACGACAAAAAGGCGGGCAGAACGAGAGCTTCCGATGAATGTAGAGGAAGGTGAATCGCAAAATGAGGCCGTGCCCGATGTAGAAGAGCAAGGAGGAGCCTCAGCTCCGATTCCTCCACCGGGTGCTTCGGGTCAACAAGTATCCGAGGCCATACATTTATTGAAACAATTGGTTGCCGCTCAGGCACAATGACAGAATGCGGGCCCAAGTGATCGTTCAGCTAGTACGAGAGCCTATGATTTTATGACCTTAAATCCCCCGGAATTCTTTGGGTCGAAGCCGGATGAAGATCCGCAAAACTTCATTGATGAAATGTTGAGGACCTTAAAGATTATTCATGCCTCCGAGACCGAATCCGTGGAGTTGGCCTCTTATAGACTCCGCGATGTGGCGGTGTTATGGTACAAAAATTGATGGCATCAAGAGGAGAGAATGCACCACCTCCCGTTTGGCAAGAATTTGTGGATGCCTTTATTCGTCATTACTTGCCACCCAAGGTCCGCCGAGCTAGAGCGGACAGGTCCTTGAATTTAAAGCAAGGAAGCATGAGTGCCCGAGAGTACAGTATGCAATTCAATTCTTTGGCTAGGTATGCTCCAACTATAGTGGCCGGCATGGGAGATCGAAGACAAGGTAAGAGGGCTAGATCTATGGGAACGAGCACTGAGTATAGAGGGGGACCGAGACAGATTCATTCTAGGAACTCAGGTCAGTCAGCGACCAGTGCACCTCCCAGATTCTCAAATAGGAGATTTGACCGTTCTTTTCAGTCAGGACAGGGCCAGAGTTCGAAGGCCCCAGATTCTCAGTTTAGGGGAGATTCTAGTCAGAGAAGACCTTCAGTACCGCAGTGCAGCCAGTGCGACAAATTGCATTCCAGACAGTGTCGTCAGGGTTCGGATGCTTGTTATGCCTGCGGGTAAGTTGGTCACATGATGAGAGACTGTCCTTCAACGAGAGATAGGGTTGGGACTCCGCCTACAGCTTCAGCAGTGGGTTCTTCTTCAGTATGCCCGATAGCACAGATTCCCCAGACTTCAGCAGGTAGAGGTAGAGGCGGAGGGGGAGCATCTACTTCAGGTGCTGTCCAGCCCCGCGTATATGCTTTAGCTGGGCGACAGGATCTTGAGTCCTCCCCAGATGTTGTCACAGGTACATTGGCTATATTTTCCCGTGATATAGATGCTCTGATTGATCCGGGTTCTACTTTCTCATATATTACTCCGTATATTGTTGATTGTATTGGGGTGAGACCCGAGCCAATTAAACCTTTTGAGGTGTTCACTTCGATTGGTGATCCCGTAATAGCGAGACAAGTATATAAGAATTGTGTAGTTGTTATATGTGATCGTCAGACAAAAGCTGATTTAATTGAACTCGAGATGATAGATTTTGAAGTAATTATGGGTATGGATTGGTTGGCATCGTGCTATGCTAATGTTTGTTTCCGGACAAAAGTAGTTCGATTCCAATTTCCGCGAGAGCCCGTACTTGAATGGAAGGGTAATACAGCTTCTCCAAAGGGTAGGTTTATTTCCCACCTTAGGGCAAGGAAGATGATAGCTAAGGGTTATATTTGTCACTTAGTTCGAGTTCATGATACCGAGGCAAAGCCACTAGCTTTTCAATCAGTTCCGGTAGTGAGTGAATTCCCAGATGTATTTCCAGATGAACTACCAGGTCTTCCTCCAGAAAGGGAAATTGATTTTGCCATTGATGTATTGCCGGACACCAAGCCTATTTCTATTCCTCCTTATCGGATGGCCCCAGCAGAATTGAAAGAGCTAAAGGCACAGTTGAAAGACTTGCTTGAGAAGGGTTTCATTAGGCCCAGTTCATCACCGTGGGGAGCACCGGTCTTGTTCGTGAGAAAGAAAGACGGTTCGCTATGAATGTGTATTGATTATAGACAGTTGAAAAAAGTAACAGTAAAGAACAGATATCCCCTCCCCAGAATTGACGACTTGTTCGATCACTTACAAGGTGCTAAGTGGTTTTCCAAGATAGATCTAAGATCGGGTTATCATCAAGTGAGAATTAGAGAATACGATATCCCCAAAACGGCTTTCATGACGAGGTATGAGCACTATGAGTTCCGAGTAATGTCATTTGGGTTGACGAATGCCCCGGCGGTGTTCATGAATTTAATGAATAATGTGTTCAGACCATTCTTGGATCTCTTTGTGATAGTATTTATCGATGATATTCTGGTGTATTCTCGCACAGAATCGGAACATGCAGATCATCTAAGAATTGTTCTTAGCGTTCTTCGAGCTCGGGAATTATATGCAAAGTTTTCAAAGTGCGTGTTTTGGCTTAATTCTGTGGCATTCCTGGGTCATGTTATTTCAGATGATGGCATTCGAGTCGACACTCAGAAAATTGAGGCGGTGAAGACATGGCCAAGGCCTACAACACCCACGGAAGTTCGTAGTTTCCTTGGACTGGCAGGCTACTATAAAGGATTTGTAGAGGGCTTCTCATCCATTTCAGCTCCATTGACGAAACTAACACAAAAGTCAGCTAAATTCCAGTGGAGTGATGCTTGTGAGCGTAGCTTCCAAGGGTTGAAAGATAAATTGACCTCAGCCCCAGTGTTAACACTTCCAGAAGGGTCAGATGGCTATATCGTATATTGTGATGCTTCCGGTGTCGGACTAGGATGTGTATTGATGCAGCATGGGAAAGTTATTGCATATGCTTCGAGGCAGTTGCGGAAACATGAAAGGAACTATCCAACTCATGATCTTGAATTAGCTGCAGTTATTCATGCCTTGAAGATGTGGAGACATTATTTGTATGGTGTGCCCGTCGATATTTATACAGATCACAAAAGTCTTCAATATATTTTCAAGCAAAAGGAGTTGAACCTGCGGCAAAGGCGGTGGTTAGAATTGTTAAAAGATTATGATGTGAATATTTTATACCACCCAGAAAGGCAAATGTAGTAGCAGATGCACTTAGCCGTCGATCAATGGGTAGTTTACGTGGAGTTCCTTCAGAGAAGCAAGAAATGGCTCGTGAACTCCACCAACTATCTAATCTTGGAGTACATGTAATGGATTCGGGTGATGCAGGGATTAGCATCAATGACCCCACAGTTTCATCTTTGAATATAGAAGTGAAGGAACGGCAATATGAAGATTCCCAGTTAAGCCGCTACCGGGATCTATCTCATGAAACCGAAAAGTCTCCATTTGAAATTTCCATAGATGGGATTCTTAGATATCGGGACAGGCTATGTGTACCGGATGTGGCAAATTTGCGCCAACGGATTTTAGAGGAAGCACATTATTCCCGGTATTCTATTCATCCAGGTGCAACCAAGACGTACCATGATCTTAAATTTATATATTGGTGGGATGGCATGAAGCGAGACATAGCAGAATTTGTTGTACAATGTCCGAATTGCCAGCAAGTAAAGGCCGAGCATCAAAAGCCAGGAGGTTTATTGCAAGCAATGGAAATTCGTATGTGGAAATGGGAAATCATTAACATGGATTTTGTTGTGGGATTACCCCGTTCACGAGGGAAGTATGATTCTATATTGGTGATCGTGGATAGATTGACAAAAGCAGCCCATTTTCTCCCAGTTAGGACTACCTACTCAGCCGAAGATTATGTGAGGTTATATCTCAAGGAAATTGTGCGACTTCATGGAATTCCTTTGGCCATTATCACAGACAGAGGGGAACAGTTTACAGCCAAGTTTTTGAAGTCTTTTCAAGAAGGTCTAGGCACTCAAGTAAAGCTTAGCACGACATTTCACCCGCAGACTGATGGACAAGCCGAGCGCACTATTCAGACCTTAGAGGATATGCTGCGAGCATGTGTACTGGATTTCGGTGGAAGTTGGGATGATCACTTACCCCTGATTGAATTTGCGTATAATAATAGCTATCATTCCAGCATTCAAATGGCTCCATACGAGGCCTTATATGGAAGGAAATGTAGATCTCCAGTTGGATGGTTTGAAACAGGAGAAGCACAATTGATAGGCCCCGAATTAATTCAGCAAGCGGTAGAAAAAGTTAAGGTGATCCTAGATCGATTGCTAACAGCCCAAAACCGCCAAAAGTCTTATACAGACAATCGCCGACGAGACCTGGAATTTCAAGTTGGCGATTGGGTGTTCTTGAAAGTGTCACCGATGAAGGGGGTGATGAGATTTGGCAAGAAAGGGAAGTTAAGCCCTAGATACATCGGACCCTATGAAATCATTAATAAGGTGGGTCAGGCAGCTTATGAATTGAAACTGCCTTCGGAGCTTGAATCAGTCCATCCAGTATTCCATGTTTCGATGCTCCGCAAGTGCATTGGAGACCCAACAAGAATAATTCCGGTAGAGGATGTGCAAGTGACAGAGAAGCTAACATACGAAGAAGTGCCTATTGCTATTCTAGATAGCCAAGTGCGAAGGCTTTGGAGTAAAGAGGTTGCTTCAGTCAAAGTTCTATGGCGGAACAACAACCGGGAAGAAATGACTTCGGAAGCAGAGGAGAAGATGAGATCCATGTACCCCCATTTGCTCCAATCCCCGGAAGAGATTCAAGATGAAACGTCGATGATATAAGGTATGTATGCTTCATTTTTATGTTTTTGGTCGTGTGTGGCCATAGATGTGTTGATATTATGATGTAGCCCTGTGAGGCGATGATATTATGTGTTGCTGTGACAGGTCAGTAGTGCCAGATTACAGGGGAAACTCTGGCAAATGTTTTATAGAATCCCGAGTGTTTAACATTCGAGGACGAATGTTCCAAAAGGGGGGAAGAATGTTACACCCCGGAAATTTTTCTGTTAAGCATACAGTGAATAGGCTAACAAGGATATAGTGTATACGATGTTGTGGAGACGAGTGGTAACATTCATTTGATTGGTATCGAGGTGTTGAACAACTATTAAGAAGGTCCCGTAAGGATCGAAGATTAAACGAAGAGACAAAATAAGACTCAGTGAACTGGCGAATTATACGGTAGGTTATACGGACCGTATAATGATTTTACGGCCGCCTAATGAACCGTTAAAGTGTCACAGAAAGAAGTTGAGGAAAAGTGGGTTTTACGGTAGATTATACGGACCGTATAAAATTATACGGCCCGACAAGTTGACACAGAAAGGGGTGATCACTGAGTCAGTTTTACGGTCAATTATACAATTTATATTCCATAAGTGGTCTGTAGACATTAGTATGTAGTTAGAAAGATAAATAGCCTTGTCAGTTCTTATTCCATCATACGACATATGTAGTGGCCTAGTCGGCTTATAGTGTTATTTTCTGTACATATATGTAAATGATGGTTATGAGTTTTGGACGTGGAGTTTGTTATGTTGATATCACTAATATGTATAGTTCAGTTAAAAGTCATAAATGGGCCACTATGTTGCTCAGTGAGTTTCAAGTTCGAAAGTAGGAGTGCTTGATCAGAAAAGGTTGGGCACTCATCACGACTCCTCAGTTTGGGCCGTGACACAAATGCTTGTATGAATGGCCCTCTTGGAAATGGTTTTCTTTTGTCCTTCAATTGGTTGTGACCCACTTTGTCAGATATGCCATTTTGTTCCTTATGTGACCCCGTTGGTCTGATTGTTGCCCTTACGGTGTTTTTGTACTTTTGTAGCCCTCTTTGGCTAGATTGTTGCCCTTGTGGAAGTTTTGTCCTTTTGTAGCCATTTTTGGATATATTGTTCCTCTTGTGGATTTTTTGTCCTTTTGTAGCCCTCTTTAACTAGATTTTTACCCTTGTGCCATTTTGTTCTTTTGCAGCCTTTGCGCTTAGTTGGATCACCTCTGTGGTGTTTTCATCTTTTTATCGTCTTCTTGGTTTTATTCGTCTATCTTCATGGCTTTTCTTCTTTTATGTGGCCTCTTTGGCTTAATTTGGCCACCCTCGTGGTGCTTTCATCCTCTTATAGCCTTCTTGGCTTGATTGGGTCATCCTTGTGGCGCTTCTGTTTTTTATGGCCTTCTTGGCTAAATCGGGGCACCCTGCGGTGTTTTTATCTTTTGTGGCCCTTACGCTTAGCGTTGTCCGGATTCTCTTCTGATGGGTTACTTCTTCCTTCCTTTATCATTACTAACAAACAATGTTAACAATAAATGGCCATCTACATTGGAGACCTGTATTCGAAGAGTGTTAGTTTCCTATAAGGTTGATCTACATTGTTGTCTTTTGTTGGGTCATTTCTCTGCTTGCTTGGCTGCTTTCCTGGATTCGATTCTCTTGGATTCGGTAATTTTGAAAGATGAATTTATCTTAAAGTAAAACATATTCATAATTTGTTGATCATAAGTTTTTCACACCTTTTTTGTAAAAATATAATTTTCAAAACTGTTTGAATTAGTTATCATGACACGTGCATTTGAATGAGAATCTTCCGCCTTCTGCTACATCCTGTGGTTGAAACTTCAACTTCGAGTGGAATTTTGGAGACCTTCTCAAAAAATTTGCCCCAGTTCAAAGTCTTGTTTCAAGCGAATTTTCATGCTACATCTTGAAGGAGGAAATTGTCACGACCCAAAATGAAAGGCCATGGCGGGCACCCGGGCCCTACTTGCCGAGCATCGCTAATCATGCTTCCATATCATAATCATAAACAAATGTGGACTACGAGGGTCATCAAATGTGAATCTACTAGATCATAAGAGAAATTTGCTGGAAAGGGATAAGCCCAAAAAGGACATACTATATAAAACTGTAACAAGATGACAAAGCCATCATAGACAACTATACAACAAAAACATGGGCCGAGGGAGCCATACAACGTCTGACTATACCACAACTGTCTACAAGCATCTAATACAGTACATGACATAATAAGGTTAGGATAGGGCCTCGCCATACACGTATGTACACAAAAATATAACGTACCAAAAAACAACAGTAACTCCGGAACAAGGCAAGTGCTTCAATATCAGCTGGACAGCAACCTACAGAGGCAGGTTGTCAACCTTTCTACCTGAACCTGTGGACATGAAACGCAGTGCCCCCAGAAAATGGACATCAATACGGACAAAGTACTAAGTATGTAAGGCATAAAAATACCAGAAGGAACATGAAAGTACATGGGATAAAAGGAATGCACCCTGTTGAACTGCCTCTAAGGGCCAATGAAATGCATAAGTACTGTGTGTACACACACACACACATATATATGCGTATATAATGCCTGGTTATACATACATACATATATATATATATATATATATATATATAATGCCTGTCAAGCTTCTGTGGGCATCCCATCATATCATATCGGCCTTTATGGGCATCATTATCATCATATCGGCCACTGTGGGCATCATCATCATATGACCAGCTAATCAAGTGGTAGTGCGTATATAACGTCGTAACTTTCCCCATACCCCATATAGATATAATATAATATACGCGTATATAATGCCTGTGGGGTTATAGTTTGTATATATACATATATGTAATGCAATGCATAGATATAATAAGAGTACTTCCTGAATCTGTCGGAGTGATGTAAGGTTGTTACACCCCTGAACATCGATATGAGATAGCTTTTTCATCAACATGTGACTCCATGAATCATACTGAATTTGAAGAAGGACTTACTGAAAACAACATTACTAGAACATGAATCAAAATGGAACATCCCTAGCCCCTAAGAATAGAATCATTATGGAGTAGCTTACGTTTGCATTTCATTCAAAAGGATCATGCCAAAAGAAAGAAAGTTAGCCTTAACATACCTCCAGTCATCAACAAAATCCCAAAATGAACCTGTCGAGCTAGTATTCCAATCTCCTTAGTTATTATTGCACACCTAACAGCCAACAACACAACAACAACCTCATATAAGTCTTTTTAATTTCACATCACTACTCACACCAAGATTTACATCAAAACAACCCAATATGCGCTTTGTATATGACACTTATACACTTCTTTCTTCCAATTATACCATGTATAACATCCTCAATACAATCCCAACACCAACTACTATCCTTACGATAAGGTTTTAGCTCGAAAACACGTTAACAACATGACTCAAGTTAGATTACATCTCAACATAAACTCAAGTTCATATTTGAACCTTCCCTCCAAACCTAGCAAAACCATCATATAAACTCATAAATATGGAAATAAGATGGAATCTTACCTTAAGAGATTAAGAACACTCCAATTCCAAGATTACTTCACCTTGAAGTATCCGCCAAAGCTTCTACAAAAAGGAGAAACAAGCTTCAATCATACTTTGGAAACCTTTAGTACTTGATCTTCTCTTTTGATCCTTGGTTTTTCTTAGGAATTGATCAGATATGTTGGATAGGGTTTTCTAGAAGGTTAGAGGTCAGAGTAAGTGGAGAAAATGCGATAAAATGATAAGTACATGAAATATATAACAGAAAAGAGTCGGAACCGACATAAAAAATACGGCCAGAGAAGTGTGTGTGTGTGTGTGTGTGTATATATATATGTATACGATCCGTATTTCCCAACAATAATTTTGACCTCTCTGCAACCAGAAGTACGGACCGTATTTCCAAGTACGGTCCGTACTTCTCAATATACGGTCCATATTTATTCTTGCTAAAAATAAACTTTGACAGTGTTACACCTCGAAAAAATTTCATGTCGTCGTATGGTAGATAGACAAACGCAAGGTGAGAATTTTATGATGTTTCTACAAGTAGGAAGTAGTACTTAATAGTTTTACTTAAGATTCCAAAGACGTTTGAAACAAGAGAAGAATATTCGTTAAGAAAGGTAAAGTATACGTTGTATTTCTGAAAGGTTTTGCAAAATACCGAGCTAACGTTGACTCAGTAATGTCTTGAGGAAGAGTTATGGTGCCCCCTAGATTACTAATGAAGTGTTAAACAAGTACTAAGAAGGTTCCATAAGGATTGGAGATCAAACGAAACGACGGAAATAATTTTAGAAAAGTGGAGTTAAATGACCACTTATACGGTCCATATAAGGGTGCGTATAACCGAACAGAAGAAGGAATTTCCCTGATAGTGAAATACGTTCACTTATACGGACCGTATAAGGGTCCGTATAAGTCCCGACGGGCTGAATAATTTCCAAGTATAAATACATGTTCCCACTTCTAATTTTTCATTCTTTCTGCTTCTCCACCTCTCTCAAGACCTCTAGAAGGTTCTACATATTTCATTAACATAAATTCAAGACAAATCAAAGATCAACTTCATCAATCCAAGGAAATCAAGTGTAAGGAAGCTCTCTAGAGTGGCTAAAACTCAAGAAATTCCTTGGAAGTGGAACTAGGGTTTTCTCCAAGTGAAATACCTTCATCAAAGTCCCATTCCTACACAATCAAAGGTGAGTTTTATGATCATTCCATGTTATTTAGAATATTGAATGGTTGAAAGACTTAGATTATGGAAGGAGGTAGAATATGGAGCTCAATTATGAAATAATGGTGTTCTTGAATAATGGTTGGACATGAATCATGAATCTTGATATATTATGAGTACAATCTTGTTATAAATGGTATTAAGAATACCGGAGAAGCATTATATGAGGATGAATGTAGTGTTGTATTATGGCTATGGTTATGAATGACTTTGAGAGGGAATTTTGGAAATTGGATAATGTCGAACTCGTCAAATTATGGATTATGACATTATGAATGTTGTTGTTGATGTTTGGAAGCTATTATATCATATGGAGGAAGTTGTAGAAACAAAGGAAATGCTGCCCAACTTTCGTTAGTTTTAGCTTGAGCTTAAGTATGTTTCTGATTATCTAATCTTAGTACGAATTCCCTAGAATGTAGAATTACGAACTTGGAAGGAAGCGTTTAGTTGGCTAGTAAGAAAGGCGAAAAGGTATGTGAGGCTAGTCCGTTCTCTTTCTAAGTCATGATTCCTATGACATGACTCCCTTTATATTTCAATGACTTTCTTACATTCCAGAAACTATGAGTCTTTGGTTATAAAGAGCTTCTCGTGAGATAAAGATAAAAGATATGTTACGAATATGATAATGATGATGATGAGTCTAAGTCTAGAGATTCTAAAGCTCATGATTTGTTGTTTCTACTAAGCTAATGATCCTCATACAATTATTTAATGCTACTCATTGTTGTTACACTCACCTTATAATGCTAGTTCCTTCAAGGTGAGACAGGATGATTATGACTACTCCATAATGGAATCGGGGGTTCTCGACCGTACGTCACCCCGATAGAGTTGTAGCTAATCCTTGAGTTTTTATGCATGCTTTTTGATAAGTATATGATGATGAGATTACACCGTGCCTATATGGCCGGGCAGATACCGCTAAGGCGGGCGGCATATACACCATATCTAGATGGCATAGGCAGACACCCCTAGTAGGCGGTATGAGATGTTTACCCTGGACGCGGGCTAATGATGATCACACCATACGTATATGGTCGGGCAGCTTATATATGCATACTTGATATGATGATGTTTATGATGTAAGTTAGCATGCATTATTCCGTCTTAAGTGACCTTCAGTTATAGGTTGTTTCCTTACTTGATGTTTCCTTATCTTTTCGATATGTTATTATTGTTCATGTCTTACATGCTTAGTACAATGTTCGTACTGACGTCCTTTTCTTTTTGGACGTTGCGTTCATGCCTACAGGGAGGTGGCCTAGATTCCTAGGAGCTATTTAGCAGATTTACAAGAGCACTCCATTATTCTGAAGGTGCCATTTTTGAGATATTATTTTGTGTATATATTTGGGCACGACGGGGTCCTTTCCCATCCTTATGTCTATCAATCTAGTAGAGGCTCGTAGATATGTATGTGTGGGTAGTAGATGTCCCATGATAACTACATTGTATATTCTTGTATATCGTGTTTTGCAGCCGAGAGGGCCTATATATATTTATATATTGCTTTAAAGAGTATATGTGTTCAGGTGGGGTATGAAGATTAGTATAATGAGTGGTGCTCGGTAGTCAGCTCCGGGTACCCATCATGGCTCCCTAGTCGGGTTGTGACAAAAGTAGTATCAGAGCAGTTCCATCCTAGGGTATGTCTACGAGCCGTGTCTAGCAGAGTCTCGTTTATGAGTGTGAAGCGCGCCACACTTATAAACGAGAGGCTGCAGGGCATTTAGGAAAAAATGACCGTTCTTCTTCTTATTAGATCGTGCCATAGAGCCATGTTATAAGATTTTATCCTCCCTAATTGTGCGTTATGATTTCAGCGATGCCGGTAAAGAGAAAAGCCACATCCGCCCAGAAGGGCAGGGCTACGAGAGAAAGGCAGATAGAAAGGGAGCCGCCAATGAATGTAGAAGAAGGTGAATCCCAAAATAAGGCTCCATCCAATACCTCCCACACTCCGCCTATTCTAGAAGAACAAGAGAGGGCTTAAGCTCCGGCTCCTATGTCTCTAGTTCCTCCACCGGGTGCTTCGGGTCAACAAATGACCGAAGCTATTCAGTTTTTGACTCAACTAGTTGCCGCTCAGGCTCAGCGGCAGAGTACGGGTTCAGGTGACAGGGCGACTAGTGCTAGAGCCCGTGATTTCATGAGTTTAAATCCTCCAAAATTTTTTGGGTCAAAGCCGGACGAAAACCCACAAGGTTTTATCGATGAGATGCTAAGAACGTTGAGAATCATCCATGCCCTCGATACTGAATCCGTGGAGTTGGCATCTTATAGACTCCGGGATGTGGCGCTTCTTTGGTATAATAACTGGATATCTTCAAGAAAAGAAAATGCACCTCCCCTAGTTTGGCAAGAATTCGTAGATGCTTTCATCTGCCACTATTTGCCACCCGAGGTTTGTCGGGCTAAAGCTGATAAATTCTTGAATTTGAAGCAACGGAATATGAGTTCTTGGGATTACAACCTTTTGTCACGACCCAGCCTCGTGGGCCGCGACTGGCACCCTACCTGGGTACCCAGACCAAATCGCATATTTATTTCCAGATCCAAGTTCATTTCAGAGTTTTTTCGAAAATCATATCAAACATACTTTATATCAAAAACATGTCTTAAGCGGTCATACCAAATCAAAATGCCCTATCAAATACAGACGGAGCGGCGGAATAGACATCGCCGGTCAACAGTGCAAACATAAGCATAAGGGCCATTTGGGGCCATCATAACCAACGGACCGCTTTAAGACCAGAAAACAAAATCGAACAACCATACATAGGACCCTTATCCCACATATATGACTACAGGCCTCTACGAACTCAAAACAAAGACAGATGGCGAGACAGGGCCCCGCCGTACCCAAATAGTCAATGAACACAGTGTATGCATAACAGAGAATGTCTTTACCAAAGTGGACTCCGGATCAGATGGAGTACTCCAAAATAGCAGAATGAGTAGCCTAAACCGGAGGATCATCCCAAACGAGCTTCTGTACCTGCGGGCATAAAACGCAGCCCCCGAAGAAAGGGGGTCAGTACGAAATATGTACTGAGTATGTAAAGCACGAAGTACAGAAATATGGATCAAAACCGGAAGCAAATCAAAAGACAAAGTGGAGTACAAACCGGAGTGTCAAAATCAGTATCAAATCGTGTACATATACATAATGCAGGCGAAAATCATGCAAAGCTCAAGAACGTGGTCGCCACTCCGACGCTGGCGCCACACACAGCATAACACCAGAAGGTTTCAAATCTCCGTACATCCCCGAACACAAACATAATCATAGGTGAGCGTATCGCATCACGAGCCATATCACAGCATAACTCCAAACGGAACCCGGCCCTATGGCGAAGCCTCGGGAACCGTAACACAGCATACGGCCGAATTTGTCATAAGGCGCACGAATCAAAACCGGCCCGGGAACCGGTGAACGAAGTCATAATAAGGCACGAGCGGAGTCGTGAGCAAACAAATGCAAAATATATTTCAAAATAGCTTTCCAAAGCATAATGATTTTGTAAGTCATTTCATAGTACAAAGTAATCGGATACTTAGCCGATAACAAGGTTTCATTTCACAAAACGTTTCCAAACTAGTACGTATAGCTCAAAACATAACTTAGCGCATCGTAATATTCAAAATATATATCCCGTAGGAGGAAGTCCCAAAATCGAAAGCATCATTTCAAACTTCATTCAAAAGGACAGCCCAATAAGACAGATAGGGCGTCTCGGGGTTAACGGGCCCACCTCGAGTCAAATTGAGGCGGCGAACATATTTTTCGAACATTTATAGGCCAAAGGGGTCATACATAATCATTTCTAAATCACCCGACCACATTTCGATAGGTTTCGGACGAATGGTGGCATTCTAGCCAAAATAGAGCCCTTAGGCTTCAATAGGATTGAATGAATAGTAACTTTTCTGTGGATCGGGTTTCGAGGAGCAGAAATGCTCCGGAAGGTCTCATATTCGACTAACATACTAGGATATGCCAAATGAAGGAGTGGTAAGCTTTACATACCTCACAGACGTCGTAAGCTCTCCCGAAAGTCCAGTCCCGTTTCGTCAAAAATCTGCAAATGGTCAAAGTTACCAATTGAGATTCTTAGGCTTAAAAATGCCTTTAACTTCATATTTGTCTACCGAAATTTCGGCAGCATTTCCCCTATAAATCTAACATCCCCGAGGCGTAGCTCGGCTCCAAATTCATCAATCACAACAGCCCACACATTAACAACAACACAAACAACAATCAAACCACCCTAGCTTCAAGGTTCTACTTTATTATCTAAGTTGGCAACTTTCGTTCACCCTTTCAAAACTCCGACTCTATACCTATATAATTGTATTCATTTCCACATTCAAACTTATACAATCACATTCTAATTACAATCCAAGCCATACCCGAAATTGCACCAAAATCAATTAATTTCCCTAATTCTTCAAAACATCCAAAAACGCACTACGAACATTCTAACTCGCATCACTTCATTCTGAATTCCTCAACGTCATTATAGATTCATATTTAAAGTCTATAGCACCCAAAATATACATTGATATACATAAAGATACCAAGGGTATACACTTTCCGATAATATCCGAAATCGTTTTCCACCGTCAATTTAATTTAACAATCAATCTTTTACGATACAAGGATCACAACAACACATTATGCCAACTTAAACAAGCTCAATCCCCATCATTTTTCCTCTCTATGGCTCACGGCCAACACCCAACTTACACACACACCCATAGCTTTCTATTTACATCAAAACTACGGGATTCTCACCTATTCCCAATCCTTAACATATTCATATCAATTCTATATCAATCAAGGGGCAAAATTCTTACCTTTTCTTGAAAACCCGACTTGTCGTAAACGTCGTTCTTGCGCCAAACTAAATATACCCCGTTGAAGAGGGTCTTGAGCACTTCACAACTATGTAAAAACTAGGATTTTTGGATCACAAACAAGACTTGGAATTTTTTTTCTCTTCCTTCTCTAGCTCACGGCCGAACCTCCTTGTGGGGTGTTCTTGAAATTTTTTTGTGGTTCTAATGAAAATTCTAAGTGTAACATATTGATATATATCCATTAATAGTCATGTGCATAGCACATGACATTACAATAGTGGGTTTGGGCTTGGCTAGGGCCGACCACCCTTCAACTCTTGGGCTTCATTTTTGTTATAATTTTTTTCTTGGCCCAATTCACATAAACGCCCCGTTTTGTAATTCCCGAAACTAATTTCAAAAATTCCAAATTTACCCTCGTCCTTCCCCGAGGTCTTGACATTATAAATTCCATAACCAACATAGTCATATTTACAAAAATAAAATTATGTCCTTCTAACACCCAAGTCGTAATTATTTCTCGATTTCCAATTATGCGAAAACGCGGGACATAACATTCTCCCCCCCTTAAGAACATTCGTCCCCGAATGTTAAATAAATCTTATAAAGACTCACAAGCATAACGGGAAAACCATTTTATATATAAATAGCACACATGGTCCATCCGTTCATTGGTACAACAAATACACAAGTCTAGATTACAGGAGGCGTAGGGAATAAATGGGGGAATCTCTTCTTCATCTCATCCTCCGCCTCCCAAGTCATCTCTTCCTGGTTGTTATTGCGCCACAGAACCTTGACAGAAGGCACCTCCTTAGTGCGCAATCTCCTCACCTGACGGTCTAGAACAGATACCGGCTGCTCATCATAAGACAGCTGCTCCGTCACCTGAAGATCATCTACTGGGAATATCCTGGAAGGGTCACCAATACACTTCCGCAGCATAGACCCATGAAACACCGGGTGCACGGACTCCAAATCTGATGGCAAGTCTAGCTCGTAGGCGACCGCGCCTATCCTCCGAACAATCTGGTATGGCCCGATGTACCGCGGACTCAACTTACCCTTCCTACCAAATCTCATAACGCCCTTCATGGGCGACACCTTTAGGAATACCCAGCCGCCAATCTGGAACTCTAACGGTCGACGTCGTCTATCGGCATAAGCTTTCTGTCGACTCTGAGCAGCTAACAGTCGTTCCCAAATGAGCTTCACCTTATCTACAGCTTCCTGGATCACATCCGGCCCAATCAACTTAGTCTCGCCCACGTCAAACCAACCAATAGGAGACCTGCATCTCCTGCCATAAAGGGCCTCGTACGGGGCCACCAGAATGCTGGAGTGATAACTGTTAATGTAAGCAAACTCTATAAGCGGCAAATGATCATCCCAGTTGCCCCTAAAATCAATAACGCAGGCCCGCAACCTATCCTCGAGCGTCTAAATAGTGCGCTCGGCCTGCCCGTCGGTCTGAGGATGGAAAGCTGTACTGAGGCTCACCTGAGCCCCTAGTCCCTCCTGAAATGACCTCCAGAAATTAGCTGTAAACTGGGCACCTCGGTCAGTAATAATAGATACAGGGACTTCGTGAAGTCTGACTATCTCTCTGATATATATAATCGGGCATAGTCCTCAGCCGAATACATAGTCCGGACCGGAAGGAAATGGGCTGATTTAGTCAGCCTGTCCACAATAACCCAAATAGAGTCGTACCTGCGTAGAGTACGCGGCAACCCAACAATGAAGTCCTTATTAATCATCTCCCATTTCCAGGCTGGAATTTCCATCTCCTGTAACAATCCACCGGGCTTTTGATGCTTGGTCTTAACTTGCTGGCAGTTCGGGCAGTGACTAACAAACTCGGTAACATCTTCCTTCATGCTGTCCCACCAATACAAACACCTGAGATCCCGATACATCTTAGTGGAACCAGGATGCACATAATACCGCGCATTATGTGCCTTGCCCATAATCCGTCGCCGGAAGCCCGCTACGTCCGGTACACAGAATCTACCATCGTACAATAATGCACCTTCAGGCGAGATTTCAAACTGAGTCCTTGTTTTATTAAGGGCCACACGCTATCTTCTGTAACGGACAACGCTTTCCAGACATCATAGCTAATGTCATTCCTTATCACACTACTGAGCTCCCTACCACATTATCGTAATTCCACTTCATACCGGACACCTCACACCAACGGATTCAAAATCACTTCATACCAACGAATCCAGAATCATACCAAACACTTCACATTAACGGATTCAGAACTAGGACCGGACGCCTCGCAGCATATCGAGCGAACTCGTAATCGGAGGCAGACATATTAGACTATGGCAGACGGCTCATAGTCAAAATCAGGGGTACAGAAACATGTCAAACAAATCTGAGGTCGGAGTCAGACGTACGAAGGCGCATCAGGCGAATTCGTAATCAGAATCAAACACACGGAAATATCCTGTCACCCCAGACGAATTCACAACCAGATCATCGTATTCAGACTCCTTCAGACTCAACATACGTTGTTCGAACTGAGAGTCAACAACAGACGTCACGCAACACTTATTGCCCCCTTATCTTTAAGCAGTCGCCCGTGCAGAATAGTCATATCAAAATCAGAAAGGTGGCGGAATATACATCGCTCAAATGCACACATACGTACAAACTCGTGGGCCGTCTTGGCCATAGCAGTATACGGGTCGCTTAAGAAGGCAAAACAGATCCGTATACGAACACACCAGAGATTTATCAGACAGATTCATAATCGAGGTCAGACGTACGAAATCATATCGGACAGATTCGAAACCGGAATCAGACGTGCAGAATTATATCACACAGAATCGTGACCAAATTCAGACAGGTAGAAATGTATCAGACAGGATCGTAGTCAAAGTCAGACATACGAAGATATATCAGACAAACGCGTGATCAACATCAAATGTACAGAGGCATATCAGACAGGTTATATTCAGAGTCAGACATACAGAAATGTGTCGGACGGATTCGCAATCAAAGCTAATCATGCAGAGGTATTTCAACCAAGATCAGATTCCGAACCGGATGTACCAAGGTTTATCAATTGGGAACACAATCGAGGCCAGAAGCATAGGGGCGTAATAGACAGGGCCTTATCAACATCGGGAGTGCAGGCTCCAATGATTCATGAAAAATTTCCCTTTTATTGGTAAACTCATTCGCCAAGCTATCACACAAATTGTCTTGCGTTTCGCGTATCGACTCTTTCAAAGATTCCGCTTATTCACACTGCTTATCTTTCATCTTTCCTACCCCCCATACTCATTTTCTCTTTCAGACATCGTCGTTCCAAACTAAGTTATAATGTAAATGGGGCTTTTCTATCCCTTGACAACATTCGGATCGTCGCCCCCGCTTCGCTTCATGTATCCGGTTTAGTGAAACCTTTCGTCTATCACAATTTTGGTTGTCGGGACTCGGCTCTCATCCCACACGGCACCAAACAAAAATCCTACACACACACATATACATACATATACACACATACGGACATTTTTACCCATGCCTTACTGACGAACGTCTCTGACTGTCATTCAAATTCGCTCAATTTCCCGAGCGGTGTTGTACCTTTTCTTTGCCCATTTAGTCCGCCTCGTTCTGCGTGACTCCTGTAAGGGCACTAATTACTCCACACATTCCCTTTTCCTTTAGATTGCCCCAAATTTTCATTTATCTCTAGCATACTTACACTCGTGCAACAATCTTGCATTACTTCCCAGGGGGGTCACCCATCCAGAATTGCTCTGGCTTGAGCACGCTTAACCCCGAAACTTTCACGCGTTTTGACGCGTTAGGGCTAATATAATTTCGTCGATCGCCACTCACGACCTTTGTCACGTAATTTAAGACAATTCGGGGTCTTAACAACTTTTCAAAACATCCCCGTAGCGGGTCCCACCCCGGCCTACGAGAATTCTATTACTTTTCTGACTTGGTGGTTACCGTGTCGACACTTATAAATCCTCAACATTTACCTCCATACGTACCTATATACTTCCAGACAGCCCACAAGTCTAAATTCGTATTCTACAAATTCCATCTCCAAATAGTCATGGGAAACTGACAGAATATTACAGTAAGGTGTCTTCCAACCATCAACAAAAGAAAACCAAAGTCCGACGAACTTCGCGAAATCATCAAATGCCTAATTCACATAATTACCCCCACGGTTATACATATATATATACTTAAGCCGAGAGCGTACCGCTCAATTCTCAACGGCTTGTCATACGTTTTGTATTTTTCCAATTTGAGGAACCTTAATCGTCGGACATTCTTGTCCTTCACATGGGTTGTGCCAAAACAAAATGGGGTTAGAACACATTCCTGGTCCCTCCAAATAACTTGCGAATCTACTCCTCGTATATATTTTGTTGAGATAAAATTTTTCCGCTAGGGGTAACGCTCCTCACAAATAACATGGAGGGGTACCTTTTAATCCACCATAATAGGTTTATCATAATGATATCGACCTTCAGAACAGGTTAAGAATTTATATCTCATTTCCTCTTTTTCGTATTTCTAGAAAAATTTGGGCAGAGGTTCCTCTATATTTCTTACTATCCCAAAACCTGTACACAGGAAATACCAACCAGGCCTCACAGGGCCACCACATATACGTACATACATATTACATCATATCATCTCATAGCCACACGGGCTAACAATTTTAAACAAAAATATAAATATGCCGAAGCTTACCTCACATGCCCAACTCAACTGTACCTGCTACACCTTTCATATTTTATTTTTCCTTCCAATGTCCGGCTTATGTTCCAATCGTATTTCAAACACCTTACCCAACATACATCTTCCATATCATTGCTAACCTGAGCACTGTGTAGCTTCCAATATCAACAATCACTGTCTTACGTCGATACCGTTCTCCAGCTGCAATCAAAGGTTAGAAAAAGAAATTCATTTCCTACAGCTGGCTCTATCGCACGATCTAAGATTCCAAAGAAAGTAACATCCTAAATGCCCTGTAGCTTCCTGTTTATAGGTGTGGTGCACAACACATCGATAAACAAGACTCTACGAGACACGGCCTGTAGACATTCCGAGGACAAACTGCTCTGATACCACTTTTGTCACGACCCAGCCTCGTGGGCCGCGACTGGCACCCTACCTGGGTACCCAGACCAAATCGCATATTTATTTCCAGATCCAAGTTCATTTCAGAGTTTTTTCGAAAATCATATCAAACATACTTTATATCAAAAACATGTCTTAAGCGGTCATACCAAATCAAAATGCCCTATCAAATACAGACGGAGCGGCGGAATAGACATCGCCGGTCAACAGTGCAAACATAAGCATAAGGGCCATTTGGGGCCATCATAACCAACGGACCGCTTTAAGACCAGAAAACAAAATCGAACAACCATACATAGGACCCTTATCCCACATATATGACTACAGGCCTCTACGAACTCAAAACAAAGACAGATGGCGAGACAGGGCCCCGCCGTACCCAAATAGTCAATGAACACAGTGTATGCATAACAGAGAATGTCTTTACCAAAGTGGACTCCGGATCAGATGGAGTACTCCAAAATAGCAGAATGAGTAGCCTAAACCGGAGGATCATCCCAAACGAGCTTCTGTACCTGCGGGCATAAAACGCAGCCCCCGAAGAAAGGGGGTCAGTACGAAATATGTACTGAGTATGTAAAGCACGAAGTACAGAAATATGGATCAAAACCGGAAGCAAATCAAAAGACAAAGTGGAGTACAAACCGGAGTGTCAAAATCAGTATCAAATCGTGTACATATACATAATGCAGGCGAAAATCATGCAAAGCTCAAGAACGTGGTCGCCACTCCGACGCTGGCGCCACACACAGCATAACACCAGAAGGTTTCAAATCTCCGTACATCCCCGAACACAAACATAATCATAGGTGAGCGTATCGCATCACGAGCCATATCACAGCATAACTCCAAACGGAACCCGGCCCTATGGCGAAGCCTCGGGAACCGTAACACAGCATACGGCCGAATTTGTCATAAGGCGCACGAATCAAAACCGGCCCGGGAACCGGTGAACGAAGTCATAATAAGGCACGAGCGGAGTCGTGAGCAAACAAATGCAAAATATATTTCAAAATAGCTTTCCAAAGCATAATGATTTTGTAAGTCATTTCATAGTACAAAGTAATCGGATACTTAGCCGATAACAAGGTTTCATTTCACAAAACGTTTCCAAACTAGTACGTATAGCTCAAAACATAACTTAGCGCATCGTAATATTCAAAATATATATCCCGTAGGAGGAAGTCCCAAAATCGAAAGCATCATTTCAAACTTCATTCAAAAGGACAGCCCAATAAGACAGATAGGGCGTCTCGGGGTTAACGGGCCCACCTCGAGTCAAATTGAGGCGGCGAACATATTTTTCGAACATTTATAGGCCAAAGGGGTCATACATAATCATTTCTAAATCACCCGACCACATTTCGATAGGTTTCGGACGAATGGTGGCATTCTAGCCAAAATAGAGCCCTTAGGCTTCAATAGGATTGAATGAATAGTAACTTTTCTGTGGATCGGGTTTCGAGGAGCAGAAATGCTCCGGAAGGTCTCATATTCGACTAACATACTAGGATATGCCAAATGAAGGAGTGGTAAGCTTTACATACCTCACAGACGTCGTAAGCTCTCCCGAAAGTCCAGTCCCGTTTCGTCAAAAATCTGCAAATGGTCAAAGTTACCAATTGAGATTCTTAGGCTTAAAAATGCCTTTAACTTCATATTTGTCTACCGAAATTTCGGCAGCATTTCCCCTATAAATCTAACATCCCCGAGGCGTAGCTCGGCTCCAAATTCATCAATCACAACAGCCCACACATTAACAACAACACAAACAACAATCAAACCACCCTAGCTTCAAGGTTCTACTTTATTATCTAAGTTGGCAACTTTCGTTCACCCTTTCAAAACTCCGACTCTATACCTATATAATTGTATTCATTTCCACATTCAAACTTATACAATCACATTCTAATTACAATCCAAGCCATACCCGAAATTGCACCAAAATCAATTAATTTCCCTAATTCTTCAAAACATCCAAAAACGCACTACGAACATTCTAACTCGCATCACTTCATTCTGAATTCCTCAACGTCATTATAGATTCATATTTAAAGTCTATAGCACCCAAAATATACATTGATATACATAAAGATACCAAGGGTATACACTTTCCGATAATATCCGAAATCGTTTTCCACCGTCAATTTAATTTAACAATCAATCTTTTACGATACAAGGATCACAACAACACATTATGCCAACTTAAACAAGCTCAATCCCCATCATTTTTCCTCTCTATGGCTCACGGCCAACACCCAACTTACACACACACCCATAGCTTTCTATTTACATCAAAACTACGGGATTCTCACCTATTCCCAATCCTTAACATATTCATATCAATTCTATATCAATCAAGGGGCAAAATTCTTACCTTTTCTTGAAAACCCGACTTGTCGTAAACGTCGTTCTTGCGCCAAACTAAATATACCCCGTTGAAGAGGGTCTTGAGCACTTCACAACTATGTAAAAACTAGGATTTTTGGATCACAAACAAGACTTGGAAATTTTTTTCTCTTCCTTCTCTAGCTCACGGCCGAACCTCCTTGTGGGGTGTTCTTGAAATTTTTTTGTGGTTCTAATGAAAATTCTAAGTGTAACATATTGATATATATCCATTAATAGTCATGTGCATAGCACATGACATTACAATAGTGGGTTTGGGCTTGGCTAGGGCCGACCACCCTTCAACTCTTGGGCTTCATTTTTGTTATAATTTTTTTCTTGGCCCAATTCACATAAACGCCCCGTTTTGTAATTCCCGAAACTAATTTCAAAAATTCCAAATTTACCCTCGTCCTTCCCCGAGGTCTTGACATTATAAATTCCATAACCAACATAGTCATATTTACAAAAATAAAATTATGTCCTTCTAACACCCAAGTCGTAATTATTTCTCGATTTCCAATTATGCGAAAACGCGGGACATAACACCTTTATTTTAATTCATTGGCTAGATATGCTCCAACTATGGTGGCTGACATGGGAGATAGAGTGCACAGATTTGTGAGTGGCTTAGGTCCACATTTGCTCAAAGATTGATTGACAGCTTCATTGTAAGAGGGATGGACATTTTCCGTATTCAGGCCCACGCTCAGAATTTAGAAGAGCAGCAACAACCACAGAAGGGTAAGCGTGACATTGATAGAGAGCAGAGCAAGAGGGCCAGATCTGCCGGTGCTGGTAGTGAGTATAGAGAGGGTCAGCGGCAATAGCATTTCAGATTTTCAAGCCAGTTCGCGACGAGTACACCTCCTCGGTTTGCGGACAGACGATTTGATCGCCCTATTCATTCTGTTTCAGGTCAGAATTCGAGAGTCTCAGGTCCTCAGTTTGGAGGCGATCCTAGCCAGCGGAGACCACCGGTGCCGCAATGTAGCCAATGCGGTAGATTACATTCCGATCAGTGTCGCCGAGGTTTAGATGCTTACTATGCTTGTGGTCAGGTTGTGCATATGAAGCGAGATTGTCCATCGATGGGTGGTAGAGTTGGGGTTCAACCCATAGGATCAGCAGCTGGTTCTTCCTCGTCTGCGTGCTCGATAGGGTGACTCCCTTGATTCCAGCAGGCCGCGGTATGGGCAGAGGAGGAGCGTCTAGTGCAGGTGGCACTCAGCCCCATATTTATGCTTTAGCCGAATGCTAGGATCTTAAGTCCTCCTCGGATATGGTTACAGGTATAATATCCATATTCACTCATGATGTTTATGCATTAATTGATCCGGATTCTATGCCGTCTTATATTACCCCTTACATTGCTGGCCGCATTGGGATGAAACCCGAACCAATTAAACCTTTTGAGGTATCTACTCCGATTGGTGATCCCGTAATAGCTAGACAAGTATACAAGAATTGTGTAATTGTGGTATGTGATCGTCAGACTAAAGTTGAATTGGTAAAGCTGAAATGTTTAGATTTTGATTTAATTAAAGGCATGGATTGGTTGGCCTCTTGTTATGCTAACGTCAATTGTAGAATGAAAATAGTTCGATTCCAATTCCCGTGAGAAACCGTACTTGAAGGGAAAGGTAATACAGCATCCCCAAGAGGTAGGTTTATTTCCTACCTTAAGGAAAACCTTAAGGCAAGGAAGATGATAGCTAAAGGATATATTTATCACCTATTCCGAGTTCATGATACCGAAGCAAAGCCACTGACTTTTCTATCAGTCCCAGTGGCGAATGAATTTTCGGATGTATTTGTAGATAAACTTCCAGGCCTTCCTCCAGAGAGAGAGAGAGATTGACTTTGCTATTGATGTGTTGCCGGACACCAAGCCTATATTTATTCCTCTTTAATGAATGGCTCCTGCAGAATTTAAAGAGCTAAAGGCACAACTTAAATATTTGCTTGAGAAGGGATTTATTAGGCCCAGTTCATCACCGTAGGGAGCACCTGTCCTGTTTGTGAGGAAGAAAGATGGTTCCCTACGGATGTGTATTGATTATAGGCAGCTGAACAAGGTGACAGTAAAGAATAAATATCTGCTCCCAATAATCGATGATTTGTTTGACCAATTATGGGGTGCCAATTGGTTTTATAAAATTTACCTGAGATCGGCGTATCACCAAGTGAGAGTTAGAGAAGAAGATATTCCTAAAACGGCTTTCAGGACAAGATATGGTCACTATGAATTTCAGATGATGTCATTTGGGTTGACTAATGCTCCGGCGGTGTTTATGAATCTGATGAATAATGTATTCAGGCCCTTTCTAGATCTATTTGTGATCATGTTCATCGATAACATCTTAGTGTATTCTCGGACGGAAACAGAGCATGCAGACCATTTGCGTATTGTCCTTGAAATTCTTCGGACTCGTGAGTTGGATGCAAAATTTTTGAAATGCAAGTTTTGGCTAAATTCTGTAACTTTTCTGGGCCACATTATTTTAGTTGATGGCATTCGAGTAGATGTTCAGAAAAATGATGCTGTGAAGACTTGTCCAAGGCCTACAACGCCTACCAAAGTCCGTAGTTTTCTAGGATTGGCAAGTTACTATAGAAGATTTGTGGAAGGGTTTTCCTCTATTTCAGCACCATTAATGAAGCTAACTCAGAAATCAGCAAAATTTCAGTGGACTGATGCTTATGAACGCAGTTTCTAGGAATTAAAGGATAAATTAACTTCCGCCCCAGTCCTGACACTTCTAGAAGGACCGGATGGTTATGTTGTGTATTGTGATGCCTCTGGTGTTGGGTTAGGTTGTGTGTAAATACATGGAAAGGAAAAAGGTCTCTTAGGGCTACCACAAATAATAGACTGACTAGTCATTTTCTATCTATGAAGTAGGACACTCGTCCTACCTAATTCAATGCTAGGTAAGCAAGTTAGTATCCTAGCGGAGCTCTTAAAGGGGGGAACATCCTAATGGATAAGTATGAGCACCTTATACATCTCATATGAGAACCCCAGAGCCAAGGAAAAGGAAAATAACCAAAATGCAACATGGTAAAGTCATTGCCTATGATTCAAGGCAGTTGCGGAAACATGAGAAGAATTATCCAACTCATGACCTCAAATTGGCTGCGGTTATTCATGCATTAAAGATGTGGAGACACTATTTGTATGGCGTTCATGTTGATATATATACAGATCACAAGAGTCTCCAATATATTTTCAAACAGAAGGAGTTGACTCTTCGACAGAGACGGTGGTTGGAACTACTAAAAGACTATGATGTGAGCATTCTATACCACCCCGCAAAGGCGAATGTAGTAGCTAATGCGCTTAGCCGCAAATCGATGGGTAGTCTATGTGAGGTCCCTTCGGAGAAGAAAGAATTAATCCGTGAGCTCCACTAGCTAGCTTGCCTCGGACTTCGTTTAATTGATTCAAGCGATGCAAGAATTGGTATTCACAACCCACCTATTTCATCCTTAGATATGGAGGTAAGAGAGTGCCAATATGAAGATCCCCAGTTTATTCATTATAGAGAAACATTTTCGTAGAAAGAAGAGTCACCATTTAAAGTTTCTGCAGATTGAGTTCTTAGATACCGAGAAAGGCTATGTGTTCCAAATATTGCAGGACTACGTCCTCGGATTTTAGAAGAAGCCCATTACTCTCGGTATTCCATTCACCCAGGAGCGACAAAGATGTATCACAATCTCAAGTTAATGTATTGGTGGGATGGAATGAAGAAAGACAAAGCAGAATTTGTAGCTCAATGTCCAAATTGCCACAAAGTGAAAATCGAGCATCAAAAGCCAGGAGGATTGTTACAAGCCAAGGAAATTCCATCCTGGAAATGGGAAGTGATCAACATGGATTTCATTGTAGGGTTGCCTCGCTCCCGACGCAAGTATGATTCTATATGGGTAATCGTGGACAGACTCACGAAATCAGCTCATTTTCTCCCAATCAGAACCACATACTCAGCAGAAGATTATGCAAGATTATACCTTAAAGAGATTGTGCAACTTCATGGTGTCCCGATATCTATTATCACAGATAGAGGAGCACAATTTACAGCTAAATTCTGGAAGTCCTTTCAAGAAGGTTTTGGGTACTAAGGTCAGGCTTAGCACAACGTTTCATCCACAAACTGATAGACAAGCTGAACGCACTATTCAGACCTTAGAAGATATGTTACAGTCATGTGTGCTAAATTTCAGTGGTATCTGGGATGATCACTTTCCTCTTATTGAGTTCGCATACAACAACAATTATCATTCCCGTATGAAGCTCTATGTTAAAGAAGGTGTAGATCGCCAATTGGGTGGTTTGAAGTAGGAGAGGTACAGCTAATAGGTCCGGAGTTGATCCAACAAGCGGTGGAAAAGATCAAAGTTATCCGAGATCTATTGTTGACAGCCCAAAGTCGTTAGAAATCTTATGCGGACAACCGTCGGCGAGACTTAGAATTCCAAGTTGATGATTGGGTATTCCTGAAGGTATCACCGATGAAGGGCGTGATGAGATTTGGCAAAAAGGGAAAATTAAGTCCTCGATAAATTGGACCTTATAAGATTGTCTGCAAGATAGGCCAAGTAGCTTATGAGCTGGATTTACCTCCAGAACTTGAATCAGTCTATCCAGTTTTTCATGTGTCAATGCTCCACAAATGTGTTGGAGATCCCACTAGAATCGTGCCGGTAGACGATGTTCAAGTGACGAAAAAGTTGATTTATGAAGAGATGCCCATTGCCATACTAGATAGGCAAATACGGAAACTTAGAAATAAAGAGGTGGCTTCGGTCAAAATCTTGTGGTGAAACAATATCAAGAGGAAATGACTTGGGATGAAAAAGAAAACATGAAGTCCAAGTACCCACAATTGTTTCCACCCCCGGAAGAGGTTGAAGATGAGACACCGTTGTCATAAGGTATGTAATGCTTTCTTTTTTAATGTTTTTGGGTCGTGTGTGGCCATATTTCCTTGCTATTGTGTTGTATCCCTGTGTGGTGATGTTATTATGGGCTGTTGCGACAGGATGGTTGCGCTAGATTACAGGGGAAACTCTGGAGAAATTTATATAGATTTCCCGAGAACTTAACATTCGAGGAAGAATGTTTTTAAAGGGGGGGAGAGTGTTACACCTCAGAAAAATTTCATGTCATCGTATGATGGATAGACTAACGCAGGGTGAGAATTTTATGATGTTTCTACAAGTAAGAAGTAGTACTTAATAGTTTTACTTAAGATTTTAAAGACGTTTGAAACAAGAGAAGAAAGTTCGTTAAGAATGGTGAAGTATACGTTGTATTTCGGAAAGGTTTTGCAAAGTACCGAGCTAACGTCGACTTAGTAATGTCTTGAGGAAGAGTTATGATGCCCCCTATATTTCTAACTATGTGTTAAACAAGTGCTAAGAAGGTTCCATAAGGATTGGAGATCAAACGAAATGACAGAAATAATTTCAGAAAAGTGGAGTTATATGACCACTTATACGGTCCGTATAAGGGTGCGTATAACCCAACAGAAGAAGGAATTTCCCTGATAGTGAAATACAGTCACTCATACGGACCGTATAATATTATACGGACCGTATAATGGTCCGTATAAGTCCCGACGGGCTGGATAATTTCCAAGTATAAATGTCACGACCCGACTAGGGGCCATGACGGGTACCCGGGGCTAACAACCGAGCACCGCTCATACCATTACCCATCATACTTATCAAGCATTCATTCATTAATCTTATACTCAAATCATAGGAAAACCCTTTTTCACTTTGAAACATAATTACCTTTGTATACATAAGCCCTTCGGCTATCAAAATAATGTACATACAATAAGGACATCGTGAGACCATGCTACCCACACATACGTATCTACAAGCCTCTACTAGAGTACTAGATATATGGACGGGACAGGACCCCGTCATGCCCAAAACATATTTATATATATATATATATATATATATATACACAAAAGGATAAATCAATGGCACCTCCGGAATAATGGGGTGCTCTCAAAGTATGCTAGTAGCTCCTACGAGTCTGGATCACCTCTTTGCCTACCTGTGGGCATGAACACAGCGTCCAAAGAAAACGGACGTCAGTACAAACATTGTACTGAGTATGTAAGGCATGAATGAAATGAACATAACAGAGGAATCATAAGACATAAGATGAAGATATAACCTGCTTAACTTTTAAGAGTGGATGCATTTCATACATATATCATATATATTCGTAGTACATGTATCATCATATCATATATATATATATATATATATCATCATCGTTAACCTGCGTCTGGGTAAACATCATACGCCTCCCACTAGTGGTGTCATGCCCGGCCCTCTAGGCTCGGTGTAAACATAGCAGCCCGCCTTAGCGGTTACAGGCCCGGCCATTTAGGCACGGTGGAATCGTATGTAGCCCGCCTTCGCGGTGACATGCCGGCCATTTAGGTACGGTGGAATCGCATCGTCATATACTCATCATAAACTTAACATTTTCATACATTGCATAGGCATGTCATAAGCTTAGCATCATCATACATTTATCATCAAACATACATTAGAACTTGAAGGCAACTATGGCTATGTCGGGGTGACATAAGGTCGTGAAGCCTCGACTACATTATGGAGTGGTCATAATCATTATGTCTCACCTTGAAGGGACTAACATTTTAAGGTGAGTGTACACAAGAAAAGCATCAATGGAACCATATTTAGGATCATTAACCTCATGGACATCGTACCTTACTTTAAAATTATTTATACTTACTCATCGTCATTATTATCATCGTATTCATGACATATTTCTCATCTTTATCTCATACGAAGCTCTCTATCAACGTTGACACATGGCTCCCGGAATGTAAGAAAGTCATGGAAAGGTAGGGAAAATAATATCATAGGAATCATATATGGATCATTAGCTTCGTAGGAATGTCATATCATGAGCTTTAGGACTTCTAGACTTAGATTCATCGTCAGTATTGTCATGCTCGTAACGTACCTCTTTTCTTTATCTTGTATGAAGCTCTTTATAATAGTAGACTCATAATTTCCGATATGTAGGAAAATCATGGAAAGATAGGAGGATTCATGCCATAGGAGTCATGCCTTAGAAAGAAGGGACTAGCCTTACAAACCTCTTTCGTTTAGCTATTCTATCATTTGATCATTCTCCTTCGATGCTCGCGTTTCTACCTTCAAGAAAGTTCGTATTAACATTAGCTAATCGATTATAAGAACATGCTTACTAAGGCTAGAGAAAATTGGGCAGCATTTCCTTTGTTTATACAACTTTCCTCATATTCCATATCAACTCCCAAACATCCATAACAACATTCACAATATCATAAGCAACAATCATCATTCATCTACGTTATCCACATTTCACAATTGCACCTCAATTCCTCCATAATCATGGTCATAGTACACTATTACGTTTGCTCACATATAATGATTATCCCATGTCCTAAATGTCATTTATAACATAATTATAATCACAACATATCAATATTCATGAGTTATTCCAAACTACCACTCAAAATGTCACTATCCTCACATTCATGACCCATTTTCTATATCCTTCTACAATCCAAGTCTTTCAACCTATCATTACTTTAAACAACATGGAATGATCATAAAACATACCTTAGATAGTGTAAGAATAATCCCTGATCGGAGATACTCCTCTTGCACCAAAACCTTAGCTTCATTTCTACTTAGATTCCTTATCTTGGATGAACTCTAGTGAGATTCTTACACTTAACTCTCTTAGTTTGATGAAGTTGATCTTCAATCTCTCTTGAGTTCTTATGGAAGAAGTGTGTGGAGCCCTCTAGAATCCTTGAGAGAGATGAAGAAGTGTGGGAAAATGAAATTAGGGAAGTGGGATCACATTTATATAATTGAACTTAACTCAGCCCGTCGGGACTTCCACGGATACTTGTACGGTCCGTATAACGTTGCACGGCCCGTATAAGTGGTCGTGGTTCACCATAAGGCAAACATCATCTCTGCTGGGTGTTATACAGACCCTTATGCGGACCGTATAATGTTATACGGACCGTATAAGTCGGTTGTATAACCCCATTTCCCTGAAATGATCTCCATCGTTCGTTTGATCTTCAATCCTTATGGAACCTTCTTGACACTTGTTTAACACCTCGTTAACAATCTAAGGGACATTATAAATCTTCTCCAAAACATAATTAATCCATCATTAATTCGATACTCGTAAAGCTTTCCTGACACACAACATATACCTTGCTTTCCTTAACAACTTTCGTCTCCTACCTCAAATGTCTTTGAAATCTCATTTAGAATCATCAAATGTTATTTCTTACTTATAAAAACACGTATACGTCGTGCCCTTCGTTAGTCTATTCACTGTACGTTAACGGGAAATTTCCGGGGCGTAACAATAAATACATGTTCCCACTTCTAATTTTTCATTCTTTCCGCTTCTCCACCTCTCTCAAGACCTCTAGAAGGTTCTACATATTTCATTAACATAAATTCAAGACAAATGAAAGATCAACTTCATCAATCCAAGGAAATCAAGTGTACGGAAGTTCTCTAGAGTGGCTAAAAAGTCAAGAAATTCCTTGGAAGTGGAACTAGGGTTTTCTCCAAGTGAAGTACCTTCATCAAAGGCCCATTACTACACAATCAAAGGTGAGTTTTATGATCATTCCATGTCATTTAGAATATTGAATGGTTGAAACACTTAGATTATGGAATGAGGTAGAATATGGGGCTCAATTATGAAATAATGGTATACTTGAATAATTGTTGGACATGAATCATGGCTCTTGATATATTATGAGTATAATATTGTTATAAATAGCATTAATAATATTGGAGAAGCATTATATGAGGATGAATGTAGTGTTCTATTATGGCTATGGTTGTGAATGACTTTGAGAGGGAATTTTGGAAGTTGGATAATGTCGAACTCGTCAAATTATGGATTATGGCATTATGAATGTTGTTATTGATGTTTGGAAGCCGTTATATCATATGGAGGAAGTTGTAGAAACAAAGAAAATGCTGCCCAATTTTCATTACTTTTAGCTTGAGCTTAAGTATGTTTCTGATTATCTAATCATAGTATGAATTCCCTTGAATGTAGAATTACGAACTTGGAAGGAAGAGTTTAGTTGGCAAGTAAGAAAGGCGAAAAGGTATGTGAGGCTAGTCCCTTCTCTTTCTAAGTCATGATTCCTATGACATGACTCCCTTTATATTTCAATGACTTTCTTACATTCCGGAAACTATGAGTCTTTGGTTATAAAGAGCTTCCCGTGAGATAAAGATAAGAGATATGTTACGAATATGATAATGATGATGATGAGTCTAAGTCTAGAGATTCTAAAGCTCATGATATGATGTTTCCACTAAGCTAATGATCCTCATACGATTCTTTAATGCTACTCGTTGTTGTTACACTCACCTTATAATGCTAGTTCCTTCAAGGTGAGGCAGGATGATTATGACTACTCCATAATGGAATCGGGGGTTCTCGACCGTACGTCACCCCGATAGAGTTGTAGTTTATCCTTGAGTTTTTATCCTTGATAAGTTTATGATGATGAGATTACACCGTGCTTATATGGTCGGGCTGACACCACTAAGGCGGGCGGGATATACACCATGTCTAGATGGCATGGGAAGACACCACTAGTAGGCGGCATGAGATGTTTACCCCGGACGCAGGTGGCCTGGACGCGGGCTAATGATGATCACACCGTACCTATATGGTCGGGCATTTTATATATGCATACTTGATATGATGATGTTTATGATGTAAGTTAGCATGCATTATTCCATCTTAAGTGACCTTCAGTTACAGGTTGTTTCCTTACTTGGTGTTTCGTTATCTTTTAGATATGTTATTATTGTTCATGTCTTACATACTCATTACAATGTTCATACTGACGTCCTTTTCTTTTTGGACGTTGTGTTCAAGCGTACAGTTAGATTGGGAGGTGGCCTAGATTCCTAGAAGCTATTCAGCAGATTTACAGGAGCACTCCATTAATTCGGAGTTGCCATTTTTGAGATATTATTTTGTGTATATATTTGGGCACGACGGGGTCCTGTCCGGTCCTTATGTCTATTAATCTAGTAGAGGCTCGTATATACGTATGTGTGGGTAGTAGATGTCCCATGATGACTACATTGTATATTCTTGTATATTGTTTTTTGCAGCCGAGAGGGCCTATGTATATTTATATATTGCTTTGAAGAGTATATGTGTTCAGGTGGGGTATGATGATTAGTATATTGAGTGGTGCTTGGAACTGATAGTGCGACTAGTGCTAGAGCCCGTGATTTCATCAGTTTAAATCCTCAAGAATTTTTTGGGTCAAAGCCGGACGAAGATCCATAAGGTTTTATTGATGAGATGCTAAGAACGTTGAGAATCATCCATGCCTCCGATATTAAATCCATGGAGTTGGCATCTTATAGACTCCGGGATGTGGCGGTTCTTTGCTATAATAATTAGATATCTTCAAGAAAGGAAAATGCACCTCCCCTAGTTTGGCAAGAATTCGTAGATGCTTTCATCCGCCACTATTTGTCACCAGAGGTTCGTCGGGCCGGAGCTAATAAATTCTTGAATTTGAAGCAAGGGAATATGAGTGCTCGGGAGTACAACCTTCATTTTAATTCATTGTCTAGATATGCTCCAACTATGGTGGCTGACATGGGAGATAGAGTGCATATATTTGTGAGTGGCTTAGGGCCACATTTGCTCAAAGATTATTTGACAGCTTCATTGCAAGAGGGGATGGATATTTCTCATATTCAGTCCTACGCTCAGAATTTAGAAGAGCAGCAACAGCCACAGAGGGGTGAGCGTGACATTAATAGAGGACAGAGCAAGAGGGCTAGATCTGCCGGTGCTGGTAGTGAGTATAGAGGGATCAGCGACAGCAGTATTCCAGATATTCGGGCCAGTTCGCGACGAGTGCACCTCCCCGGTTTGTGGGCAGACGATTTGATCGCCCTATTCATGTTGGTCCGGGTTAGGGTTTGAGAGTCTGAGGTCCTCAGTTTTGAGGCGATTCTAGCCAGCGAAAACCATCGGTGCCGCAATGTAGCTAGTGCGGCAGATTACATTCCGGTCAGTATCGCCGAGGTTCAGATGCTTGCTATTCCTGTGGTCAGTTTGGGCATATGATGCGATATTGTCCATCGATGGGTGGTAGAGTTGGGGTTCATCCCACAGGATCAGCGGCTGGTTCTTCCTCGTCTATGCGCCCGATAGGATAGACTCCCCCGATTCCAGCAGGCTATGGTATGGGCAGAGGAGGAGCTTCCAGTTCAGGTGGCACTCAGCCCCGTATTTATGCTTTAGCCAGACGCCAGGATCTTAAGTTCTCTCATGATGTTTATGCATTGATAGATCCGGGTTCTACGCCGTCTTATCTTACCCCTTACAATTGTTGGCTGTATTTGGGTGAAACCCGAACCAATTAAACCTTTTGAGGTATCTACTCCAGTTAGTGATCCCGCAATAGCTAGACAAGTATACAAGAATTGTGTAATTGTGGTATGTGATCGTCAGACTAAAGTTGATTTGCTGAGCTGGAAATGTTAGATTTTGATGTAATTATGGGCATGGATTGGTTGGCCACTTGTTATGCTAACGTCGATTATAGAATGAAAATAGTTCGATTCCAATTCCCGGGAGAACCCGTACTTGAATGGAAAGGTAATACAGCATCCCCAAGAGGTAGTTTTATTTCCTACCTTTAGGCAAGGAAGGTGATAGCTAAAGGATATATTTTTCACCTAGTCCGAGTTCATGACACCAAAGCAAAGCCACCGACTTTTCAATCCGTCCCAGTGGTGAATAAATTTTTGGATATATTTCCAGATGAACTTCCAGGCCTTCCTCTGGAAAGAGAGATTGACTTTGCTATTGATGTGTTGCCGGACACCAAGCCTATATCTATTCCTCCTTACCGAATGACTCCTGCAGAATTGAAAGAGCGAAATGAACAACTGAAAGATTTGCTTGAGAAGGGATTCATTAGGGCAGTTCATCACGGTGGGGAGCACCTGTCCTATTTGTGAGGAATAAATATGGTTCCCTTCAGATGTGTATTGATTATAGGAAGCTGAACAAGGTGACGGTAAAGAATAAATATCCACTCCCAATAATCGATGATTTGTTTGACAAATTACAAGGTGCTAATTTGTTTTCTAAAATTGACCTAAGATCGGGGTAACACCAACTGAGAGTTAGAGAAGAAGTATTCCTAAAATAGCTTTCAGGATAAGATATGGTCACTATGAATTTCGGGTGATGTCATTTAGGTTGACTAATGCTCCGGCGGTGTTTATGAATCTGATGAATAATGTATTCAGGCACTTTCTAGATCTATTTCTGATCGTGTTCATCATTGACATCTTAGTGTATTCTCGGTCGAAAACAAAGCATGCAGACCATTTGCGTATTGTTCTTGAAATTCTTCGGACTCGTGAGTTGTATGCAAAAATTTTGAAATGCAAGTTTTGGCTAAATTCTGTAACTTTTATAGGCCACATTATTTCAGTTGATGGCATTCAAGTAGATTTTCAGATAGTTGGGGCTGTGAAGACATGGCCAAGGCCTACAGAAGTCCGTAGTTTTCTGGGATTGGTAGGTTACTATAGAAAATTTGTGGAAGTATTTTCTTCTATTTCAACACCATTAACGAAGCTAACTCAGAAATCAGCAAAATTCCAGTGGACTGATGCTTGTGAACACAGTTTCTAGGAATTGAAGGATAAATTAACTTCAGCCCCAGTCCTGACACTTCCAGAAGGACCAGATGGTTATGTTGTGTATTGTGATGCCTCTGGTGTTGGGTTAGGTTGTGTGTTGATGCCGCACGGTAAATTCATTTCCTACGGTTCAAGGTCGTTGCAGAAACATGAGAAGAATTATCCAACCCATGTCCTCAAATTGGCTGCGGTTATTCGTGAATTAAAGATGTGGAGACACTATTTGTATGGCGTTCATGTTTATATATATACAGATCACAAGAGTCTCCAATATATTGTCAAACTGAAGGAGTTGAATCTTCGACAGAGACGGTGGTTGGAACTACTAAAAGACTATGATGTGAGCATTCTATACCACCCCGGAAAGGCAAATGTAGTAGCTAATGGGCTTAGCCGCAAATCGATGGGTAGTCTATGTGAGGTCCCTTCGGAGAAGAAAGAATTAATCCGTGAGCTCCACCAGCTAGCCAGCCTCGGACTTCGTCTAATTGATTCAGGCGATGCAAGAATTGGTACTCACAACCCAACTGTTTCATCCTTAGATATGTAGGTGAGAGAGCGCCAATATGAAGATCCCCAGTTGATTCATTATAGAGATACATTTTTGGATAAAGAAGAGTCACCATTTGAAGTTTCTGCAGATGGAGTTCTTAGATACCGAGACAGGCTATGTGTTCCAAATATTGCAGGACTACGTCCTCGAATTTTAGAAGAAGCTCATTACTCTCTGTATTCCATTCACCCAGGAGCGATAAAGATGTATCACGATCTCAAGTTAATGTATTAGTGGGATGTAATGAAGAAAGACATAGCAGAATTTGTAGCTCAATGCCCAAATTGCCAACAAGTGAAAATCGAGCATCAAAAGCCAGGAGGATTGTTACAAGCGATGGAAATTCCAGCCTGGAAATGGGAAGTGATCAACATGGATTTCATTGAAGGGTTGCCTCGCTCCCGATGCAAGTATGATTCTATATGGGTAATCGTGGACAGACTCACGAAATCAGCTCATTTTCTCCCAATCAGAACCACATACTGAGCAGAAGATTATGCAAGATTATATCTTAAAGAGATTGTGCGACTTCATGGTGTTCTGATATCTATTATCACAGATAGAGGAGCACAATTTACAGCTAAATTCTGGAAGTCCTTTCAAGAAGGTTTGGGTACTCAGGTAAGGCTTAGCACAGCGTTTCATCCACAAACTGATGGACAAGTTGAACGCACTATTCAGACCTTAGAAGATATGTGCTAGATTTCGGTGGTATCTGGGATGATCGCTTGCCTCTTATTGAGTTCGCATACAACAACAGTTATCATTCTAGTATTCAGATGGCCCCGTATGACGCTCTATACGAAAGATGGTGTAGATCGCCAATTGGGTGGTTTAAAGTAGGAGAGGTACAGCAAATAGGTCCGGAGTTGATCCAACAAGCGGTGGAAAAGATCAAAGTTATCCGAGATCGATTGGTTACAGCCCAAAGTCGCCAGAAATCTTATGCGGACAACCGTCGGTGAGACTTAGAATTCCAAGTTGATGATTGGGTATTCCTGAAGGTATCACCGATGAAGGGCGTGATGAGATTTGGCAAGAAGGTAAAATTAAGTCCTCGATACATTGGACCTTATAAGATTGTCCACAAGATTGGCCAAGTAGCTTATGAGCTGGACTTACCTCCAGAACTTGAATCAGTCCATCCAGTTTTTCATGTGTCAATGCTCAATATGTTAGAGATCCCACTAGAATCGTGGCGGCAGACGATGTTCAAGTGACAGAAAAATTGATTTATGAAGAGGTGCCCATTGCCATACTAGATAGGCAAATACAGAAACTTAGAAATAAAAAGGTGGCTTCGGTCAAAATCTTGTGGCGAAACAATAATCGAGAGGAAATGACTTGAGAAGCAGAAGAAAACATGAAGTCCAAGTACCCGCAATTGTTTCTACCCCCGTAAGAGGTTCAAGATGAGACACCGTTGTCATAAGGTATGTAATGCTTTATTTTTAATGTTTTTTTATCGTGTGTGGCCATATTTCCTTGCTGTTGTGTTGTAGCCCTGTGTGGTGATGTTATTATGAGTTGTTGTGACAGGATGGTAGCGCCAAATTACAGGAGAAACTCAGGCGAAATTTTTGTAGATTTCTCGAGAACTTAACATTTGAGGACGAATGTTTTAAAGGGAGGAAGAGTGTTACACCTCAGAAAAATTTCATGTCATCGTATGGTGGATAGACTAACGCAGGGTGAGAAATTTTATGATGTTTCTACAAGTAAGAAGTAGTACTTAATAGTTCTACTTAAGATTCCAAAGACGTTTGAAACAAGAGAAGAAAGTTCGTTAAGAAAGGTGAAGTATACGTTGTATTTAGGAAAGGTTTTGCAAAGTACCGAGCTACTATCGACTCAGTAATATCTTGAGGAAGAGTTATGATGCCCCCTAGATTGCTAATGAAGTGTTAAACAAGGCTAAGAAGGTTCCATAAGAATTGGAGATCAAACGAAATGACGAAAATAATTTCAAAAAAGTGGAGTTATATGACCACTTATACGGTCCGTATAAGGGTGCGTATAACCCAACAGAAGAAGGAATTTCCCTAATGGTGAAATTATTCAATAGGCTGAATAATTTCCAAGTATAAATGCATGTTCCTACCTCTAATTTTTCATTCGTTCCGCTTCTCCACCTCTCTCAAGACCTCTAGAAGGTTCTACATATTTCATTAACATAAATTCAAGACAAATCAAAGATTAACTTCATCAATCCAAGGAAATCAAGTGTAAGGAAGCTCTCTAGTGTGGCTAAAAGTCAAGAAATTCCTTGGAAGTGGAACTAGGGTTTTCTCTATGTGAAATACGTTCATCAAATGCCCATTCTACACAATCAAAGATGAGTTTTATGATCATTCTGTGTTATTTAGAATAGAATGGTTGAACGACTTAGATTATGGAAGGAGGTAGAATATGGAGCTCAATTATGAAATAATGGTGTTCTTGAATAATGGTTGGACATGAATCATGACTCTTGATATATTATGAGTATAATATTGTTATAAATGGAATTAAGAATATTGGAGAAGCATTATATGAGGATGAATGTAATGTTTTATTATGGCTATGGTTATGAATGACTTTGAGAGGGAATTTTGGAAATTGGATAATGTCGAACTCGTCAAATTATGGATTATGACATTATGAATGTTGTTATTGATGTTTGGAAGTTGATATATCATATGGAGGAAGTTGTAGAAACAAATGAAATGCTGCCCAATTTTCGTTAGTTTTAGCTTGAGCTTAAGTATGTTTCCGATTATCTAATCTTTGTACGAATTCCCATTAATGTAGAATTACGAACTTGGAAGGAAGCGTTTAGTCGGCAAGTTAGAAAGGCGAAAAGTTATGTGAGGCTAGTCCCTTCTCTTTCTAAGGCATGATTCCTATGACATAACTCCTTTTATCTTTCAATGACTTTCTTACATTCCGGAAACTATGAGTCATTGGTTATATACAGCTTCCCATGAGATAAAGATAAGAGATATGTTACGAATATGATAATCATGATGATGAGTCTAAGTCTAGAGATTCTAAAGCTCATGATATGATGTTTCCACGAAGCTAATGATCCTCATACGATTCTTTAATGCTACTCATTGTTGTTGCACTCACCTTATAATGCTAGTTCCTTCAAGGTGAGGCAGGATGATTATGATTACTCCATAATGGAATCGGGGGTTCTCGGCCTTACGTTACCCCGATAGAGTTGTAGCTTATCCTTGAGTTTTTATGCATGCTTTGTTATAAGTATATGAATATGAGATTACACCGTGCTTATATGGCCGGGCAGACACCGCTAAGGCGGGCGGCATATACACCATGTCTAGATGGCATGGGCAGACACCACTAGTAGGCGGCAGGAGATGTTTACCCCGGATGGGGGAGGCCTTATTGTTGGCTAATGATGATCACACCGTACCTATATGGTCGGGCAGCTTATATATGCATACTTGATATGATGATGTTTATGATGTAAGTTAGCATGCATTATTCCGTCTTAAGTGACCTTCAGGTACAGGTTGTTTCCTTACTTGATGTTTCCTCATATTTTCGATATGTTATTATTGTTCATGTCTTACATACTCAGTACAATATTCGTACTGACGTTCTTTTCTTTTTGGACGCTGTGTTCATACCCACAGGTAGACAGGGAGGTGGCCCATATTCCTAGGAGCTATTCGGCAGATTTATAGGAGCACTCCATTATTCCGGAGGTGCTATTTTTGAGATATTATTTTGTGTATATATTTGGGAACGACGGGGTCCTGTCCCGTCCTTATGTCTAGCACTCTAGTAGAGGCTCGTAGATACGTATGTGTGGGTAGTAGTGTTATATCCCGGGTTTTTGCGCATTTGGAAATTTGGAATAACCCTGCCTTGTAGGAAATAAGGCTATGTTCTTATTTTATTTAACACATGTGAGATATTCTGGAAAAATATTGATGCGGAAATACGGAGGATGGCTAAGGGCAAAAATTGGAATTTTGGAAATTAGTTTCGGGAATTACAAAAAAGATCCATGAATTAATTGGGCTCAAAAAAAAAGAAAAAGAGGCCCAAATCATGTGGTGACCGGCCATGGCTATTAAAAATGGCCCAAGGCCCATGAAAATTTTAATCCATGAAATATATAGAGAAAGGGCCACTATTATTTGCCACAAAAGTTCAAGAACTTTCAAGAAACAAAATTGGGAGCAAAGAAAAGGGCCAATTCGGCCAAGAGGAGAAAAAGAAAAAAAATTGAAGTCCATCAACTTTGATTCAAAAATTTGTTTCTACTTGAATTACTACTAAGCTCAAGGTCCTCTTCATTGTGATACAAATTTGGAAGCAAGAGAGTACTTTTTTTTATCAAGTGAAGAATTTGGAAAAGGTAAGATTCCTATTCTTTGTGTTATGGAATAAATATATATGTTATGAGGACGAGAATTGGATGAGGATTATGGAGTTGTGATGTGTGTGTGCATAGCCGTGTGTGTGGGTGAAGTAGTGTATGGCCATGAGCCATAGTATGGTGAAGGGGAGGTGAAGTGAAGTTCATTTAGTTGGATAGTTGTGTCGTTGTGACATTCATGACGTGAATAAAGGTTTAACGAGTTGAGTTGGCATTGAAATTGGTTATAAGTAGTTATGGGAAATTTTGTGATTTTTATATAATTTTTGTATAATTATGGAAGTAAGATTCTAAGTGTGGATTATTGTTGTGGGTTATGAATTTGTAAGTAGAAAATGTGTTGTGATGGTTTTGTCGCATTTGTAGAAGTTTTGGATGGAATATGGAATTATCGGGATTGTTTGAATCCTTGAGTATTGCTTGAAATATTATTGAATTATGATTGGACAACTCTGAATTGGTAAATGAATATGAGAACGTTGATGTTGGGTTGGAAGTGTGAAGTAAGAATGAAAGAGTTACATTATGTGGAAAGGAAGGGAAAATTATGTTAGAATGCGTTTTGTTGTGATTTTGATGATTGTTGTTATTGTTGTGGTTGTTGTTGTTGATATTATGGCCGAGCTAAGTCTCGGGGACGTTGCATTTATAGGGGAATGCTGCCGAAATTTCGGTAGACAATATGAATTTAAGACTTGAAATTCTAAAAGCGTGAAACTCATGTTTGGCAACTATGACCAATTGTAGATTTTGGGCGAAGCGGGGATTGAGTTTGGACGAGCGTAAGGCGCAAGTGAGGTATGTAAAGCTATCCCTTTTCTTCTCTTGGCATGTCCTAGAAGTACTAAGTTTGAGTTTGAACCTCGGGGATCATTCTATTCATAGAAATCCGAGTTTACTTTTAGCACTATTCCATTCAGTGGGATTGAATTAGAAACTTATGCTTTGTTGAAAAGAAACGTTCAAACATTCGTAACTTTTGTAAACATGATCGAATCACCCCTAAGCTTTCATGGTTGATTCCATAAGCTCAAATGTTTGTAAAATTTGTACGCCGCCTAGACTTGGACCGAGGTGGGCCCTCTAGCCCCGAGTCTCCTTCGTTGCCCTAATTGACTTAACTTTGTTTGATATCGGAAAGAGACTTTTGCTTATAACTCTAGCTATTAAAGAATAATGTTTTGATTACTTCATGATATTCTGATTTACATTTTGAACTATGAATACGATTTCAGAAGTACTTTTGTGAGATAAACTCCGTATTGATCAGTTGTCCGGACTAGTTTGCCTAACAGGTTGTCATATTATTATATTCAGTTTCATAAATGTTTTGATATGTAAATTGCATTAGTTTCCGCACTACTCTGCTCGTGCCCATCATTATGACATCGTTCGCCGGTTCCCGGGCCGGTTTTGTGATCGTGCGCACTATGATATATTCGGCAGTATGCTGTGTTACGATTCCCGAGACCTCGCCATAGGGCCGGGTTCCGTTTATAAAGTTATGCTGTGATATGGCTTTTGATATGTTGTGATGATGTGTTATGTAGGGGTTGTACGGAGATTTGAAACCTTCTGGAGTTATGCTGTGTTGTGGCACCAGCGTCGGAGTGGTGACCAGTGTTCCTGAGCCTTATGCATGATTTCTATTTGCATTATGTAAATATGTCTTCAGTACAGGTTTTGATATATTGATCCGGTATTTTCTCTCTGTACCCTTCACTTCAGTTATGGTTTGGATTTCTGTACTTTATGCTTTACATACTCAGTACATCTTTCGTACTGACCCCCTTTCTTCGGGCGGGGGGGGGGGGGGGGGGGGCTGCGTTTCATGCCCGCAGGTATAGTGGTTTGTGATCCGCCAGTGTAGGCCACACATTCTACTATTATAGAGTGCTCCTTTTGATCCGGAGCCCATATGTTGGTACACATCTTTTGTGACATATATGCTTTTGTATATCTGACTATTTGGGGTACGACGGGGCCCTGTCCCGTCATATGATTCTGTTATGGTTTGTAGAGGCCTGTAGTCATATATGTGGGTAATGGGTCATGTGTGTGTTCGTTTGTCTATGATCTACGTCTCAATGCGGTCCCGTTTGCTATTACGGCCAAAACGGCCTAATTGTCTGTACGTGTGTCTGTATCTGGCGATGTACATTCCGCCAATCTATCAGATTTTGATGCGGCCTAAATGGCCGGTATGTTTGTATATGTGTGTATATATTCGGCGATGTGTATTCCGCCGCCCCTTCTGTTCCGATATGATATTTTTGGCACGCGTGACCGCTTAAGACAATAGTTATTTTCAGAACTGTTTAAAATGATGAAATTTGAAATTGGCCTATACTATTATATGACGATTTGGTATGTTTGTCCGTTTGGGTGCCCAAGTAGGGCACCAGTCGCGGCCCGCGGGGCTGGGTCGTGACAAGTAGATGTCCCATGATGACTACATTGTATATTCATGTATATCGTTTTTTGCAGCTGTGAGGGCCTATGTATATTTATATATTGCTTTTAAGAGTATATATGTTCAGGTGGGGTATGATGATTAGTATAATGAGTGGTGCTTGGTAGTCAACTCCAGGTACCCGTCATGGCCTCTTGGTCGGGTCATGACAGACGAAACGTATTTCTCTTTGATTCGCTCATCCTCTAATACTTCTAACACATGCCAAACATGAACCTAAACTCTCGTATACTCAAGATGAACACGTCTAATCTCATATAACCTTGAAGAGAATTTTGCTTTCCAAATCTATAGCAACCAACTCAAGAAGAAACTTAACGTATAAAAGTACGGAGTGTATCATCCTCCCCTTTTAGAAACATTCGTCCTCGAATGTTAGCACTCTTAGGAGTTTATGGAAATTCCAGCAGAGTCTCTTCTATAATCATACCATTACCAACCTGCTACACAGCTCAATAATACAATACAATTGTCACAACCTATTTTAGCATTAGGTCATGCGGGCACCTACCTCTCCCACCCGGTAGGCGAACCCTTAACTCAACATTCATAATAATAGAAAATAGCGGAAGAAAGTAAAATAACGCAAGTCTCACAATATAATATAATGTTAACAAGTGCGGAAGTAAATGAAATCCACCCCAGTATTTGGTCTGGTCATAGAAGAACATCTAAATCCGAATACTAAAGGTCTGAATAATAATACATAAGTAGTCTCAAATCATGTCTCTGAATGGAAAGCAAGACATAAGTAATAAAAGAATCTTCGAGTCAGCGAACGTCATGCTCACCTTGGAAAACTCAAGTGGAAGGTGAAGAGTCGATCAACCACGAGTTAGAAAAGTAGATCCGACTTTATACTTTGCATTCATAAAATAATGCAACAAGTGCAGGTCAGTACAAACAACAGTACTGGTAGGCATCATCGGCCGACCAAGCATAGATAACACAATTCAGAAAATAAGTAGATAGTAAGGAATCCAACAAGTATAAGATAATAAGATCACAACCAAGTATTCGTCATCGCCTGCGTAAAGCCTCTAACCCAAGTACACCAAGTCTAAAATATGCATATATCCAATTCAATCATCAATCAATCAATCACCACGAATCGCAATCAAGCCAATGCAATGCGATGCAGTGCAATGTAATAATGGAATGGATGAGATGTAGTGCAATGCAAATAAGGTGTACACATGTACTCCGGATGAAAATATCGACGTCTCGGTAGCACAAGCCAGTGTGACTCGTGAAGTCTAAGTGCCACCTGTCTCGGATCTTTGCCTAACAGACAGACGGCACCCTGGTTAATTGCTCACAGGGGGAGTCTTACCGGCACCACTCTGGGGGACCCGCGAAGCTCATGCACTAATAACGATTCTAGAACAACATCGAAATCGGCATGCAACAACGATGCCGGTATAGATCATCGATCATCGACCTTCTCACCATCACTCAAGTAAAAGAGTGGCTCAATCCGCGATACCGGATTGTTATCGACTATCGTCCATGAATCATGAATATGAGGGAATGTATGCAATGCACATATCAGCTATTCTGGAATTGGATCTCGGACATCGGCCTTCTCATAATCACTCAAGTAAAAGAGTTTATAAAACATCAGTTTCATACAATCAACCATTCCAAAATGGATCTTCAGATATCGGCCTTTACAATCACCTAATTAAGGAGTTTATCAAATATCAATTTACTCAATTAACGATACCGGATCCTCACTGGGTATCGGGCATGCATCATGAATGTGTGAGAATGAGTGCAATGCGTACATTAAGTATTCAACAATCAAGTTCAATATCACAAGTTCCACAAAGGGGTACGCCATCAATGTATCATATCACAATACTATCAAGGGTATGCCAACAATATATCAATACTACTAGCACCAGTAACGGGTACGTCAACAATGTATCACATTGCAAATACCAACAACGGTATGTCAACCATATCTCAATCAAGAGAGTAACACAGTTTCTGATATTCACCACTACTCATAGCGTCAACCACCAAATGAAACAATACACACACATAACAGGGTGGCTAGTCCCAACACATATCAGGGCCTAACCTAAGGCAATATCCAACTCAGCTTCATACCCGAAGGTTCGCACATTGTCTCCGACATTATATTCTAAATATGTGATTCACTATGCATAGTCTCACTAGAGGTAAACCATAACCTACCTGGACATCCGAACCACAAGACCAACAAGTCACTTTATCGCCTTGTCCTTCCTTTGAAGCTCAGAACCAAAGTAGTCTAAGCATAATCGAATACTAAATTAGAAATCATAGAGAATAATACTAATATTGCTACGATATTTATTAGGTCCATTTTAACCATAGAAGTTAGGGAAACGGGCCCACCAGGGCGAAATGGGAAATTCGGGAGTGAAATAGCAAATTGAATCCTAGGTAATCATAACCCAATCATTGATTTTTGATTTAGCTCAAGAACTTGTCTAAATCTGATTTCAAGTAAAAACCCCCAAATTGGGTATGAACCTTAATTCTCTAAATCTAAAATTCAACGTTAAAAGTGGAAAATATGAGGTTACTAAGCTTAGATTCATCATATTTTAACATCAACATCATCAATTTATCAATTATAATCCTAGGGAAAAGCGCAAAAACCTCCTTCAAATTTCATTTCTAAGGGAATGAAAAGGGGAGGGGAAAATCTAGATGTTTGTGATTAAAGAGGAGTAAAGGATTAGACAAAGTTTTACCTCCACGAATTTCCTCAATTTGACTCCAAGAATAGTATCCCCAAGCTCCAATATCGAGATATGAAATAATGAGTGTCTAAGACTCATTTAATGAATTTAACTGCCAGTCACCCGCTTCAGCGGTACTGTGACCGCCACAGCGGTGCTACTGCTGCGGTGCTTGTGCCGCCAAAGCGGACACCAAACACCAGAACTTGCCCTAAGTTTTTCCTTTCGATCCAATTTTTTGACTAACTCCCTAGACCATCTGCTCTCATACCAAATACCTAGTCCCATATAAAATCGCACTACGAACGCGCTTGTTGCCTCGGAATTTCTAACGGAGGTCTCGTTGACTGAATCAACCACCGATGCCTTAATTCCCAATTCTCATCCAAGTCTCAGAATGCATCCGAATGCATGGAAACAAACCAAATATATATACAGGTTCTAAACGACCATCCGGACCTCTCGGGATCGACAGAATTATGAAGGAGTTCGTTTACCCAAAAGTGAATCTCGGGTCAACCATTTTTCAGTTCAAGTCTGTATTTTTTTGAAAATAGCCCGAATCTAGTCTAGACTCCTTGGGAAGCATGTCATCGTTCACTCGGGTCAAAAGTAAGCCAATAAATGCTCGGGAATGGGCGAAAGTGCCAAAAGAACTATAACGACCAAACGGGTCATTACATCAGATACCAATTGAACCGTTACTCGTCCTCGAGTAAAGAAAAGAAGGAAAGTAGGAAAATACATGAATCAGTGAACAACTGGGAATATCAGCTACGCATATCAGACTCAGTCTCCTAAATAGCCTCTTCCACAAGATGGTGCTTCCATTGCACTTTCACAGAAGCAATCTCCTTGGACCTCAACTTTCGAATCTGCGTATCCAAGATCACGATAGGCTCCTCCTCGTAAGTCAAATTCTCATCAAGCAATATAAAATCCCAATAGACAATGTAGGTACTGTCGGCATGGTATTTCTTCAGCATCGAAACATGAAAGACCTAGTGAACACCCGCCAAGCCTGACGGCAATGCTAACTTATAAGCTACACCACCTATACAATCCGCGATCTCAAACGGGCCAATGTATCTAGGGCTCAACTTGACCCTCTTACCAAACATCATAACACCTTTCATAGGTGAAACCTTCAACAGAACCTGATCACCAATAGCAAACTTCAAATCCCGAACCTTCCGATCCGCATACATCTGCTGCTGGTTCTGAGCCGCCATGAGTCTGGTCTGAATAAATCTCACTCAATCAAGGGACTCTATTAATAGATCCGTGCTCCAAGGTCGAGCCTCTAACCTATCGAACCAACCAATCGGAGGTCTACACTTCCTACCATATTGTCACGACCCAACCCCGTGGGCCGCGACTGGCACCCTAGCTGGGTACGCGTACATACCTACCTGACCGAATTTCGTATCGTACAGATTTTTCTTTTCAAACGGATATTACAGAAGTAGGCCGATACAGATACGGCACGCGCGCAAACATATATATATACCTGAACATGCAGACATTTACAGATAAGCCGATAAGGCTAACATACAGACGAAACCCGTAACCCACACATCTATCTACAGGCCTCTACAGACATACAGAATCATATGACGGGACAGGGCCCCGCCGTACCCAGAACTTCCATACATACAGAACATACGGAAAACAGAAGATATATATACCAAAGTACATGCTCCGAATCAAAAAGAGCTCTTCAAGATAGCAGAACCTGTGCCCTAGACTGGCGGCGTGTCACCGAGTGCGCCTGTACCTGCGGGCATGTAACGCAGCCCCCGAAGAACGGGGGTCAGTACGAAAAATGTACCGAGTATGTAAAGCAAAAACATAACAGATACAATCATAGTCCGAACCGGAGTCACAGAAACATAACGGACAGAACCATACATCAGACAGACGGGCAGAGTCATGATCCAGACAGACATACAGAATCGTGGTCCATACAGATAAACAGAATCATGGTTCGGACAGACCGACGGAATCATAATCCGGACAGATGAGCAGAATCAGAATCCATACGGACATACAGAATCAGAATCCATACGGACATACGGAATCAGAATCCATACGGACATATAGAATCAGAAGCCATACGGACATACAGACATTGTCGTAATTCAGACGGACAGACAGAATTATGCATGCAGAGTAGTGCAGAGTCATACTGAACCATACAGAATCATACAGAGGCATGTGCTTATATAGATACTGATGGCACATGCATAAAGACATACAGATTCCGGCCCTGTCTGGGGGCGCGGTAACAGAACCCGGCCCTCTTAGTACGGGACGCGGTGGACAGACAGAATCAGATCAGATCATATGCCATCCTGGCCGCCATCCCCATACACAGATCATAGTATCATACAGACATACAGATCCCGGCCCGTACGCCGAGGGACGCGGTGAACAATGTAGAGAAATATGCACGATAACAGAACCTGGCCCGGGACGCAGTGAAGGAATGCATTGAGACAGCCATGAACAGATCCATGGGAAACCACATACATACAAACTCACATACAGACTCAATCAGACTAAAGGGTGCCAAACGGCGAGCCAAAATCAGAGTATACGGATAGTATGCATAGTACGCGCCTATATCCTACTTGGGAAGGCACGACAGATTATTATCAGAATCGGATTCTCAGATGTTCAGAAGTTATTTTATAAGAATTTCATAAAAATAGTTGTATCATAATCAAAATAATAGTTCAGATGGTTTCTGAGAAAATCGGACAAAACGGAAGTATTTAAAGTATTACAGAAGATATCGGGCCTTGCGGGCCCGCCTCGGACCAACTCGAGGCAACATATGTAAATTATCGCTAATAGACCTTATGAGGTCATCCATAATCGTTTGGAAGTGTTCCGACTCCGTTTAGGGGAGTTTTGTACAAAAATTCACTTTAAAGGCAATTTGTAAGAAAATAGCTTCAATTGAATTGAAGGAATTGGAGCGGTTTTCCGTCTCGAATTCCGGGGAACGGAGTCGTACTTAAGGCTCGCGGCCGAGCCTATCACATCCAGAACATGCCTAGGAACAAAGGAAAATGCTTCACATACCTCGATAGCGCCTTACGCTCGCTTGGCGTCGATCCCAATCTCGTCCAAAATCTAGAAATGGTCAAGTTTACCATTTGTTAGTTTCAAACTTTTCAATAATCCAACTTAACACATGTTTGCCTACCGAAATTTCGGCAGCATTTCCTCTGTATATAAGACATCCCCGAGACTTAGCTCGGCTCAATTCACTACACAACAACCCAGAACAACAGCAAAAACAACAACAGACATTAAAACACACACTATGGCATCACTAGCCATCGTTTCGGCATAACGACACATCTTTCGTTTCAAACTTACATTTCCAAACCAAACTTGTTATTTTGATATTCATCACCCACCAAATTCATTACAACATACATCGGAAGCATCCATACCATTTTCACCCAATATTCATAAGGTATGCGAACATTCAAACTTTCCATTAAGCCACTACTTTTCCAATTTTTCCTAACATTCAACATACAAGTTCATTATACATTTCCATATTCCAAATTCATCCACAATAATCATAATTTTTCTCTTGATACTTTCATTTCCATTTTTACATAAACCATAACAAAGTTGTATGTTTTCCTACAACAACTTAATAACCATTAAGTTCCTTCACTCTCCTCACATAATCCATGATTAAAACAACCAAAATATTAATTCAAATCAGTCCATCAATTTCAATTAAAACAGCCCCTCACCCATAAATTTCAACAAAACAACAAACGAGTTTATAATGCTGTTTTCTCCGTTCTAATTCGTTAAAACTCTAAATAAACACTTTAATAACATAAAAGGAATTTTATAAATACCTTATCAGAAGATCCACCACGAAAATTTCATCCCCCAAGACCAATATTTATCTCAAATTGAAGGCAACGCAACGTACAACGTTTTTCTCTTCATGAGCTTCGGGATTCGGAGCTCGGATTTTGATCAAAATGACCTTCTTAGCCTTGAAGTTTTCTCTCTCTCTCTCTAATGGAATTTTCTGGATCTTTTCTGATCTTAAATGTGGAGGAGGAGGCTGAAAACTCCCTTAAATAATAAGGAAATGGGCCTGACCCGGATTGGAATCGGGTTGGGCCCATTTCACTGCCCAGCTTGACCTTTCCGCCTTAAAATGTCCATATCTCCTTGTACCGACGTCGCCTGGGATCCCACGACCTACCGTTGGAAAGCTATTTCAATTATCTACAACTTTTATCTCTGGGCATTTTCCCAAATTCTAAACTTATAATGCCGTTTTTTCCGCTCCACGTCAGGTCATCCGAAAACGTTTTCTTAAAAATATTCGTTTGGAGGGCTTCCACTTTGATTTGGCCCCAGGGCCCTTCACGGGTTGTGTTTAACTTTACATATACGATTCATATAACTTTTGACATGTCCCAAAAAAAAATATTGATGTGTGGGCCCCACCTCAGCTTACAAATAATTCGACGTTCGAAAATGCAGGATATAACATTCTCCCCCCCTTTAGAACATTCGTCCTCGAATGTTCGATTGACCTTAGGGGGCCTCGTGACACTTCGGGGAGGTTCCTTCCTTTCTTTCAAAATCCTTTCAACGTTACGATTGCTATCAACATCTTTCACCTCTTGTCACACTTCTCGGTTCCTTACAACGTTATCATAATTTCACGTTACATCAAACAGGTTCATAACTAGAGCCAGACGCACAAAAGCATATCGGACAGATTCATAGTCGAAGCCAGATGTACGGAAGTATGTCGGACAAACATGAGATCGGAGTCAGACGTACAAAGAGGTATCAGCCAGATTCGAAATCAGAATCAGACGTACAAAAATGTATCAGACAGAGTCGTAATCAGAATCAGACATACAGAGATGTATCAGACAGACGCGTGATCAAAATCAGACGTACAGAGATGTATCAGACAGATTCATATCCAGAATCAGACACACAGAGGCGTGTCAGACAGATTCGTAATCAGAGTCAATCGTATAGGGGTGTGTCAAACAGAAACGTATTCAGAATCAGATGTACAAAGATTTATCAGACGGGAACATAATCGAATTCAGAAGTACAGAGGCGTAATAGGCAGAGCCTTATCAGAATCGGGGGTGCAAAAGTATAACAGATAGGATCTGAATTAGAATCAGATCACTCCTATTAAGGCTCCAGTGTTTTATGAAAATTTCCCTTATTTGTAAACTTGTTCGCCAAGTTATCATACAAATCGTCTTACGTGTCACTTATCGACCTTTTCAAAGATTCCGCTTATTCACACTTCTTATCTTTCATCTTTCCTACTATCCATACTCATTTTCTTTTTCAGACATCGTCATACGAGACCGAGTTATAATGGAATAGGGGTTTTTCTATCCTTTGATGACATTCGAATCCCCGTCTCCGCGTCGTTTCATGTATTCGGTTTAGTAACACCTTTCGTCTATCACAACATTAGTTGCCGGGACTCGCCTCTTGATCCATATGGGCACCAAACGAAAATTATACACACACACATACACACATACAGATATATTTACTAGTATCTTACTGGCGAACGTCTCTGACTGTTATTCAAATCCGCTCAATTTCCCGAGCGGTGTTGCACCTTTTCTTTTTGCCCATTTAGTCTGCCTCGTTCTGCGCGACTCCTGTAAGGGCACTAATTACTCCACAAATTCTCTTTTCCTTTAGATTACCCCAAATTTTCATTTATATCTATCATACTTACAGTTGTGCAAAATTTTGCATTACTTCCCAGGGGGGTCACCCATCCCAGAATTGCTCTGGCTTGAGCACGCTTAACCCCGAAACTTTCATGCATTTTGACGCGTTAGGGCTGATATAATTTCGTCAATTGCCCTGCAGGACCTTTGTCACATAAGTTTAGGGCAAATCGGGGTCTTAGTAAATTTTCGGAAAATTTTTGTAGCGGGTCCCACCCCCGGCTAAGTTGCACAATTACCATATTGCCTTTCTGAATCTCCGATATTCACTTTCATACACATATACATACAATTACAGACAGGCCACAGATTTAAGTCTTCGTCCCACGAATTCCGTCTCCAAATAGTCGGTGAAATCTGATAAAATATCACCATAAGGTGCTCTCCAACCACCGACAGAAGAAAACTAAATTCCGACAAGTATCGCGGAACCTGTTTGTACTTACTTTATATATATTTACTTCCATATCTCTGGAAAAAAATTTGGGCAGAGGTTCCTCTGTATTTCTTACTATCCGAAACCTGTACACAAGAAATACCAACCATGCCTCACAGGGCCAACACATATACGCATATATATATACATCATATCATGTCGTCTCGTAGCCACACGGGGCTAACAATTACAGATAAAATTATACAGATGTCGAGGCTTACCTCACATGCCCAACTCGAACAACATCGGAGGCTCCTTCCTGTTCACTTTTCTGTTTAATCTTCAACTTTATATTTCTACCACACATCAAACAACTTCTCCGACACACAACTTTCATATTATTGCTTACCTGAGTACTGTGCGGCCTCCAATATCATCAGCCATTGCCTTCTGTCGATGCCGTCCTTTGGCTGAAATTAAAAGTTAGTCGAAAGGAATTCATATCCTACAGCTGGCTCTATCGCATGATCTAAGATTCAAAGAAGGGTAACATCCTAGATGCCCTGTAGCTTCCTGTTTATAGATGTGGTGCACAACACATCGATAAACAAGACTCTACTAGACACGGCCTGTAGACATTCCGAGGACTAACCGCTCTGATACCACTTCTGTCACGACCCAACCCCGTGGGCCGCGACTGGCACCCTAGCTGGGTACCCGTACATACCTACCTGACCGAATTTCGTATCGTACAGATTTTTCTTTTCAAACGGATATTACAGAAGTAGGCCGATACAGATACGGCACGCGCGCAAACATATATATATACCTGAACATGCAGACATTTACAGATAAGCTGATAAGGCTAACATACAGACGAAACCCGTAACCCACACATCTATCTACAGGCCTCTACAGACATACAGAATCATATGACGGGACAGGGCCCCGCCGTACCCAGAACTTCCATACATACAGAACATACGGAAAACAGAAGATATATATACCAATGTACATGCTCCGAATCAAAAGGAGCTCTTCAAGATAGCAGAACCTGTGCCCTAGACTGGCGGCGTGTCACCGAGTGCGCCTGTACCTGCGGGCATGTAACGCAGCCCCCGAAGAACGGGGGTCAGTACGAAAAATGTACCGAGTATGTAAAGCAGAAACATAACAGATACAATCATAGTCCGAACCGGAGTCACAGAAACATAACGGACAGAACCATACATCAGACAGACGGGCAGAGTCATGATCCAGACAGACATACAGAATCGTGGTCCATACAGATAAACAGAATCATGGTTCGGACAGACCGACGGAATCATAATCCGGACAGATGAGCAGAATCAGAATCCATACGGACATACAGAATCAGAATCCATACGGACATACAGAATCAGAATCCATACGGACATATAGAATCAGAAGCCATACGGACATACAGACATAGTCGTAATTCAGACGGACAGACAGAATTATGCATGCAGAGTAGTGCAGAGTCATACTGAACCATACAGAATCATACAGAGGCATGTGCTTATATAGATACTGATGGCACATGCATAAAGACATACAGATTCCGGCCCTGTCTGGGGGCGCGGTAACAGAACCCGGCCTTCTTAGTACGGGACGCGGTGGACAGACAGAATCAGATCAGATCATATGCCATCCTGGCCGCCATCCCCATACACAGATCATAGTATCATACAGACATACAGATCCCGACCCGTACGCCGAGGGACGCGGTGAACAATGCAGAGAAATATGCACGATAACAGAACCTGGCCCGGGACGCAGTGAAGGAATGCATTGAGACAGCCACGAACAGATCCATGGGAAACCACATACATTCAAACTCACATACAGACTCAATCAGACTAAAGGGTGCCAAACGGCGAGCCAAAATCAGAGTATACGGATAGTATGCATAGTACGCGCCTATATCCTACTTGGGAAGGCACGACAGATTATTATCAGAATCGGATTCTCAGATGTTCAGAAGTTATTTTATAAGAATTTCATAAAAATAGTTGTATCATAATCAAAATAATAGTTCAGATGGTTTCTGAGAAAATCGGACAAAACGGAAGTATTTAAAGTATTACAGAAGATATCGGGCCTTGCGGGCCCGCCTCGGACCAACTCGAGGCAACATATGTAAATTATCGCTAATAGACCTTATGAGGTCATCCATAATCGTTTGGAAGTGTTCCGACTCCGTTTAGGGGAGTTTTGTACAAAAATTCACTTTAAAGGCAATTTGTAAGAAAATAGCTTCAATTGAATTGAAGGAATTGGAGCGGTTTTCCGTCTCGAATTCCGGGGAACGGAGTCGTACTTAAGGCTCGCGGCCGAGCCTATCACATCCAGAACATGCCTAGGAACAAAGGAAAATGCTTCACATACCTCGATAGCGCCTTACGCTCGCTTGGCGTCGATCCCAATCTCGTCCAAAATCTAGAAATGGTCAAGTTTACCATTTGTTAGTTTCAAACTTTTCAATAATCCAACTTAACACATGTTTGCCTACCGAAATTTCGGCAGCATTTCCTCTGTATATAAGACATCCCCGAGACTTAGCTCGGCTCAATTCACTACACAACAACCCAGAACAACAGCAAAAACAACAACAGACATTAAAACACACACTATGGCATCACTAGCCATCGTTTCGGCATAACGACACATCTTTCGTTTCAAACTTACATTTCCAAACCAAACTTGTTATTTTGATATTCATCACCCACCAAATTCATTACAACATACATCGGAAGCATCCATACCATTTTCACCCAATATTCATAAGGTATGCGAACATTCAAACTTTCCATTAAGCCACTACTTTTCCAATTTTTCCTAACCTTCAACATACAAGTTCATTATACATTTCCATATTCCAAATTCATCCACAATAATCATAATTTTCCTCTTGATACTTTCATTTCCATTTTTACATAAACCATAACAAAGTTGTATGTTTTCCTACAACAACTTAATAACCATTAAGTTCCTTCACTCTCCTCACATAATCCATGATTAAAACAACCAAAATATTAATTCAAATCAGTCCATCAATTTCAATTAAAACAGCCCCTCACCCATAAATTTCAACAAAACAACAAACGAGTTTATAATGCTGTTTTCTCCGTTCTAATTCGTTAAAACTCTAAATAAACACTTTAATAACATAAAAGGAATTTTATAAATACCTTATCAGAAGATCCACCACGAAAATTTCATCCCCCAAGACCAATATTTATCTCAAATTGAAGGCAACGCAACGTACAACGTTTTTCTCTTCATGAGCTTCGGGATTCGGAGCTCGGATTTTGATCAAAATGACCTTCTTAGCCTTGAAGTTTTCTCTCTCTCTCTCTAATGGAATTTTCTGGATCTTTTCTGATCTTAAATGTGGAGGAGGAGGCTGAAAACTCCCTTAAATAATAAGGAAATGGGCCTGACCCGGATTGGAATCGGGTTGGGCCCATTTCACTGCCCAGCTTGACCTTTCCGCCTTAAAATGTCCATATCTCCTTGTACCGACGTCGCCTGGGATCCCACGACCTACCGTTGGAAAGCTATTTAAATTATCTACAACTTTCATCTCTGGGCATTTTCCCAAATTCGAAACTTATAATGCCGTTTTTTCCCCTCCAAGTCAGGTCATCCGAAAACGTTTTCTTAAAAATATTCGTTTGGAGGGCTTCCACTTTGATTTGGCCCCAGGGCCCTTCACGGGTTGTGTTTAACTTTACATATACGATTCATATAACTTTTGACATGTCCCAAAAAAATATATTGATGTGTGGGCCCCACCTCAGCTTACAAATAATTCGACGTTCGAAAATGCAGGATATAACACATATAAGGCCTCAAAAGGCGCCATACCAATACTCGAATAATAACTATTGTTGTATGCAATCTCCACTGAGGGAAAATGCTGATCCTAATGACCACCAATGTCAACAACACACGCTTTCAACATGTCCTCGAGCACCTGAATGGTTCGCTCGGACTGGCTATCGGTCTAGGGATGGAAAGCTGTACTAAAGTCCAATCGGGTACCCAACTCGTCATGAAATGCTGTCTAGAATCAGGAAGTGAAGATAGTACCCCAATCAGATACAACAAAAATAGGAATCCCATGTAATCTTACAATATCTCGAATATACATCTTGGCTAACTTCTCTGCGGTGTAAGAAACCTAAATCGGAACAAAGTGAGCGGACTTAGTTAATCGATCCACTATCACCCAAATAGAATCAAACTTGCCAAGGGTTTTCGGAAGACCCATGACAAAATCCATGGTAATCCACCCCTACTTCCACTCAGGAATGGGCATCCTCTGAAACACCCCACCGGGTCGCTGTGCTCATACTTTACCTGTTGACAATTTCCACACTTAGCCACAAAATCAACTATACCCCTCTTCATACGGCGCCACTAATAGTGTTGTCTCAAATCACGGTGCATTTTAGTCACTCCCGGATGAATAGAATAGCAAGATCTATATGCCTAAGATAAGTTCACCTGAATCAGATCATCAACACGAGGAACGCAAACGCGTCCCTTAATCCTCAGAATGCCCTCAGAATCGATCATGGCCTCCGTGGCCTCCCCTCTCGACACCCTATCTCGGATCTTGCTCAACTGAGAATCCTTAAACTGATGAGCCTTGATCCAATCCAATAACGATGATCTCGCCACTATACAAGCCAAAATCCTGCCGGGGGTCGAGATGTCAAGACAGATAAAACTGTTAGCCGGAGTCTGAACCTCTATGGCCAACGGATGCTCGGAAACAATCAATCGAGCTAAACTCCCCATAAACACTGCCTTGCGACTTAAGGCATCAGCCACCACGTTGGCTTTACCAGGGTGATACAGAATAGAGATGTCATAGTCCTTCAGGAGCTCCATCCATCGGTGCTTCCTGAAATTAAGATCTCTCTGGGTAAACACATGCTGAAGGCTACGGTGATCAGTAAAAACCTCACAATGGACACCGTACAAGTAATGCCTCCAAAGCTTCAAGGCGAAGACTATGACCAACAACTTCAAATCATGGGTAGGGTAATTTTTCTCATAAACTTTCAACTAACGGGAAGCATAAGCTATCACTCTACCCTTCTGCATCAACACCGCACCCTAACCCATACGAGAAGCATCACAATGACCGCAAAGTCCTTGCCCTCCAGAGGTAAGGCTAGAATCGAGGGTGTGGTCAAAAGAAGCTTGAGCTTTTGAAAGCTCTCTTTACAATCATCCATCCACTGGAAGGGAACATCCTTTTGAGTCAATCTGGTCAAGGACGAAGCAATACCAGCAAAACCTTTCACAAAGCGACGGTAATAATTGGTCAAACCCAAAAAACTATGAATTTCAGTAATAGTTGTGGGCTTCGCCCAACCCCTCACAGCCTCAAAATTATTTGGGTCAACCATAATTCCCTCTTTGGACACCACATTACCCAAGAATGCCACAAATCTAACCAGAACTCGCACTTAGAAAATTTCGCAAATAGGCTATGTTTCTTCAACAACCCAAGGACGGTATGAAGATGGCTCTCATGCTCCACTCTACTCTTGGAATATACCAAGATGTTATCAATAAACACAATCATAAAAGAATTAAGGAACGGCCTAAAGATGCCATTTATCAAGGTCATAAATGCAGCTGTGGCATTGGTAAGCCAAAAAGACATCACTAGAAACTCATAGTTGTCGTATCTCGGCCGAAATGCTATTGTCGGAATATCCTCCGCCCTAATCTTCAACTGGTGATAGCTAGAATGCAAATCAATCATAGAAAACACCGAAGCACCCTGAAGCTGGTCAATAGATCATCAATACGAGGCATAGGGCAATTGTTCCGGATAGTGACCTTGTTCAACTGGCGGTAATTAATGCACATCCACATAGTCCCATCTTTCTTCTTCACAAATAACACTGGAGCACCCTTAGGGAAGACGCTAGGTCTAATGAACCCCTTGCTCAATAGATCCTACAATTGTTCCTTAAGCTCTTTTAACTCGGCAGGTGCCATACGATATGGTGGGATGGAAATAGGAGGAGTACTCGGGTCCACGTTGATACAGAAATCAATGTCATGATCGGGTGGCATACCCGGCAAATATGACGGAAATACCTCCGCGAACTCGCTCACAATAGAAATAGACTCAAGGGATGGAGATGCAGCAGTCGTATCCCGAACATAAGCCAAATACGCTAAACACACCTTACCTACTAACTTCTTCGCTCGAAGGAAGGATATAATCTTCTTCGGTGCGGGACTAGGAGTACCTCTCCACTCAAGCCTAGGGATGCCCGGCATGGCTAAAGTGACTGTCTTGGCGTGACAGTCTAAGATCCCATGATAAGGAGGAAGCCAGGACATACCCAATATAATATCAAAGTCCACCATATCCGGAATCATCAAATCTACCCAGGTTTCATACCCCATAAAAGTAACTAAACAAGACCAGTAGACTCGATCAACAACCATAGAATCTCTGACTGGAGTATACATATGGACAGGTATATATATGCTATCATAGGGTAAATCCCAACCAACGGCATGAAATGCAGATACATGCGAATAAGTGGCTCTAGGATCAAATAACATGGTAATAGACTGTCCCCGAACAAAAGTAGTACCTCGTGTCACTGCATCAAGGATCCCCCTCCGGAGGCCTGGCTGCCCTCGCCCTTGCTGCCTCCACTCTCACTACACAGTCAACAATGTCCTGGAACAAAGCGTCAGCTGTCTCAAGCTGGACACAGGGCAGCTGGAAAGGACCATCAACCCGCTAATGAACTACCGAATCCTACCGACCTCCATCGGAATCAAAGGGTAGGAGTAATGAGCCAAGTAGGAGAAGGATAGCGCGTAGGTAGTGACTGGCATGCCCTCCTGACGTAGAGCGAGGAACTAACCCGGACGCTCGTCCCTCCGAGAACGTGGCACGTATCTTTCCAGAAACACCCCATAGAACTGCTCACAAGCAAGTGGGCGCGCGCACGCTAGCCTGCTAACAATGTAGTCTCTCCACCATGACCTCGCGCCATCACTGAATCGAAGGGTAACATACCTAAATCCGAGGGTATGCGTGATCCGTACTGCATGGAGTAGCTAGTGTGTGATCACGATGAACTCATAGGCATCCTCGTCTGGTGCTCCTGTGAAAATCAGTGGGGTCAACCTCGTGTACCTCCTTCATGTTGGCGTGTCGCGAATCCTTACTATCTGTGAGGGAAGATAAAAGAGTCAGATACCAATTTGGTCTTTCCAGATACCAATTTGAATAAAGTAACACCATGGAAAGAAAGAAGATAAGATTTCCTAAATGTCCCGTAGCCTCCCGCAGATAAGTACGGAGCTCATCATACCGATCCACGAGACTCTACTAGACACGCTTTTGAATTAAAGACCGGATAACCTAGGGTTCTGATACCAATTTGTCACGACCCATTTCAGCATTAGGTCATGCGGGCACCTACCATTCCTACCTCAGTAGGTGAACCCTTAACTCAACTTTCACAATAATAGAAAATAGCGGAAGAAAGTAAAATAACGTAACTCTCACAATATAATACAATGTTAACAAGTGCAGAAGAAAATGAAATCCACCCCAGTATCTGGTCTGGTCATACAAAAGCATATAAATCCAAATACTAAAGGTCTAAATAATAATACATAAATAGTCTCAAAATCATGTCTCTGAATGGAAAGCAAGACCTAAGTAATAGAAGAGTCTTCAAGGTCAGCGGACGCCATGCTCACCCTGGAAAACTCAAGTGGAAGCTGAAGAGTCGATCAGCCACGAGTCAGAGAAGTAGATCCGACCTGATACTCTGCATTCATAAAAGAATGCAGCAAGTGCAGGTCAGTACAAACAACAGTACTGGTAGGCGTCATTGACCGACCAAGCATAGATAACACAATTTAGAAAATAAGTAGATAGCAAGGAATCCAACAAGTATAAGATAATAAAATCACATCCAAGTATTCATCATCGCCTGCGTAAAGCCTCTAACCCAAGTACACCAAGTCTGAAATATGTATATATCCAATTCAATCATCAATCAGTCAATCCCCACGATTTGCAATCAAGCCAATGCAATGCAATGTAGTGCAATGCAATAATGGAATGGATGAATGTAGTGCCATGAAAATGAGGTGTACACATGTACTCAGGATGGAAATATCGACGTCTCGGTAACACAACCTAGTGTGACTCGAGAAGTCTAACTATCCCAGATCTTTGCCCAACAAACAGACGGGACCCTAGCTAATTGCTTTCATGGAGCCCATGCACTAACAACGATTCCGGAATAACATCGGAATCGTCCATGCAACAACGATGCTGGTATAGATCATCGGTCATTGGCCTTCTCACCATCACTCAAGTAAAAGAGTATCTCAATCATTGATACCGGATAATTACCGGTTATCGGCCATGAATATGAGGGAATGTATACAATGCACATATCAACGATTCCGGAATTGGACCTCGGACATTCGCCTTCTCACAATCACTCAAGTAAAAGAGTTTATCAAACATCAGTTTCATACAATCAACGATTCCAGAATGGATCTTCGGATATCGGCCTTTACAATCACCCAATTAAGGAGTTTATCAAATATCAATTTACTCAATTAATGATACCGGATCCTCACTGGGTATCGGGCATGCATCATGAATGTGTGAGAATGAGTGCAATGCATACATCAAGTATTCAACAATCAAGTTCAATATCACAATTACCACAAAGGGGTACGCCATCAATGTATCATATCACATTACTATCAAGGGTATGCCAACAATATATCAATACTACTGGTACCAATAACGGGTACGTCAACAATGTATCACATTGAAAATACCAACAACGGTATGTCAACCACATCTCAATCAAGAGAGTAACACAGATTCTGATATTCACCACTACTCATAGCGTCAACCATCAAATGAAATAATACACACATAACGGGGTGGCTAGTCCTAACACATATCAGGGCCCAACCTAAGGCAATATCCAACCTAGCTTCATACCCGAAGGTTTGCCTGCTGTCTCCGATATTATATTCTAAATATGTGATTCACTATGCATAGTCTCACTAGAGGTAAACCATAACCTACCTGGACAGCTGAACCGCAAGACCAACAAGTCACTCTATCGCCTTGTCCTTCCTCTGAAGCTCAGAACCAAAGTAGTCTAAGCATAATCGAATTCTAAATTAGAAATCATGGAGAATGATACTAATATTGCTACGATATCAATTAGGTCTATTTTAACCCTAGAAATTAGGGAAACGGGCCCACAAGGGCGAAACGGTAAATTCGCGGGTAAAATAGCAAATTGTATCCTACGTAATCATAACCTAATCATTGATTTTTTATTTAGCTCAAGAACTTGTCTAAATCTGATTTCAAGTAAAAACTCCCAAATTGGGTATGAACCTTAATTTTCCAAATCCAAATTTCAACATTAAAAGTGGAATATATGAGGTTACTAAGCTTAGATTCATCATAATTTAACATCAACATCATCAATTTATCAATTATAATCCTAGGGAAAGGTCTCGCAAAACCCTCCTTCAAATTTCATTTTGAAGGGATTAAAAAGAGGAGGGGAAAATCTAAGATGTTTGTGATTAAAGAGGAGTAAAGGATTAGACAAAGTTTTACCTCCACGAATTTCCTCAATTTGACTCCAAGAACAGTATCCCCAAGCTCCAATATCGAGATATCAAATAAAAAGGGTCTAAGACTCATTTAATAGATTTTACTGCCCGTCACCTGCTTCAGCGGTACTGTGACCGCCCAACGGCCACTTGACCGCTTAAGCGAACACCAGACACCAGACCTTGGCCTAAGTTTTACGTTTCGATCCAATTTTTTGATTAACTTCCGAGACCATCTACTCTCATACCAGATGCCTAGTCGCACATAAAAATGCACTACGAACGCGCCTGTGGCCTCGGAATTCCCAACGGAGGTCTCGTTGACCAAGTCAATCACCGATGCCCTAATTCCCAATTCTCATCCAAGTCTCGAAATGTGTGTGAATGCATTGGGAACCTACCCAAATATACATACAGGTTCTGAATGACCATCGGAACCTCTCGAAATTGACAGAATCTTAAAGAAGGTCAGTTTACCCAATAGTCAATCTCGGGTCAACCCCTTTTCACTTTAAGTATATATTTTTTCCAAAGTTGCTCGGGAAGCGTGTCAACGGTCCCCTCAAGTCAAAAGTGATCCAATCGATGCTCGAGAACGGGCGAAAGTGCCAAAAGAACTACAACGACCAAATGGGTCATTACAACAATGCCATGCAGGGCTATAATAATTAATAAAAACGGCCTCACACGACACCAACAAAGTAACTAACACTATAATGCATACTTGAAGATGATGTTATCGTAGCTTGAGCTTGCTCTGGAATCGAAAACAAATTAGGGTATCTAGAATTCATATCTTCCTCAGCTTCCCAAGTCATATCATCTACATTCTTATTTCTCCAAAATATTTTTATGGAAGCTACATCTTTGGTTCGCAACCTACGAACCTGGCAATCTAAGATAGCAACAGAGACTTACTGATATGACAACTGCTATGTAACCTGGACATTATCTACAGGTACAATCCTGGAAGGATCCCAAATGCATTTGCGGAGCATGGATACTTGGAAAACCGGATGTACAGACTCTAAGTCTGAAGGTAAATCTAACTCATAGGCTGCTTGGCCTACTCTACGCACAATTCTATAAGGGCCAATGTATCTAGAGACAAGCTTTCCCTCCTTACCAAATCTTATGACACCTTTCATAGGTGATACCTTCAGAAAACACCCAGTCATCTACCTGAAACTCCAAGTCTCATCGTTTGTTATCTGCATAAGACTTCTGGCAGCTTTGAGCTGCTAGTAATCTATACTGAATGAGCGTAACCTTCTCCATCACCTATTGAACCAAATCAGGCCCTATTCAACCTTGATTCTTCGACCTCAAACCATCTGATAGGAGATCTACACTTCTGCCTATATAGGGCCTCATACGTGGCCATCAGGATACTGGATGGTAGCTATTATTATACACAAACTCAATAAGTAAAAAATGATCATCCCAGCTACCTCCGAAGTCTATCACAAGGCTCGTAGCATATCCTCGAGAGTCTGAATAGTACGCACAGCCTGCCCGCCTGTCTGGGGATGAAATGTTGTTCTAAGGTTCACTTGTTTCCCCTAACCTTTTTGGAAGGACCTCCAAAAGTTAGTTGTAAACTGTGCACCTCTGTCTGAAATAATAGATACTAGAACACCATGAAGTCGCAGTATCTCTTTAATATATAACTTCGCATAATCTTCAGCTAGGTAGATAATATACTAACTTTGTAAGTGTATCAACAATCACCCACATCGAATCAAACCTGCACTGGGAACGAGGTAAACCTGTAATGAAATGCATATTAATCGCCTCTTATTTCCAAGTTGGAATCTCTATATCCTGCAACAATCCACTAGGCTTCTGATGCTCAACCTTTACCTGCTGACGATTAGGGAATTGAGCCACGAACTCCGCTACATCCTTCATCATACCATTCCACCAGTAAATCTCTTTGATATCATGTTATATCTTTATCGGCCCTGAATGAATAGAGTAGCAGGAATAATAAGCTTCTGCCATAATCTGCTGAAGTAACCCGGCAACATTTGGAACACACATTCTGCCTCGATACCACAGAACTCCATCTCTAAAAATCTCAAAGGATGAGTTGTTTTTCAGTGGGGTTGTCTCCCTGTACCAAATAAAAAACGGATCCTCATACTGGTGTTCCTTAACCTCAGCCATTAAGGATAATATCGTTGTATCCTGAACTATAAATATTGTATCACTTGAGTCAAATAATCAAAATCCTAGGCTGGCTAACTGATGAAGCTCGTGAGCTAGCTCCTTTTTCTCAACTCGCAAGTAAGACAAACTGACCATGGATCTGCGGCTAAGGGCATCGCTATTACATTTACTTTTCCTGGATGGTATAGAATATCCACATCGTAATTCTTCAACACCTCAAACCACCACCTCTGACGTAAATTCACCTCTTTCTGCTTAAAGATATACTGAAGGCTCTTATGATCTATGTAAAAATCAATGTGAACACCATATATATATAGGGCCTCCAAACCTTAAGCGCATGCATCACCACAGCTAACTCCAAATCATGGGTCAGATGGTTATTCTCATGCTTCCTCAGTTGCCTCGAAGCATAAGATATAACCTTATCATGCTGCATCAACATACAACCCAATCTAATGCCCGAGGCATCACAATAGATAGCATAATCCTCTGGTCTCTGGTCCCTCTGGAAGTGTCAAAACTAGCGCTGAAGTCAGTCTGTTCTTCAACTCCTGAAAACTTCGCTCACAAATATCTGTCTATTGAAACTTAGCTCCCTTGTGTGTTAACTTTGCCAACGGCGCTGAAAGAGAGGAAAATCCCTCTACAAATCTCCTATAATATCCTGCCAACCCCAGTAAACTATTAACCTCTGTCGGTGTTGTGGGTCTAGGCCAAGTCTTCACGGCCTCTATCTTCTGAGTGGCAACCCTGATGCCTTCATCTGATATAATATGTCTGAGGAAAGCCATGGAATTAAACTAGAAATCACATTTAGAGAGCTTTGCATACAACTTCTGATCCTGAAGAACTTTGAGTGCAACACGCAAATGATCTATATGCTCAGCCTATGATCGAGAGTAGATCAGAATATCATCAATATACACAATCACAAACTGATCTAAGAAGGGTCTAAATACACGGTTCATCAAATCTATAAATATTGCTGGCACATTAGTCAACCCAAAAGACATCACAAGAAACTCAAAGTGACTATAATGCTGTCTTCGGAATATCTTTCTCTCTAACCCTGATCTGATGATAACCTGATCTCAAGTCTATCTTTGACAAGAAACCGACACCCTGCTACTAATCAAATAAATTGTCATTTCTCCAGAGCAGATACTTGTTCTTTATCGTCACCTTATTCAACTGTCTGTAATCTATACACATTCGAATTGAGCTATCTTTCTTCCTTAAAAATAACACTGGTGCTCCCCATGGTGACGTACTAGGCCTATTAAAGCCCTTCTCAAACAAATCTTTCAACTACTCCTTCAATTCCTTCAGCTCAGTAGGGGCTATTCTATAAGGGGTAATAGATATTGGCTGAGTATTTGGTAGTACATCGATAACAGAGTCAATCTCCCATTCAGGGGAATGCCTGAGAGTTCATCTGGAAATATATCTGGGAATTTATTAACAACTAGAACATACTAAAGTGTTGGTAGTTCTGCTTCTACATTTCGGACTCGAATAATGTGCTAGCTTGAAAGGTATGTAAAGCAACCCCAATTCTTCCCTTGGCATGCCCTTAGTGTGTTAGGGTCGGATCCGGGCCTCGAAAGACTTCTTGGCCCTCGGAATCCGCAAGAGAAATTCTCTGTTTTTCCTTCACTAGAATTGAACCATTTTGGTATGCTTTTCTTGAAATTATGCAATTTTGTTCTAAATTACTTGGAAGGTCACAGAATGTTTGTAGAACCTTTTTAGGTGACTCCATAAGCTTGGAGGGCATAATTTGAGCCCGCCGCCTTGTTTGTCCCGAGGCGGGCCCACTATTCCCGGTTTTGCCCTTAATGTACTAAAGCTTTCTTTTTAAGCAATTTTTGAAAGAAACGTTTTGACTATCCTTTTAATTACTTAACGAATATTGTTTTAAATACTCTATTAAGTCTTACAAATTATTCTGACACCCGGAATGACTTCGGGAAGGTTATATTTCTGTAATTCATTATGATATCCGAAATGCATCTATTATGATCCCGTCCAACTCCATTGGATTTGTTTGACTTTGATACGCTTCATCGAGTCTTTGAAAATATCTATGGTAATTTTAAATTGAATTAGTCTCTCACTACTCCATTCGTGAATGCCCCAATGTTTCCCACACTGAGCCCGGGCCAGGATATGTTGTCAAGCGTGATCCTTTGCATTGTTCGCCGTGCCTCGATGTGAGGGGGCAGGTATACGCGTACATGGGTTTGTGGAGTATGCTGTGCCATGTACGCTTGTTCTGATATGATTTGCTATGGCCATCTGATATGATATATTATGTGACGGGGTTATGCCCCATTCTGATTCTTCTGTGTTGTGGCACCAGCGTCGGGAGGGTGGCCACGTTCTGTCTACCGAGTCCCTTGGCAGGGGCCGGATTTGATATGACATATGTTTCTGTACACACTCTGCATGTTTTGAAATTATGTATCTGATACTTTGGATTTTCTGTTTATTTTCTGTATGTGCTGTACCAGTTATGATTTTGTCTCCGTACTTCAGGCTTTATATATTCAGTACATATTTCGTACTGACCCCCTTTCTTCGGGGGCTGCGTTTTCATGCCGCGCAGGTACCGACGACAGGTTTGCTGATCCGTCCGCTTAGGATCTTATTCTGCCATTTGGAGTGCTCTCTTATTTAGAGCCATCTTTTGGTATAGTCTGTCACTTCTACATATGTATATTCTCGTTCATGGGTACGGCGGGGCCCTGTCCCGTCATATGAGTTTGTCGGTCTGTTTAGAGGTCTGTGGACATGGTTGTGGGTTGGGGTCTTTCTGTACAGTTGTGTACTTATGTTGTGTTTGGACGATCCCATTCGCCGCGGCGGCCAGTCCGCATATATTTAAATGTTGCTTTGTTGGCCCTGTGTGACCTTGTTGGTATTTTCTGCGTGCAGGGTATATGGGATAGTCCGTAAAACAAAGGAAACTCTGCCGAAATTTTTCTGGAAATTAATTAAATTTGAAATAAAGCCTTGTCGGCTTTTGCCATATACTAGAATGTGTTTGAGTGCCCAGATCGGGCACTAGTCACGGCCTACGGGGTTGGGTCGTGACAGGTACCTTTTTCTGGGTCAACCGGGTCAAATGAGAAGTAATAAAGGCGAACCCTTTCACAAACCAATGATAATAGCTAGCCAGACCCACGAAACTAAAAATTTCGGTCACTGATGTGGGCCTAGCCCATTCCTGACTGCCTGAATTTTCTGCGGATCCACCATAATACCCTCTCTCGAAAATACATGCCCCAAGAAGGACATCGAAGACAACTAAAATTCACACTTGGAGAACTTAGCATACAGCTTCTTCTCTCGCAATACCCCAAGAAAAATCCTCAAATGTTTCTCATGCTCCTTCTTACTTCTTGAATACACCAGGACATCATTAATGAACACTATTACGAAAGAGTTTAACAAGGACTTAAAAACACAGTTCATCAGATCCATGAACGCAGCTGGGGAATTTGTAAGCCCAAAAGATATAACCAAGAACTCATAGTGCCCATACCCGGTCCTAAAAGCTGTCTTAGGAACATCCTCTGCCTGAATCTTTAACTGGTGATATCTTGACCTTAAGTCAATTTTAGAGAACACAGAAGCTTCCTGTAACTGATCAAACAAGTCATCAATACGGGGAATGGGATACTTGTTTTGGATAGTTACCTTATTCAGCTGACTGTAATAGATGCACTCGGGCGAATAAACCCCTCACTCAAAAGATCTTGCAACTGTTCTTTCAATTCCCTGAGTTCTACTGGCGCCACCCTATATGGTGGAATAGAGATAGGATGAGTCCCTGGGTCTAAATCAATTCGAAATTCAATATTGTAGCGTGTCGTATTTTTTCTGATTCGTATTTGCACTTGCCTCATTTAAAAAGGAAAGTGCCCCGGGGAAGTACGGTTGTCAATCGTACCGGGAAAAAGAAAAAAATATACTTCTACGTGGATGGTGCTCTAAATGGACTTTATTTTAGAGTCGCCACCTAATTTTTAGGAAATTAGGAAAAACCAAGTCGAAAAGGGTTCATTTAAAACAATTATTTTACGATTATTTTAAAAGAAACCTAATCTACATAAAGTCTAGGTAAGGGTTCTGGTGATCCCCCGGGGAAGGTGTTAGGCACCCCGGTATTAAGGATCCGCTCAATTGCGGTTTACCTATGGGTTCTAATAATATGTTTATGTAGATATAAATTGGCTATGATAAAAATAGTTATGTGTTATACTTCTGCAAATAAAAATTAGTCTTTCATGCAAAAAATGTCTCTTTTCAAGAATTAAAAGTGGTAAAATTTTACCCAAAATTTGGCGTTTAGGGTATCGAACTAGAACACTTAGGCTAATACCCTAAGACTCTTATCCTAAGTAGGACTCTACGTAAGTCCACCCAAAAAATAGTTTTGGAAAACATGTTTCGAAGTATAAGAAAATAGTTTTTAAGAAAATAATTTAGATACACTATTTATAGTCCATATAATATACATATATGTAGTCTATTTTTACTCCTTAGCTTTTAGTTAAATTTTTCCTTTTTAGCCGAAGTCTAAATATTCATAATTAGTCTTATCAGTGATGAATATTGGTCCAAATTAATTCATATGTCATAAGTCCACAGGTTTCATAAGTGTTCAAATCAGTCCCAAGTTTTATTCACATCAATCCAAAGTCATGTTTATGCTCCAAATTTAGTCTTATTTTTCATTGCAATTTTTTTTTTGGAAACTTTAAAACATGGAAATCTCATAAGGGTTCCAATTAGCATGATAATTAAGCAAGTAATCAATTTAAAATGCGCAATTTAAAAGAGGTAGAGAGTTGGGCCGACCAAGCCAAAAAAAGAAAATATTTGTGCAATCGGTCTCGTTTTAATTCCACGTATGCTCTATTTTGCTCCAAGTTGGGTTGACTTGATCTAAATGAATTGGTGGGCCTCATTGAACCCACCAATAAATGGGGAGGTTTGCAAATAAAAGGGTATATGTTATATCCCGTACTTTCGCGTGTTCGGGAAAATTCGAAATGATTTTGATTTGAAAGGAATAAGGCTATATGTTGATTTGAATTCACACATGTGTGTGTTGTTCATGAGAAATATTGGTGTGGAAACACGGAGGAGGGCCAAGGGCAAAAATTGGAATTTTGGAAATTAGTTTCGGGAATTACAAAACGAGAATTATAAGTCATTGGGCTCAAACAAAATAAGAAAAGAAGGCCCAACCCATGAAGGTGGACGGCCATGAGGGGCAAAAATTATAGTCCAAGCCCATGTAAATGAAAAAAAAAACCATGTGACAATTATATTAGGGGACTTACCCCTTTGAAGCTTCAAGAAAGTTAGAGAGAAAGAACAAAAGAGGAAGAGCAAAGAAATGGAGGGGTTTCGGCCCCTCAAAGGAAAAAGAATTTTTTTTTTAGGTCCATGAATCATGATCCAAAAATCATGATTTTCTAGCAATATTACTCACTCAAGGATGCTCTTCAACATGGTATAAATTTTAAGGCAAGAAAGTGCTTGTGTTGGCTAGTGGAAGTTTGAAGAAAAAGGTAAGATTTCTATTCTTTTGTGTTATGGAATAAGTATACATGTTATGATGATGGGAATTGGATGATAATTATGGAGTTGTGATGTGTGTGTGTGGAGCCGTGTGTGTGTGTGTGTAGTGTATGTGGCCGTAAGCCATGAGGATACGGAATGGTGGATTATGTTTTGTTTAGTTTGTTAGTTGTGTTGTTGTGGTGTTTGTGATGTAAATAAGGGTTTAATGAATCAAGTTGATATTGAAAATTTGTTGTAAGGGTGTTGTAGGGAAATATGCAACTTTATTGTAGTTTATGTAAATATGGAAATGAAAGTGCTAAGGTACAAATTATGATCATTGTTGATGAAGTTGGAAGATAGAAACTTGTTATGAAAATGTTTGTTAAAGAATAGAAGTGTTGGAGGAATTATGGCTTGGTGGAAAGTTTGTATATTTGGTATATCTTGTGATTATTTTGTACAAATGATATGAAGTGCTTCCAAACTATATTGTGATGATCTTGATTAATGACGAATGTGAAATCCTTGAGATTTGTTGGGAAATTTGAAGTTGAAATAAAAGCTTTTGCATTATGTCGGAAAGAAGGCTAATTGCATTATATTGTGTATTATGGTGGCTGTTGTTGTTGTTAGTGTTGTTTTTGGGTTGTTGTTGATTATTCTGGCCGAGTTGAATTCTCGGGGATGCTATATGTATAGGGGAAATGCTGCCCAAATTTCTGTAGAAAAGTGTTTATTCAAGATTTAAGTCTTAAAGTCTTATGGTTAACAATTGGTAAACATGACCATTTGTAGATTTTGGGCGAAACGGAAATCGAATCTAGACGAGCGTAAGGCGCAACTAAGGTATGTAAAGCCTTGCCTTTTATTCTTTGGCATGTCCTAGATATACTAGGTGGAGATTTGAGCCTCGGGGGCAATTCTGTTCATAGAAATCCGAGTTTGATTTTTGGTACTATTCATTCAATGCAATTGAACTATAAAATGTATGTTTTGTTGAAAAAAATGGTTAAGCATCCGTAACCTTCACAGAGGTAACCCGATTGTTCTGAAACTTTCATGGATGACTCCGTAGAGTCTAATGTTCGTGATTCATGTCCGCCACCTCGACTTGACCCGAGGTGGGCCCACTATCCCCGACTCCTCTCCTATGGTTCTGTCTGTCTCATTCCCGTACGATAAGTCAAGGGAACTTATGGTTATTGTTCCGACTACTAAACGGGAGTTATTTTAACTGTTCTGAGTTGATTAAAGGTTTATTGAAACAGTTGTGGAGATAGAAACCCTAATATTTTCTGTATGGCTTTAGCCAATGCACTTTTGTCCGGAGCTCACCGGTAGCTCCTGGTTATTATGCTGTTTACTATACGATAGGTGCTATGAGCACCTTTATGAGCCTTATAAAATATTTTTGACATCTAGAACGTTTTTGGAAATCCTATTCTGACACTCTGGATAAGCTACTTACCTTCGGTATTTTTCTGATATACGATTTTGGCATACATGAATCTTGTGTGATGCATTATCCTGGCATGTGTGATTTATGTTTGAAGAGTAATAATTTGGCATTCTGTTATTTTCTCTTTTGCCGAGTCCCGGGCCGGTTATATTATTATGCGCACATGTGATATTGGCCGCGGCGTGTCCGACATTGACCGCTGGACCCTTGACCGCGGTATGGCGGATGTGTGGCATTAACCGCTGGACCCTTGACCGCGGTATGCCGCATTTGTGATATTGACCGCTGGACCCCTGAGCGCGGTATGCCCGACATTCGCCGCTGGACCCTTGACCGCGGTATGTCGGATTTGTGATAGTGACCGCTGGGCTTTTGGCCGCGGTAATTGTGTGTTTGATTCTTCTATGTGTATGAAACAAAAATGTTTCTTTTTAAAAAGAAATCAAAGCATTTTGGCATTCTAATTGCCGTATTTGTCTTTCGGAACCTTTTATGTATGACTTGTACGTCAGATGTGACACTTTGGCAATCTGGTCAATCGTGCACATTCCATTGCATTGTCTGCCGCGCCCCTCACTAAAGGGCCGAGATCTGAGATATATATATGCTAACTGTATCTGTGTAAGCTTATGATTCTGCATGTATGGTTCTGCCTGTTACACTTCTGGATATCTGATTCGGAGAATGATTCTGTCTGTGTTGTTTCTGTATGACTGATCTGGACTATGATTCAGTCAGCTATATTTCGGCACCTCTAGCTCCGATTGCGATTATGTCAGACGCACCCGGTGCCCCTGACCCGCACGATGATTCTGCCAGCTAAACTTGGTACCTCTAATTCATACTACGACTCTGTCGGCTATACCCCGTGTTTATGATATATGTTGTGGGTTTGCCCATACACTTTGTATTTCTGTTTCGAATTCGGGTTCGATTCTATCTGCTGTATTTCTGTACTACTGGCCCGGATTATGATTATATTGTTATATTTTCGCTTTACATACTCGGTACATTTCCGTACTGACCCCCTGTTCTTCGGGGGCTGCGTTTCATGCCGCGCAGGTGCTCCCAGGTAAGTTGAAGACGGTATAGAAGACGTTCCAGTGCAGATGGCAAGCTCCATTTGTTCCCGGAGTGCTGCCGAGTTAGAGTCTGTATGTCATGCTCTTGGGATTACGTTAGAGACCTTGCAGACAACGTCGTGGGTATTGGTTGTCAGTCTGTGAGCGGCTCCGTCAGCCGATATGTCGATCTGTGTTATGTAATGAATTTTGTATGATCACAGATTTGTTCGGCTTGAAAGCCACGAGAAAGAATATTTCTGAAAGAAAAATTTTGCTATGTACTTTATCATATTTGATTTTAAAAGTTTGGCGTGATATTATGTGCAGTTAGAGTCTGAGGGTTCGCTCGGCCCTAAGTAAGGGTCGGGTGCCCATCACACCCTAGTAAGGTCGGGGTGTGACAGTATAAATACATTAGTATCTAATCACAAGGACATAAATTAAATTTACAAGGCCACAATTTAAATTACAACACAACTGGGCTAAGCCCATGACTAAATGAAAAAAGAAAAGGGACATATTATGCAAAAAAAAAAAAAAGACTGACCCAGTATACGGGCCTAGTTGGCCCAGCTTTTGAAATCATGCCAGAAATTTTCTAAGTGTTGAACTGTGTTATACATGATATACTATGTGATATACCCCCTTATGGAGAGCAAAACCCATTGAAGGTCATACCCTCCATATTGAACCGATATACACTATTTGCCCTTCGATATTCACTTTAAATATAACTCTTTTAACTCCCCAAAGGAACTCAATGATTCCCAGAAATTGCCCAGATTTCCCAGGTTTAAAACTATTCAAATTTTATCAAGCAATCAAGCATATAGGCCACTTAGATTCATGGATTCTCAACTAGCTAACTAGGCACGCACAACAAGGATTAGCTTTGTCAAGGACAAGAGAGTAACAGACAGTTCTAAATCAAAACAAATACATACAAGGCAGTGTCAAGCACACAGTGCACACAACATATTCTAAAGGTCCCTTTTCACTTTTCGAAACTCATGATTAATCTAAACTAAAGTAGAGGCAACAGTTCTCATAGTTTCAGTGTTTAGGGATGGGCAATGAATCTAGTCAAGATATCAAACCTATAAACAAACATGGTAAGGCTGAGGTTAATAAATACCACAAACAACAATTTAACTGGAAAAAAAAAACAAGAGGTTAAGTGACAAGATGGGGGGAAATAATAGCATTAAGGAGAGATGAGACCAGTGAGTGCCAATTAAGCCAATAGGGCAAGCAAGGAAGGTCTATAAACAACATTCGCTTTTTCCAGTTTTACCAGATAAGGTCAAAGCAGGTTTAAGCTCAAAAATTCTCAGGCAAAGGTTCAAATTGCAAGTTATACAGTGTATTTAACCATATCAGGTCTTATAGAGACATTAGTGAAACTTTCAAATGATAATCTAACTCATTTTATTCCGAGAGCAATAAAAGGGAGTCAAAGGAAGAAATAGCCAAAAGAGATCCTTAGAAAGACATACCAGCAATTCAGAGAAGTCAAAGGGCAACTAAGAGGGACATAGTGCTATTTCCAGGATCAAGTGCAGATCAACCATAGTCCTAACAGATCACATATAATATGAAGTTTCAAGTAGAAGAAATGACAGGCTCCAAGGAATCAAAACTAGAACGGAAGGACTCATAACACTGTCCTAACTGTAAAAAATGTAGCAGTAGACATGTCTTGGTTTAAGCAAATAAGCAGGTGCAAAGAATCCTATACATGAATCCTCTAAACAAAAGAAACTCCCAATCACGTAGCAGGAATAAATATAATTAAGCAAGTGTTATACTTAAACTTTGGAGAGTAATTTTAATCTTTATTTCCGATCCACTCATCCTTAGTCTCGATGTGAATCATGTTATGCAAAACAATTCCTACAAACAGCGGCACTATATTAATATAAGCTAAATAAAACTCTCATGGAGAATTCCAAATAAATGGAGTACACAGAAGTGTCAAAGATCCAAAGACAGTATCCCCCTATGAGTTATTCCCCAATCAAACTTGCCCAATCTTGAAATAGGAAACAAAATTTTTACTCCATATTATCTGCCCTAAAAAGTTTCAAGACATGATTAACAAATGCACACAATGCACCTAAAACTCAAGACACTTAAACTCTTCAAGGACCAACAAGGTAAGCTACCAATGCCCAAGTTCTTATTACTTTTTTTCTATAGCTAATTCTTAATCTGGACAGTCTCAACACTTACTAAAATAGATTCAAAAATCATTTTTTATCTTCATATACTTTGTCATAGCCAGTAATGATGAAACAAGGCACTAGTCAAAGCAAAAAAAACAAAGTCATAAAACACACAAAACATTCCTCCTATGGTTTTACAGGTCACACAGTGAAGATAGAAAAAACCACATTCATTTTAAATATTTTCAAAATTAGCTAAGTTTATTATTTTCATAGTAGTACTAAGAATTCATATAGGCAAACCTTTTAAGAGAGATCCTTCATAAAAAAATTCAAAGAGGTTTGGAGAAAAAGGGTCATTTTTATATCAAAAACCATCTCAAAGAGTCTGAGCATCTGGTATGTTAAGAGTTGTAGGTTTACAGATCACCCATAAGTTCTCAAAGGGTAATTCTAAGTTTTGATAACACAAGCATATAGATTATAGATTCTATTAGATCTAAATATCCAAAAACAAATGATAAGTCTATTATTCCAAAATCTATAAATTAGTCTTCAAACTGTCTTTAGAGGGTCATTTAAAGCTAACACACAGGCAGCCTTTGAAAGAAAGTATACATAAGTGGTCTCTCTTTCTTTTTTTGTTTTAGGGGAAAAATCCAGATTTAGGCTCATTTTAAAACCTACTCTTATCATATGACTTATCTTAGACCATTTTAGAGTATCATTAAGGCTAAGTCTGATCTACTAATAGTTAACAAAGAAACAGGGGCCATTTATGACCTTTGAAACAGCCTTAGTGAAGAACATACATCATAGGCATCACATATTCATCTTTTCACTAAATGATCAATGTATACATAAGATTGACAACTAAAAATGGTCCTAAGTAATCAACATGAAACTAAGGCGAACACAACATCTACAAGAAACTAACAAAACACAAGAAAAATAGGAAAATACTTCATAGACTCTGAAATAAGCAGAAAAATAACAACTATGGTTTGAGATTGACATCGCTACCACATTTCAACCTATTTGAACCTTAGTCTCATTAGTTGATGCTCCTAAATATCTTTTATACTTTGTTATAATAATATTGCAACATAACAACCTCAGATTGTCGGTGAGATAATGAACCAAGATCAAAAACCAACACCTACCTTTGACTCTTTATTCTTAATACCTAGTAACTAATGATCAAAACTTCAAAAAAAAGAAGAGAGAAAAGAAAACTTCATTATGATAATATGATAACACAATAACATGGTAAGCACAATGAAACAACAAACAAACAACCTTTATACTAACATGAACAACATCAGCACGTACATACCAACTAAATTCATAAGACAGTAACCTTTAAACAACTTTTGAATAATCATTCACAAAAAACAAACAGCCTTCATACTAATGTGGGCAACATCAACATATATATATGTGTGCCAAACAGACTCATAAAACAATCAATAAAAAAAAAAACCTTTTAACAATCTTTCACAAATTAATACATAGGATAAGCTAGATATAGCAATAAAATGAATTAAAATGGAATATTACATTTTCGTGGGGCAACCCAAAGATCAAAACAAGTTTGAATCACCCTTCAAGCAATGAAAACCTTTTCTATCCTTAGATTACTTTTTCTTTCTTTTCTCTCTTTTTTCTTTTTATTCTCTTATCTATTCCCTAACTATATGGATGAAGTACATTAAAAACTTTTTAGGGATATCAAAATTCGCCCCCTGTTCATTCATTCCCCTCCTATTTATATCTCCAAATCCATAGGAATACTAGGACTAAATAGAAGGACACCTGGCCCCAACTTTTCCCCCCAAATTCCCCATATTCGTACCTTATTCCCAAATCAAAATAAAACCAGATAGGACAAAAATGAAAAACTAACAAACTTAGACCCTAAAATCCAATAATATTCACAAAAATCAGATAATACAAGGAATAGTATGCTTGCCAGCATAGAATATCTTGTGGCACAATTCCAACGGGGCAATTGTAACAGGATTATACCAATAAATAAAATCCCCAAAATTCGAACACACCCCTTGGTAATTTCGTGGAAATTACCCTAGGTTTTCCCACATAAGGGCATGTGGCGCACAAGATGGCTAGGGACTCAAGGTCCCGCCCATGGTAACCATCATGCGTGGTTAGACCCGAGAAACATCCACAAAACATGGCTCAACGACTGTAAATAGCTAAATAAAATGAAATAAAACTTGGCAATCAAAAGAACACACGAGAGGACACAAAAGCCTTCTTAATTTGGGTTAAAATGACCGGAAAATCGCCATGAAACACAATCAAAGGTGGCAGAACCCTAACCCTAAATCGCCTCCGCAAAGAGAGAGAGAGAGAGAGAGAGAGAGAGAGGCGGGTGAGCAAATAAATACGGGGAGGGGGGTGGTAAAGTTTATTTTATTAAACTTCCCCTCCCCTTTTCGAATAACCCACCCCCCACCCCCCCCAAAAAAAAGTTCTTAAAATATTTAAAATACCCCCCCCCCCCCCCACCCCCGCTTCCCCCAATTTAAATTAAATAGAGACTAACTATTATAAATATGCATATAATTAAATAAAAAAAAATTAGGCTAATTAAAAATTAAAACCAATAAATTTAAAATATTAATTTCAAAATAAGCCTAATATTGATATAGTTCCGAGCAATATTTAAGAATGTGAAAAAATGCGGTCAAAATGAGCCGTAACTCATACATCGTCTTAATTAACAATTTTTTGGAGTTAGACGGAGCGGGATATGTCTCATCTTTTCAATTTACGTTTGCAAAAACAAATAGATTGTAATTTCTTGTAATTGTTTATGGAAATAATAATTAAATGTCTATTTTTGTAATTTTCTCGGGATTTTTAGATTTTTGATTTTTTAAGGTCATCCTTACTCCGTCTTGGACTCGGAAATTTGAAAATTAAAATACGCGTGTTTTGAGGTGAAAATTAGGTGTCAACAATTGTCCCTTCGAAGGCCATCCTTGAACTACGAATTTGACAAACCTAACTTTTACCGAATAACAGAAATTACAGCCCTTCCTGTGTAAAATTTTGAAAGTATGGTCGGACCTTGGTTTCTAGGCTTCCTACATATCTCTGGCTATATGAGAATTTAGGCCGTTTGTAGTTCTGACTCTATGAGGACTGTGAAAAATAGGAATTTTCTTTAAACTACCTCGAGGTGTCTTGAGATAATTATAGGAATATGGCCGATCCTTGAAACTTGAGTAGCTTACATATCCCTGGATTTGGGAATCAGCCCAATTGTAGTTCGACTCGATAGTCTTAAAAGGAATATCCCTTTATGTGGGAATCCCTTTAGCTATTTTCGGTTGAAAATACGAACCGAAGACAGTTTTTTGAAATGATTCATTAGGATTTAGTTGCTTGAAGTGATGTTCCAATCTTGGTGTAGAGAGCTTGACTCTCGTACACGGATTTTGACCAGTTGCCCAAGAAAATTTTGATTTTAATGTAGTCATACCTGTGTGGCATTTTTCCATTTTGTTGACATTGTAGTCATCCTCCGATATCATGTCCGTCTTTTCGTAAATACTTGTCTGTTTTCTCTTTTTTCTCCTGCAAGTGTGTGTTTTTCGTGTACTTTTGAAAAAGTATCTACTCTGGAGAGTAATCACGATATTTCGACAGGCTCTTTTTCATAATTTTTCAGATGTTTCCATTGTTCAACGATAACTTCTGTTGGGATCTGGGTCGGGCTATACCGCATTTCCGTGAACCTACACACCCCGGTCCGGTTGTCATTTTCATAAGTTGATACGTCAATCATGAAACCCATGTTTTCTTATGCGGGACCGTTTTTCTTTCTTATGACGTCCGCTACCCTCAAAAATTTGGGATCACATCATGTTTGCATATCGCGATGACTGTCCAAATCTTGTGTCGCATGTGCCGTTATCCGCATATGGTGACCGCAGTATACCAGTTGGTCTAACATCACCTATCGTAAAAAATACTCAAATGTAGACTGCACATCAGAGTGCAGTATCATATTCCTTTCATGATGACTACTAACCCCTGTGTCCAGAATTACAACATTTAGTCAGAACTTTTAAGTTAACTACTGCGTTTTCAAATGCGGAGCCTTTTCTCATGACTACCACTATCCCTGAACCATGATTACATTAACTTGAAATAGACTGCAATAGCGACCGCACATCTTGATGTAGGAATCACATTCGTATTTCAACGATTGCGGACATCAACCTCGGAATTATGCTACCTTTTTTTGTCTATATATATGGATGATGACTCAGCCCCTTCGGCATGTATTCGTTTAATCCATATCATCATTTTCAGGAATGAAGCTTACGTTAGTGGCAAGACTTACACTTTCCTTTTGACTCAAAGAAAGAATACCCGCCCGTCGACGGGGTTCAGATCTCCCAAAAGTACTAGACTCGATTGTGAATAATGGCATTCAATCCCGCTATCAACGCGTCATTTTAAATTTTTAGATTTTTGGACGTCCACTCAGCCAATGTATCAAGGCAAGCCATGCGACGTCTAGGCCAGGGTCTCAATACCTTGATACAAAACTGTTTTTTAGTGGAGACCCATCTTTTGGTATCATGATTATATCTTTCGGTAGTCTTTAAAAAATTTCTTTTGTAAAAATCATTGTGCTCTGCAAAATGAACAAACTTGTCAGCGTAAAGGAAACTTCACTTGGGAAGCTTTGTGTCGCCATCCTTGAAGCTTCTTCTTCGCTTAGCTTGTTGTCGCTACCCTGTTTTAAGCATTCTAGAAAATGACTTAGTGTAAAACATCCATGCTTGTTTGTTCCTGTATCAACATAAAGATTTGTCAGTTTCCTATATGGTCGATCGCTCTCCCAGTGTATGGACTTCTTTCGTTCATATCTCGGTAGGAAAGGATGCTCATTTTCCTTAAAATCTTTTATTTTCTAGCAGAGCTAAGAGAAGTTTTTGGGCGATGATTTTTAGAAAATATGCATATATCTTTCTGAAATAATATTTTATATACGCCCTTTTAATATCATTACGTTAGTTACTCAAGCAAGGTCTCTCGTTTCTCCTTCTTCTTCTTGATCTCTACTAGTGAAATCCTTTTTGAAAATTTTGCCCCAGTTTGTATAGGTCTTTCTACCAACTCGAGTTTTGTTATGTCCAAGGAATTTTTGAGACCCTCTCAAAAATTTTGCCCCAGTGTAAGTGTGTACTTGTCATTTCTTGATTTCACCGCGCTTGAGGAATTTTTGAGATCTTTCTCAAGAATTCTGCCCCAGTTTCCTTGTGGGGTTAGCTTTATCTTTCTCTCGCCAAATCATTTCTGAGGTTTCCTAAGGTTTATTGGGAATTTTTTTGGAATGACCAAGCTCGGAAGAGCACCTACGTATCTCGTTTCGGGAATCAGGTCGAAACATAGTTCGGGGTAAACATATTGGAATTTTCTTTGTGAGACCAAACTCAAAAGAGTGCCTACATATCCCAGATGGGAATCAGGTAATAACTTAGTTCAGAATACGTAATTTTGGATTTTTGGGTTAAAGCAACCGAGTTTGGAAAAGCGCCTATGTATCCATTTATAAGTATAGGGACTCAGGTCCTTGCGTAGTTCGTACATATTTTTGGATTTGTTTTTTCTAAGAAAAATGCAATATTACAAGCAAAGGGAATGCAACTAAAGAAAACCTAAACTATGGAAACTTTGAATCCTCGCAGTTGTCTTCTTCTTCATATATAGTATCTCTTGATGGCACCTGAATGTATTGCTTTTGGTCACATTTGACCATCCATTTCAGCAAGTACCACAACTCCTCATGATAGTACCTTTCGTATCATATAGTGCCTTCCCAATTTGGTGCGAACTTTCCTTTATATTCTTCTTGATTAGGGAATATTCTTTTGAGCACTAGTTGCCTGATTTGAAACACCTTAGTTCTTACGTGCTTGTTGAAAGCCTGCGCCATTCTTTGTTGGTGCAACTGGCCATGGCAAACAACAATCATTCACTTTTCATCTATCAAAGCCAGTTGTTCATATCTATTGCGGATCCATTCCGCACCGTCCAACTCAACTTATTGTATTATTCGAAGTGAAAGGATTTCTACTTCGGCTGGTATTACTGCTTCAATGCCATACACCAACAAGTATGGAGTAGCCCCGGTTGAAGTTCTGGCAGTAGTGCGATATCCCAACAATGCATAAGGCATGTTCATGCCGGTATTTGTAGTTATCAATCATCTTCCTGAGGATCTTCTTGATGTTTTTGTTGGCGGCTTTTACAGTCCCCATTCATTTGTTGTCGGTATGCGATTGAATTCCGGTGAGTGATCCGGAACTGTGCACACATGCCTTTCATCAAGTGGCTATTCAAGTTAGCTCCATTGTTTGTCATGATTGATTCTGGGATGCCAAATCGGCATATGATGTTGTTGCGCACAAAGTTTGTGACCACTTTCTTTGTCACCGATAAATAAAATGCTGCTTCCGCCCATTTGGTAAAGTAGTCTACGGTGATCAAAATGAAATGGTGTTTGTTTGATGCAGCAGGCTCAGTTGGTCCTAGACATCCATGCCCCAAGCGGCGAATGGCCAAGGTGATGCCATAGCATTTAGTTCTATTGGAGGAACCTTTATCAAATCTCCGTGGATTTGATAATTGTGCTATTTCTGGACAAACTTGCTACAATCATTTTCCATGATCATCCAGTAGTACCCTGTTCTTAAGATTTTCTTTGCCAGTACGAACCCAATTCATGTGAGGTCCGCAGGTTCCAGTATGCATTTCTTCAATCAATTGTGGAGCTTTGATAGAGTCAACACATCTAAGTAATCCCAAACCTGGAGTTCTTTTGTATTGGACATTCCTGTTGAGTAAAAAACCATTCGCTAACTTCTTGATAATCCTCTTCTGAATTAAGGTGATTCCTTTGGGATATTCTCTTTTCTTCAAGAACATTTTGATGTCATCAACATACCAAGGTTTTTCATCAGTCTTAGCCTCTACAAAAGCACGGTGGGTTGCTGGATCTCTGCTTTCAATTTTGACAAGATCAATGTATCTACTGTTGGGATGCTGAATCATGGATGCTATTTTTGCCAATGCATCAGAGAACTCATTTTGGGTTCTTGGTATGTGTTTGAATTTGACCTCTAGGAACCGATGTGCTAATCTTTGTAGAAGTCCAACAGATGGTATGATTTTTTCATGTTTGGTGGCCCACTCTTCTCGAACCTGATGAATTAGCAAATCTGAGTCACCATTTACCTGAAGATCTTTCACATCCATGTCGAGGGCTAAACGTAGACCCAAGATACAGGCTTCATATTCAGCTATGTTATTAGTGCAATTGAAGCTTAACTTGGCCGCCACTGGATAATATTGGCCCGAGTCTGAAACCAAGACGACTTTGATTCCTGATCCTTTAAAGTTGACTGCTCCATCAAAGTATACTTTCCATCCTGACTCGTCTTCACTCTCTTCACCTTCAATTGTCATTATTTCTTCATCCGGGAAGTAAGTCCATAAAGGTATGAGATTGTTATTTACCGGGCTTCCTGCTAGTAGATCTGCTAATGCTTGCCCTTTAACTGCTTTCTGCGCGACGTATTGAATGTCGAACTCACTTAACAGCATTTGCCATTTGGCTAACTTCCATATGGGCATGGGCTGGCGAAAGATGTACCTTAGTGGATCCATTCTTGAGATCAAATGAGTGGTGTACGCAGCCATATAATGTCTCAACTTCTGAGACACCCAAGTCAGAGCACAACACGTCTTTTCCACCAAGGAATACCTGGATTCACAGGGTGTGAACTTCTTGCTGATGTAATAGATGGCCCTCTCTTTCTTGCCGGTTTCGTCATTTTGTGCCAACATACATCCAAACGCATTTTCTGATACTGACATATATAGCAGCAAAGGACTTCATGGCCTTGGCGGGACCAAAACAGGTGGATTTGACAGGTATCTCTTAATTGTGTCAAAGGCTTTTTGACAGTCCTCTATCCATTTAGTTCGAGCATCTTTCTTGAAGAGTTTGAGGATTGGCTCTATGATCACTATGGACTGGGCAATGAAGCGTCCGATGTAATTCAACCTTCCTAAGAAACTCATGACCTTTTTCTTTGTTCTTGGTAGTGGTAGTTCTTGGATTGCCTTGATCTTGGTGGGATCTAACTCAATACCACGACGACTGACTACGAACCCTAGTAATTTTTCAACAGGTACACCAAATGCGCATTTTGCAGGATTCAACTTCAACTCGTACTTGCGGATTCTATCACAAACTCTTCTTAGATGTTCGAGGTGGTCTTCTGTCACGACCCAGCCCCGTGGGCCACGACTGGTGCCCTATTTGGACAACCAAACTGACTTACGTACCAGATCGACATATCAAAGATTTATTCAGACTTAACATACGTTATTTCAAACAGATACTAAGAACAAATGTCATCTTAAGCGGTTGCCCGTACAGAAATATCATATCAAATCCGGTAGGCTGGCGGAATACACATCGCCCAGGTATACAAACATGTACAAACATATGGGCCGTTTTGGCCATAACAGCAACCGGGAACGCTTAAGGCACAGATCATAAACAGAAACGAACAAACATGACCCATGACCCACATATATGACTACAAGCCTCTACAAAACATAACAGAAACATATGACGGGACAGGGCCCCGCCGTACCCCAGATAGTCATACATATATACAGAGACATATACAATGAAAGGCCTTTACCAAAAGTATGGGCTCCGAGTCAAAGGAGCACTCCAAAGTAGCAGAATGTATCCTACACTGTCGGGTCACCAGAACAAACGTCTGTACCTGCGGGCATGAAACGCAACCCCCCGAAGAAAGGGGGTCAGTACGAAATATGTACTGAGTATGTAAAGCATGAAGTACAGTAATCCAAATCAGAACTGAAATAGGGAGTATGGATAGGGGTTACGGAATCAGTATATCAAACCTGTTTTAAAAACATAAATAATGCAAATAAAATCATGCATAGGGCTCAGGAACGTGGTCGCCACTCCGACACTGGCGCCACAGCACATCAAACTCCAGAAGGTTTCAAATCTCCGTACAATCCCGGAACATATCATATCATCATATCATATCAAAACATCAGAACATATCATATGCCATATCACATCATAACGCCGTATATATAAGCGGTACCCGGCCCCATGGCGAGGTCTCGGGAACCGCAACACATCATACTGCCGAATATACATAGTGCGCACGATCACAAAACCGGCCCGGGATCCGGCGAACGATATCTTAGTAGTAGGCACGAGCAGAGCATTGCGGAAACTATATGAATATAAATAAATAAATTTCAAAACTCGATGAACAAATATATTTACGGCATCCGAAGGCTCAGAAATCAGTTTCGGGTCAATCGGAGTTAGTATACGAAAGTTACAAACTTTTGAAGTACAGAACTTTCTAAAAGCATTTCAGAAGCTCTTTTCGGAAATTCAAGTGACATTCATATTAGGGGAACTTTCAACCATTACTATGGAGCAAATCAAATGGAGCCTTTAAGATCATATGTACGTATCAAAATATATGTATCCAAAACTTTAGCCATATCAAATATTTTTCGGACATCATTATGGATCACATATTCATACTAGGAAACTTGCGTATAACATCCTGGATCAAATCAAATGGGGACTTTAAGACCATTTTTCATATCGAAATATTCATCAAAGGCTTTAGTCTTCTCGTTTTTCTTTCGAACAACATTCGGAACATAACAAATAGAATATTTGAACATCATAAAATATGTATCGAGTCATATGGAATAGCTTATGGAGGTCAAAGATGTTAGCCATCCTAATGGCTCTAAGGATAGGATTTTCTTTAGGAGCATACTTATACGTTATTTGTTCATTCCAAAAAGGTCATGCCAAAAGAAAGAAAGGTAGGCTTTACATACCTCAATCGCTCGCTCACAAATCCTGATCACTCGCTAGACAAATCCCGACTCAAGTCTCGGGTTCTCCAAGATCTACAATAGCGTTATTAATTACCAAACATTAGCTACAAGTACTTAGAAATCCAAATTCTAACTAGTACTTGTCTACAGAAATTTCGGCAGCATCTCCCCTGTAAATTCAACATCCCCGAGAATTTAACTCAGCCAAATTCATCAACAACCACACCAACGATACCAACAACCATAATAATAGTCATCAAGAATCAATTTAAATGCATTCTAACATTAATAACTTTCTTCTCTACATAGCGTATCATATTCGATTCAACTACGTCCTTCCAAGCCAATATCGACACTTACATATTCACTACTAATTCAAGATCATTCAAATACAATTCAAAAGCATTTCATACAATTCTACAAAATATTCAACAATCCCACCAAAACCATATTTCACCCGAAACCGCCAATCTTCGACACGAACATTCACAACACATTTTTATCTTCCAATTTCATCAACAACAACAACAATTCGCACCTTAACAATTCCATTTCCATAATTACATAAGACCATAACAAAATCACACAATTTTCCTACAACAACTTACAACAAATTTTCATGTCAATCTTGAACCATTATTCTTCCATTTACATCACAAGGTCACAACAACACAATTAACAAGCTAAATAAAAATAATCCATCTTCTCCTCACCATAACAACATCACACGGCCACATATACTTACTCACACCCACACGGCTCGCTCAACACACAACAACTCCATGATTCTCATTAAATTCTACTCACTATATCATACATAAATCTTCCACAATAAGAAAAGGATAGAATTCTTACCTTTTTCCAATTTTCCCACTTGCTAAAAAAAGTACTTTTTTGCCTCAAAATTTATATCCCGTTGAAGAGGGTCTTGAGCATAGTAGGGATACAAGAAAATTTCAATTTTTGAACTCAAGATTGATGGGCTAAAATTTTTCTTTTCTTTTCTTGTAGTGGCCGAACCCCTCTCTTGTTCTTGCTCTCTCTCTCTTTTGTTCTTGAAGTTTCTAAATATGATGACTAGTCATGGACCCTTCTATTTATTTGCTAGATTAAGTTTTCCACATGGGCTTGGGCCATGGTAAGTTGGCCGGCCACCCCACAAAATATTGGGCCTCTCTTTCTTTTTTTTTTCCATTTATTTTGAGCCCATTTAGTTATAGTTCTTATTTTGAAATTCCCGAAACTAATTTCTAAAATTTTCCATTTTGCCCTTGACCTTCCTCCATGTTTCCACATCAACATTTCATGAACAACACCCATATACTAAATAAAAATCAAATTATGGCCTTATTTCTTACAAGTCAAAATTATTTCAAATTTTTCTGAATATGCAAAAATGCGGGATCTAACATCCTCCCCCCCTTTAGAACATTCGTCCTCGAATGTTAAATTAGCCTTATAGGTCTTACAAGCATTTTGGCGGAGGTTCTTTATATGGACAACACATATAAATCATTCATTAATCAATATAACCAGTTACGGAATTTAGATTACCTGTAGGCATAGGAAACAAGTGAGGTTACTTCTTCTTCATCTCGTCCTCCGCTTCCCAGGTCATTTCTTCTCTGTTATTGTTTCGCCACAAGACCATAACAGAAAGTACATCTTTGGTGCGCAGTCTCCTCACCTGACGATCTAAAATAGCTACAGGCTGTTCTTCATAGGACAGTTCCTCTGTTACCTGGACATCCTCTATAGGAAATACTCTGGAAGGATCGCCAATACATTTACGGAACATTGATACATGGAATACCGGACGAACTGCCTCCAGATCAGATGGTGAGTCTAACTCGTAGGCGACCTCGCCTATTTTTCGAATAATCTGATAAGGCCCAATATATCGCGGACTGAGCTTTCCTTTTCTGCCGAATCTCATTACATCTTTCATAGACGACACTTTCAGGAATTCCCAGTCACCAATCTGGAACTCTAAAGGTCGACGTCGTTTATCTGCATATGATTTCTGTCGACTCTGGGCTGCTAATAACCGTTCCCGAATGAGTTTCATCTTATCGACTGCTTGTTGGATCATATCGGGACCAATTAATTTAGTTTCACCAACGTCGAACCAACCAATCAGAGATCTGCATTTCCTACCATATAGGGCCTCATACGGTGCCATCTGGATACTGGAATGATAGCTGTTATTATAAGCAAATTCGATAAGCGGAAAATGATCATCCCAGCTACCTCTGAAATCAATAATACAGGCCTGTAGCATATCTTCCAGCGTCTGAATAGTACGCTCGGCCTGTCTGTCGGACTGAGGATGGAATGTTGTGCCAAGACTCACCTGAGTCCCCAATCCTTCCTGAAATGACCTCTAGAAATTTGCTGTAAACTGGGCACCCCTGTCGGTTATAATAGATATAGGAACTCCTGTGAAGCCTCACTATCTCTTCAATATACAATCTGGGATAATCCTCGGCCGAATAAGTAGTCCTGACCGGAAGAAAATGGGCTGATTTTGTCAGCCTATCAACAGTAACCCATATAGAATCATACCTGCGTAGAGTGCGCGGTAAACCTGTAATGAAATCCATATTGATTATTTCCCATTTCCAAGCTAGGATTTCCATTTCCTATAACAATCCACCGGGCTTTTGATGCTCGATCTTAACTTGTTGGCAATTTGGACACTGAGCAACGAACTTTGCAATGTCTCTTTTCATACCATCCCACCAATATAAACATCTGAGGTCATGGTACATTTTAGTGGATCCAGGATGAACAGAATACCGAGCATAATGTGCCTCTCCCATAATCTGTCACTGCAGCCCTGCGACATCAGGTACACATAACCTGCCTCTATATAATAATACTCCGTCAGGTGTAATCTCGAATGGAGTCTTCTTCTTATTGAGGGTTGTATCTCTGTACTGTACCAGAATAGGATCCTCATACTGACGTCATTTTAATTCTTCTATAATAGATGATTCAGCAACTTCTCGGACAGAAACCTCAATATTTCCAGAATCGGCCAAACGGACTCCCAAACTGGCTAGCTGATGAATCTCACGAACTAACTCTTTCTTCTCTGGCCGCACGTCGGTCAAACTGCCCATAGATTTGCGGCTAAGTGTATCAGCTACAACGTTGGCTTTTCCAGGATGATACAAAATGTCAACGTCATAGTCTTTCAGTAACTCGAGCCACCTTCTCTGCCGCAAGTTCAGCTCTTTTTGCTTAAAAATATACTGAAGGCTTTTGTGGTCCGTATAGATATCAACATGGACCCCATATAAGTAATGCTGCCATATCTTCAAAGCATGAATCACCGCGGCAAATTCCAGATCATGAGTTGGATAATTTCTCTCGTGCGGTCGGAGTTGCCGTGAAGCATAGGCTATAACTCGACCATGCTGCATTAATACACAACCTATCACAATACCAGAAGCATCACAATAAATGACATACCCGTCTGACCCCTCTGGAAGAGCTAGAACTGGAGTTGTAATTAATTTTTCCTTCAGCAACTGGAAGCTGCGTTCACAAGCATCGATCCACTGAAATTTTGCTGCCTTCTGAGTTAGCTTTGCTAATGGTGCCGCAATAGAAGCAAAATTCTTTACAGCTTCGATCTTCTGTGTGTCAATTGTTTCCATTTATACTTACTTTACTTTCACCCGCTCCCCCCTTTGGGGTTGTACTTATACCATATCCATGCCTTTTCTTTATAATCTATAACTTGATTATCTTCGTACGAGACCTTAACAAAATCACGTGGCGATGAGAACTCTCGATTATATAGTACAAAATCTTATCTGATGGCTGGTACTCAAGTAATGTGATTAATGGAGCAATTTATCCGAAGCCACGTTCCATTTATTACGATCAGTAATTAGCTAGTGCTTATAGTCGTTTCAAATTCTCCATTAGGTAGCACTTATATTCTAATGATAAATGTCCCAAACATTCTTATAACACTATCTTTATCCCAACGAATATCGTCTGTTTCTTCTGATAAATTCACAATACATCAGTTGTTTCGCAAATCCACAATCCTTGTCCTGTAAAAATTTCACTATTCCCGAGGTGAAGTCGCATATACGCAGTACGCTTTTATGCCTCATACTCTTTCTCTCTTGTTGTATATCAAATGCTAAATTCTAACTTACCCGAAATCATGTCGAATTTGTCTTAATAGTGGTCTTGTCTTATTATCGTTTCGTCGCACTACATCTTTAAGTCCATAACTATATGTTTCCCCTTTTATTCTATACTCATACTCAATTAATTACGTCCGTCTTGGGTGCTTCCTTTAGTATTTCTTTCATTCCTCCAGTCTATGTCCATATTTTATTTCGTGCACGAGGAATCTCATGCTATTCCCGTATCCTTCAGAAAATACAACTTCTACGTAAGTCCTTTCTCATTTTCAAATCATGTTCTGTTTATCTCTTTTTTAATTCTTATCACACCAGTCATTTCTGGTATTTGTTCTGTCTTGTTGCTCGCCTTTTCCTAGATCATCTTTAGTACTTCACCTACAACACATGAAATATATGATCCTAGACAGCCCACAAGTTTAATTTTTTATTCCACAAATAACATCTCCAATTAGTCGATGAGAACTGATAAAATGTTACTATAAGGCATTCTCCAACCACCAGCAGAAGAAAGCTAGAGTCCGACAAGCACCACAGAACTTCTTAGTACTTAATTCACATAGTTTACCTCCATATTTATTTTTTTGAGTCATGAGCGAATCATTTAATTCCCAACTGCTTGTCATACGCTTTGTATTCTTCCAATAAGGTGAAACTTAATCGCCGGACATTTTTTCCCTTCAACATAGGCTTTTTCTAAAGCAAAATGTGGTTGGAACGTATTCTGGTCCGTTTAAATGAATTGCGAATTCGCTGCTCGTATATGTTTTCTCGAAATAAAATTTCCCAAATAAGGATGATGCTTCTTACGAATGACATGGAGGGTATCTCTTAAGCTTTAATCCAACATAATAGATTTACCCTATCGGTATCGACTTTCAAGACATATCACGAACTTATATCTCATTCTCCTTTTTATATTTCTGGAAAAATTTGGGCAGAGGTTCCTCTGTACTTCTTACTATCCCTAAACCTGCACGCAGGAAATACCAACAATGCCTCACAGGGCCAACATATATACGTATATATCATATCGTATCATAGCCACACAGGGCTAACAATTTCAAGTAAAAGTATGAAGATGTTGAGACTTACCTCACATGTCCAACTCAACTGCACCTGTTACACTTTCCTGTTTACTTTCCCTTTCAATCTTCAACTTTATATTTCAATTGTACTTCAAATACCTTACCCGACATACATTTTTCATACCATTGCTTACCTGTATACTGTGTAGCATCCAATATCATTAGTCACTTTCTTCTGTCGATGCCGTTCTTCAGCTGAAATCAAGGGTTAGTAAAAGGAATTTCATTTCCTATGGCTGGGCTCTATCGCACGGTCTAAGATCGAAAGAAAGGTAACACCCTAAATGTCCTGTAGCCTCCTGTTTATAAATGTGGCGCACAACACACCGATAAACAAGACTTTACTAGACACGGCCTGTAGACGTTCCGAGGACAATCCGCTCTGATACCGTTTCTGTCACGACCCAGCCCCGTGGGCCACGACTGGTGCCCTATTTGGACACCCAAACTGACTTACGTACCAGATCGACATATCAAAGATTTATTTAGACTTAACATACGTTATTTCAAATAGATACTACGAACAAATGTCATCTTAAGCGGTTTCCCGTACAGAAATATCATATCAAATTCGGTAGGCTGGCGGAATACACATCGCCCAGGTATACAAACATGCACAAACATATGGGCCGTTTTGGCCATAACAGCAACCGGGACCGCTTAAGGCACAAATCAGAAACAGAAACGAACAAACATGACCCATGACCCACATATATGACTACAGGCCTCTACAAAACATAACAGAAACATATGACGGGACAGGGCCCCGCCGTACCCCAGATAGTCATACATATATACAGAGACATATACAATGAAAGGCCTTTACCAAAAGTATGGGCTCCGAGTCAAAGGAGCACTCCAAAGTAGCAGAATGTATCCTACACTGGCGGGTCACTAAAACAAACATCTGTACCTGCGGGCACGAAACGCAGCCCCCCAAGAAAAGGGGGTCAGTACGAAATATGTACTGAGTATGTAAAGCATGAAGTACAGTAATCCAAATCAGAACTGAAATAGGGAGTATGGAAAGCGGTTACGGAATCAGTATATCAAACCTGTTTTAAAAACATAAATAATGCAAATAAAATCATGCATAGGGCTCAGGAACGTGGTCGCCACTCCGACACTGGCGCCACAGTACATCATACTCCAGAAGGTTTCAAATCTCCGTACAATCCCCGAACATATCATATCAAAACATCAGAACATATCATATGCCATATCACATCATAACGCCGTATATATAAGCGGTACCCGGCCCCATGGCGAGGTCTCGGGAACCGCAACACATCATACTGCCGAATATACATAGTGCGCACGATCACAAAACCGGCCCGGGATCCGGCGAACGATATCTTAGTAGTAGGCACGAGCAGAGCATTGCGGAAACTATATGAATATAAATAAATAAATTTCAAAACTCGATGAACAAATATATTTACGGCATCCGAAGGCTCAGAAATCAGTTTCGGGTCAATCGGAGTTAGTATACGAAAGTTACAAACTTTTGAAGTACAGAACTTTCTAAAAGCATTTCAGAAGCTCTTTTCGGAAATTCAAGTGACATTCATATTAGGGGAACTTTCAACCATTACTATGGAGCAAATCAAATGGAGCCTTTAAGATCATATGTACGTATCAAAATATATGTATCCAAAACTTTAGCCATATCAAATATTTTTCGGACATCATTATGGATCACATATTCATACTAGGAAACTTGCGTATAACATCCTGGATCAAATCAAATGGGGACTTTAAGACCATTTTTCATATCGAAATATTCATCAAAGGCTTTAGTCTTCTCGTTTTTCTTTCGAACAACATTCGGAACATAACAAATAGAATATTTGAACATCATAAAATATGTATCCAGTCATATGGAATAGCTTATGGAGGTCAAAGATGTTAGCCATCCTAATGGCTCTAAGGATAGGATTTTCTTTAGGAGCATACTTATACGTTATTTGTTCATTCCAAAAAGGTCATGCCAAAAGAAAGAAAGGTAGGCTTTACATACCTCAATCGCTCGCTCACAAATCCTGATCACTCGCTAGACAAATCCCGACTCAAGTCTCGGGTTCTCCAAGATCTACAATAGCGTTATTAATTACCAAACATTAGCTACAAGTACTTAGAAATCCAAATTCTAACTAGTACTTGTCTACAGAAATTTCGGCAGCATCTCCCCTGTAAATTGAACATCCCCGAGAATTTAACTCAGCCAAATTCATCAACAACCACACCAACGATACCAACAACCATAATAATAGTCATCAAGAATCAATTTAAACGCATTCTAACATTAATAACTTTCTTCTCTACATAGCGTATCATATTCGATTCAACTACGTCCTTTCAAGCCAATATCGACACTTACATATTCACTACTAATTCAAGATCATTCAAATACAATTCAAAAGCATTTCATACAATTCTACAAAATATTCAACAATCCCACCAAAACCATATTTCACCCGAAACCGCCAATCTTCGACACGAACATTCACAACACATTTTTATCTTCCAATTTCATCAACAACAACAACAATTCGCACCTTAACAATTCCATTTCCATAATTACATAAGACCATAATAAAATCACACAATTTTCCTACAACAACTTACAACAAATTTTCATGTCAATCTTGAACCATTATTCTTCCATTTACATCACAAGGTCACAACAACACAATTAACAAGCTAAATAAAAATAATCCATCTTCTCCTCACCATAACAACATCACACGGCCACATATACTTACTCACACCCACACGGCTCGATCAACACACAACAACTCCATGATTCTCATTCAATTCTACTCACTATATCATACATAAATCTTCCACAACAAGAAAAGGATAGAATTCTTACCTTTTTCCAATTTTCCCACTTGCTAAAAAAAGTACTTTCTTGCCTCAAAATTTATATCCCGTTGAAGAGGGTCTTGAGCTTAGTAGGGATACAAGAAAATTTCAACTTTTGAACTCAAGATTGATGGGCTAAAAATTTTCTTTTCTTTTCTTGTAGTGGCCGAACCCCTCTCTTGTTCTTGCTCTCTCTCTTTTGTTCTTGAAGTTTCTAAATATGATGACTAGTCATGGAGCCTTCTATTCATTTGCTAGATTAAGTTTTCCACATGGGCTTGGGCCATGGTAAGTTGGTCGGCCACCCCACAAAATATTGGGCCTCTCTTTCTTTTTTTTTCATTTATTTTGAGGCCATTTAGTTATAGGTCTTATTTTGAAATTCCCGAAACTAATTTCTAAAATTTCCCATTTTTCCCTTGACCTTCCTCCATGTTTCCACATCAACATTTCATGAACAACACCCATATACTAAATAAAAATCAAATTATGGCCTTACTTCTTACAAGTCAAAATTATTTCGAGTTTTTCCGAATATGCAAAAATGCGGGATCTAACATCTTCACCCACTCGGGATTTGATGATGATGTCGTCCACATACACCTCAATCTCTTTGTGCATCATATCATGAAAGACGACGGCCATCGCCCTCATGTAAGTAGCATCGACATTCTTGAGTCCAAAAGGCATTACCCGGTAATGATACACTCCCTGTGGTGTGATGAATGCCGTGTTTTGAGAATCTTATTTATCCATCAATATCTGATGATAGCCTATGTAACAATCCACAAAATATTGCACCTCGTGCTTGGCGTAGTAATCAATGAGTATGTGAATGTTCGGGAATAGAAAATTATCCTTTGGGCTAGTGCGGTTAAGATCACGATAATCCACACAGATCCTTATTTTCCCATATTTATTTGGTACCGGGAGTATATTCTCCAACCATGTTGGGTATAGTGTCACTTCAATAACTCCTGACTGAATCTGTTTTTCTACTTTTTTAATTCGGATGCTGACATCAAGCTTAGGCTACCTAATTTTCTATTTTACCAAGCCAAATCCTTCAAGGATCGGTAACCTATGGGCAACAATGTTCGTACTCAAACCGGCATACCGGCGATGACCAAGCGAAGACATCTTCATACTCTTTCAGTAGACTCTGATATCTTTCTTTCTCAGATTTTGTCAACTGCACACTTATTCTAGTTTCCCGAACCAACTCCTCATTTCCTAAATTAACAGCCTCTGTTTCCTCTAGGTTTGGCGTTGGTCTGTTCTCATATTCTTCTTCGACATCTATCAACCCTTCTGGTTCAGTTATCCCTTCTTCTTGATCATCATTTTGTTCGTCATCATTTTTACTTGTTTCGTAACATGTCATAACATTATTTGTGGCCTCTGTATTATTACTGTAAAACAAAATAACACGTTTATTAATCATGTAAAAGAAATTTAAACTGCGTATATATATATATATATGTATGTATATATATTTATATAGGTATAGTAAAATGATTTTGTCTTTATTATAAACTTTGAGGCGTTTTTATTGATTTTTTTTTAAAAGAGTGATACAAACTGTGGTCCTAACTCGGAATGGAACATCGATCCATTTCCGTTATTAAACAACACGTAAATAAAACATGAAAGGGCGATAAGACGGGCCTCAAAGTTGACTTTCACCGTTTTTTCTGAAAATGAGCATTCTTTTTACTGCAAAGTGAACAACAGAGTAGAAGTCCATCCACTTGTTGTTTCTCCTGGTTCGGTATGGCGAATCTCTAATGCTTCGAAGCATTATTCAATGATGGTTGCGCATTCCTCTTCCCAAAACAACGTCCTTAAACCCTCTACTGGATCCTCGCTGTTGTGACCCAATGGGCATGCTATGAAGGACTGGTATAGATGAGGGAACGACTTTATCATTTCAGCGGGACCTCTTGGTCCATATTCTGCTTCTTCCTCTTCTGCCTTGCATGGCTTGTATCCAACCCCAAATCGATATATCCCATTTTTAATACTCACTGGTTCTTTGATTCCTTGTAAGTTCTTTCCCAGACCTTTCCCGGGTTCAAACCCACTCTTTATAATAGTTGTAGCAACCATTTTATAGACCAGTGGCATAGGGATATCTTCATCATCTCCCCTACGATGTCCCATGGCTAGCTCAACAGTGTGAAAATCAGCGCCCACTGGTGATTTCTATATGACTGATACTGAGTTATCTGGATAGTTGTGAACATTTTCTTTGCTGTGAATCACGACTTCTCAATCATCCCATATGAATTTGAGAGACTGATGTAATGAGGATGCTACAACTCCGGCGGTGTGCAACCATGGTCGGCCCAACAATAGGTTGTAGCTTATTTTGATATCCATGATGACAAACTCTGCTACGATCTCCACGGGGCCCATTTGTATGTGTAGATCTATTTCTCCAATCGGATCGTTGGTTGCACCATCATAAGCTTTTACATTAGTCTGACTCTGACAGATCTTGCAAATATTATACCCGAGTTGTTTTAGAGTCGTCACGGGGCATGCATTCAACCCAGCTCCTCCATCAATCAGTGTTTGGGGGATAATGTTTTCACGACATTTGATTGTTATGTGCAGGGCTTTATCGTGGGACTTCCCTTCCTTTGGTAATTCATCATCAGAAAATGATAGCCTATATGCTCGCATAACATACCCCACAATTTCGGCCAATGTTTCACTTGTAGTGCCAGCGGACACTTGGACTTCATCTAAGGCTTTCATCTTATCCAGGTGCTCAACAATCGAATAATCCTTGACTATCATTTTCCTCTAGAAGTTTTCAGCTTTACCTTCGGTGATTGGTCTTTTTTGAGGGTTTTCGCGACGTGGTGCTTCGATCACAGGTTCTTCTAGCGCATAACATCTTCCTGACCTGGCCATTCCCCGAACCACAACAGCTATCTCATTTCCTTTATTGACCATTATTTGGTGCGGCGCTTGATCACAAAGATTGCATTCTTAATTTATCCTGATGCTTTGAGTATGAATGGCTCGTTATTGGTACACCTCCCATTTTTGTCGCAAGAAAGTTTTTGCCTTATTTCTGGTATGTGCCCTTAGTGTGGGAATCTGTACCTGAGTTTTGAGATATTGAGTGATTCACCTCGGGTGCACCAAAGTATGCGTAAGTGCCCTTCGTTATATAATAGGATTGGGAGTTAAACAGGTCGAATCGTCGCAAGCTAGGGGACTCAGGGAACTGGCAGGAACCAGTCCCCTTCGATGAACCGTCGACGTGTCAAAGGTGGCGTCAACCCACGCTGTCGACACGCCACCATCGCTGAATCTTAGGTGGAGCAGGGACGGTGCAAGTTGACGGACCGTCGACGTGTCGGTGGGACCGTCGACCTGCTCGTCGACCCACTATCGTTGGGGTTGTTTTGCCCCACCGATATATATATAGAGCCCTAACATTTTATTTCATTATTTTCCACTCCCAAATCAGAGAAAGCCCTAGAATATTTCCTCTCTATAATTTCCATCATATTATTGGGGAGTTGGTAAGATCCGAGTCCCGTAAACCCGAGTTTGTGAAGAAGAAGGTGGTTCCTAGGGTTTCATTGAAGTTGTGAAGCTTGGGAAGTTGGAGTTGAAGTTGATCCTTGGAATCTTAGACCCCTCAAGGTATGTAAATGATTCCTACCTTTGTACTTAAGTAAATTACTAAGAGTTTTAGTGGTTTTAAGTAAACAGAAGATAACTATTAATGTGGTAAGTTAATGAAGGGTAAGATGGTGATTATGGGCCATTTTAAGAGATGATTGGGAATGGATTTGAGTATATCATGATATGCAAGTGTTGTCATTGTTGTTGTTGTTGATATTGTGATTGATGTTTGATTGAATTGGAAGTTGAAGGATTGTTAAGTTTACAGGGGAATGTTGTCCACAATTCGTTAAGCTCTTTTTATATTTAAAATGGTTAGTAAGTGTGGCAAATAAGTCTAATTAAGGACTATGTTATCTTGATTGTAGACTTAAGAGTTCGAGAAGTAGAAGTTGGACGATTAGATACACTTCAAAGTATGTTAAGGCTATTCCTTCTTCATTTTGGCATGATCCTATGTTATGAGCCAACAAGCGATTGAACGAGCTTCCATATTACTCTACTCTTAGAAGCGCTAGGAGTACTTCAGTCTTTGATGTTCCTATACCCCGTATGATTGTTCCTTCCATTCATGGGTCTTGAGATTACTTATGTTGATGATGTTAGCTCAAAGGTTGTCCATCAGAGGTAATAAGACCTTATGTCACTCCGAGAGTTCTATGTATACATTGGAATTAAGCATTGCATTCATATACATATGCATATTGACCCATGACCAAAAAGAGTTATATACGCGTTCATTATATGTATATGGGGTATGGGGAAAGGGATAGGAGTTATATACGCACTATCACCTGATCGCTGGTTCACCTTGATGATGATATATGGATCGGGCAGTACCTTCCTCTCCATTATTATATGATATATGGGCCAGGCCGTACGTTCCTCGGCACTATTATATGGGATATGGAATGGGCTGAACGTTCCTCAGCACTTTGACCTATATTTATGTATATGAGCACGATTATCATTGAGAGCAGGCATATTGTGCCCACAGAGGCATTGTATGTTATACATATTTATGCAAATACTTACATATACTCATTCATACAAATGCATGCAGAGTTGTATAGATATGATCAGATATTTAGTCATACAGATGTAGTCAGACAGTTATTTTAGCTTATGAGTTTCATATTTCATTCACGATTCTTCTTTATGCATTACTATTATGCTTTACATATTTAGTACATTATACGTACTAAATCCCTTATTGCTCGGGGGGCTGCCTTCATGGCCGCAGGTCCACGTAGATAGATAGGCGGTCTAGCTTAGTAGGACCTCTATCCAGCGGTGGTCAGTGCGCTCCATTTGATCCGAAGCTACAGTCTATTTTGGTATAACATTCTTTTGAGATGTATATGCACATGGGTATGATGGGGCCCTGTCCCGTCCTTTCTACAGCTTTATTCCAATAGAGGTTTGTAGACAGTTGCATTTATCGGACAGATGATGTATCCTTGTCGGCTTCTATTCTTTCGTGTACAGTATATGTAGCGGCCTAGTTGGCTGCGCTGCTCTTTCCAGTTCACGTATATATATATATATACACACACACACATATATATATATGCAGATTTTACAGAGATTATGAGGTCCTCCTTTCTTGAGGAAGCATAGTTCAAATTGAGTTATTTATGGGTCCTTGTTAGAAAGTGTTGTGCAGATACGAGCGTAGGGGTGTTTGGTCACTAGAGATCAGGCACTCCTCGCGACTCATCAGCTTGGGTCATGATAGAAGTGGTATCAGAGCAGTTATGTCCTAGGGTTGTCTATAGACCGTCTGTAGTAGTGTCTTATTTATAGGTGTGTTGTGCTCCACACTCATAAATAGGAGGCTACAGGACATTTAGGATGATGTCATTCTTTCACTCCTAGATCGTGCGATAGAGCCATGAGTTAAGAGTTTTCCTTCTGATGATTTGTTCTTATTTCAGGGATGCCTTTCAAGAAAGCTACAGCTACCTAGAACGGTAAGAGAGCGGATAGTGAGGCCACTAGCCGTACTCGGTAGGCTATTAGGGCTCGGGATGAGATTCAAAGTGAGAGCCCCTGTAAGACTTCACATACCCCGCCTCCAGCACCTTCCCCAGTGCCCCTAGTTCCTCAGCCAGATGCACCGGGCTTGGATGTGCGGGATGTTGTATAGTTATTGACCAGATTGGAAGCCGCTCAGGCTCAACGGCATGAGGCTGGTGTTAATCAGGCAGCCAGGGCTGGTAGTTCGAGGGTTAAGACTTTCCTCGGGTTAGATCCTCCAGATGTTTCTGTGATAAAGCAAAATATGGACCCTCAGGATTTCATTTATGGTATGTAGAAGACCTTGAGGGTTATGCACGCGATGAGGTCGAGTCTGTGGAGTTGGCTTCATATAAGCTTTGTGATATTACAGTACAGAGGTATCAGACTTTGGAGCTATCTAGGGGAGAGAATGCCCCTTTAGTTGTTTGGCGGGAGTTTTCAGATGCTTTTATTCGCCATTATTTACCTCCAAAAGGCCGATGAGCCCGAGCAGATACCTTTCTGTGTATTGAGTAGGGCAGTATGAGTGTCCAGGAGTATTGCGTGTATTTTGATTCTATGGCTAGATATGCCCCAGCCATGGTGGCTGAAATGGAGGACAGAGTTCATCGTTTTGTGGCTGGTCTAGGGCCACATTTGATAGATACTTGTACGACTGCCGCATTACAACCAGGCATGGATATCTCCCGTATACAGGCATATGCACAAAATTTTGAAGATCATATGCTTCAGAAGAGGACAAAGCGTGACCGTGACAGGGCCATGGTAAGAGGGCTAGATCATTTGATATCGGGGGCGAGCTTAGGGGAGGACAGAGGCAGCAGTATTACCGATATCCATTCCATTCGATGGGGAGTGCGCCTCCACAGTTTTCAAGTCCGAAGTTTGATCGGTCTTCTTATTTCGGAGCGGGTCACAGTTCTAAAGCATCGGGCTCTCAGCACAAACCAGAGTTAGGCCAGATGAGACCCCCTTTGTCGCAGTGTACCCAGTATAGCAATTTATATGTAGGTCAGTGTAGGCTGGGCTCAGATGGTTGTTATGCTTGTGGCCAGCCAGGTCATAGGATGCGGCAGTGTCCGATGAGAGAGAGTAGGAGTATGGTTCAGCCCACAGGGTCTGTAGCTGGTTCTTCTTCTGCAGTACGCCCTTCAGGGCAAGGTTCTCAAGCACCAGCAGGACTTGGTAGAGGGAGTAGTGGAGCATCCAGCTCGAGCGGTCCTCAGCACCGCATTTATGTATTGGCTGGTAGACAGGATCGTAAGTCATCTCCTGATGTCGTCATAGGTATATTATCAATTTCCTCCTATGATGTGTATGCACTGATCGATCCAGGATCTACCTTATCATATGTTACTCCATTTGTTGCTGGCATGTTTGGGATAGAGCCTGACTTGATTGAACCGTTTTAGGTGTCTATGCCAATTGGTGATCCAGTTATGGCTAGGCGAGTATACCAAGGCTATGTTGTGATAGTTTGTAACCGCCATACCCTAGCAAATTTAGTTGAGACATGATTGACTTCGATGTTATTATGGACATGGATTAGTTGGTTCTTGTTATGCTAATATCGATTGCAGAACAAAGGTAGTTCGATTCCAGTTTCCCGGCGAGTCAGTCCTAGAGTTGAAGGGTAATACTGCTTCGCACCGAGGGGTAGGTTTATTTCCTACCTTAAGGCAAGAAAGATGATCAGAAAGAGGTATATTCATCACCTGGTTCAGGTTCAGGATGTACAAGCAGAGTCACTGACCCTTCAGTCTATCCCCGTGATTAATGAGTTCCCAGAAGTGTTTCCAAATGAGCTCACAGGCATTCCTCCAGAGCAAGAGAGTGATTTCACTATTAATCTATTACCAGATACTCAACCAACATCTACTCCTCCTAAGAGGATGTCACCTGCGGAGTTGAAAGAATTGAAAGAGCAGTTGAAGGATCTACTTGAGAAGGGCTTTATTAGGCCCGCACACCGGTATTATTTGTAAGGAAGAATGATGACTCCTTGCAAATGTGTATCGATTACCGATAATTTAATAAAGTGACTGTGAAGAATAAATATCCACTTCCGAGGATTGATGACTTGTTTGATCAACTATAAGGCGCTAAATACTTCTCAAAAATAGACTTGAGATCGGGGTACCAATAGGTTAGGGAGAAGGAGGAAGACATTCCAAAGACGGCATTCCGAACTAGATATGGCCACTATGGATTTCGTGTTATGTCGTTCGGGCTAACTAATGCTCCAGCTGTGTTCAAGGACTTGATGAAAAATGTATTCAGGCCCTTCCTAGCTCTGTTCGTGATTGTGTTTATAGATGATATTCTTGTATATTCACCGTCAGAGGCTGATCATGCAGAACATCTATGAGCAGTGCTTGAAGTTCTTCGAGATAGAGAGTGGTATGCCAAGTTCTCTAAATGTGTGTTCTGGTTGAAATCTGTGGCTTTTCTAGGTCACATTATTTTAGATGAAGGCATTAGAGTGCATACTCAAAAGATTGAGGCTGTGAAGAATTGGCTAAGACCCACGATACAAACGGAGATACGTAGTTTCTTAGGTTTGGTTGGTTATTATAGAAGGTTCGTAGAAGGATTCTCTTCTCTTTTAGCCCCGTTGACTAAACTGACTCAGAAATCAGCTAAGTTTTAGTGGACGAATGTGTGTGACCGAAGTTTTCGGATATTGAAGGATAAGTTGACCTCAGCATCGGTTTTGACTCTTCCAGAGGGGACGGATGGCTATGTGGTATATTATGATGCTTAAGGTATTGGTTTGGGCTGTGTATAATGCAGCACGACAAGGTTGTTGCCTATGCTTCAAGACAGCTGAAGCAGCACAAGAAGAATTATCCAACCCGTGATCTTGAGTTAGCTGCAGTGATTCAATCGTTGAAAATATGGAGGCACTATTTATACGATGTTCATGTTAATATCTATACTGATCATAAGAGCCTCCAGTACATCTTTAAGAAGAAGGACTTGAATTTACGCCAGAGACGATGGCTAGAGTTACTGAAAGATAATATTTTTGACATTTTGTACCATCCCGGGAAGGCCAATGTAGTAGCCGATGCTCTTAGTCGTAAGTCTATGGGTAGCCTGTCATATTTGCATCCAGAGAAGAGGGGGCTAGCTCGTGATGTTTGTCGGTTAGTTAGTCTTGGAGTCCGATTGATAAACTCAGGTGATGCAAGAGTTACAGTTTAGAATACAACGATGTCCTCTTTGGTAGCATAGATAAAGGAGCATCAATACGAGGATCCTGTTTTGGTTCATTACTAAGATACGACACCTCAGAAGGAAAAGACACCCTTTGTGATTTCTGGGGATGGAGTACTCAGGTATCGAGGTAGATTATGCGTTCCTAATGTTACAGGACTTCGTCAGCAGGTTATGGGAAAAGCCCATTATTCCCTCTATTCTATCCATCCGGGCACAACAAATATGTATCATGATCTCAAGGAAGTGTATTGGTGGGATGGCATGAAGTAAGATATAGCGGAGTTTGTCACTCAGTGTCACAATTATCAGCAAGTCATGATAGAGCATTACAAGCCCGGAGGTTTATTACAAGCTATGGAGAATCCAATATGGAAATGGGAGATAATTAATATGGATTTCATTACAGGTTTGCCCCGTAGTCAGCGGAAGTATGATTCAATCTGGGTCATAGTTGATAGGCTTACAAAGTCATCCCACTTTTTGCCTGCTAGAACTACTTATGCAGCGGAGGATTATGTGAAGCTTTACCTTAAAGAGATTGTACGACTTCATGGTGTTCCTATAGCCGTTATTTCATATACAGGAGCTCAATTTACAACTAACTTCTTGAAATTTTTTCAGTATGGATTGGGGATTCAGGTTAACCTTAGTACTGCATTTCACCCGCAAACAGATGGACAAGAGCAGCGTACTATACAGACGCTTGAGGATATATTGAGAGCTTGTGTACTTGATTTCCAAGGCAGTTGGGATGATCATTTACCTCTTATTGAGTTTTTCTACAATAACAGTTATTATTCCAGTATCCAGATGGCTCCTTATGAAGCTTTGTATGGGCGAAGTTGTAGATCCCCTATAGGGTGGTTTGATATTGGAGAAACTAGTTAGTGGGCCCAAATTTAATTCAGCAAGCAGTTGATACGGTGAAAATGATTCACGAAAGATTATTAACAGCACAGAGTCGACAGAAATCCTTTGCAGATAATCGGCGACGGAGGTTAGAGTTTGAAGCAGGGGACTGGGTTTTCCTTAAGGTTTCATCTATGAAAGGGGTAATGAGATTTGGCAAAAAGGGTAAGTTGAGCCCTTGATACATTGGACCATATAGAATTATTCATATGGTGGGTAAGGTGGCATATGAGTTAGTGTTACCTTCTGAGTTGAAGTCTGTACATCCGATATTTTTCGTGTCCATGATCCGTAAGTTATGGGAGATCCTTCAAGAATTGTATCGGTAGATGATATTCAAGTGACTGAGCAGCTATCATATGAGGAAATACCAGTGGCTATATTGGATAGACAGGTTCGTCGATTACAAACTAAAGATGTGGCTTCTATTATAGTACTCTAGAGAAATACTAATGTTGAGGAAATGACTTGGGAAGCAGAAGAGGAAATAAAGGCTAAATATCCCCATTTATTTCTGTCACCTCAGGAGGCTCCGTCTGAGGCATCATCCCCTTCAGGTATTGGTTTCCTTTATAGTTATTGTGATTGGTCTTGTAAGGCCATAGTGTTGTATATTTTAGCATGTGGCCCTGTGTGGTATTATTTTTGGTTCCTGTGAGCAGGTTGGATTGGTATATTTACAGGGGAGACTCTGCCAAAATTTTTATAGCCCATGACTTGTATGAACATTCAAGGACTAATGTTTCTAAGGGGGGAAGAATGTTACACCTCCCATTTTTGTCGCAAGAAATATTTTGGCTTATTGCTGGAATGTACCCTTAGTATGGGAATCCGCACCCGATTTTTGTGATATTAAGTACTTCACCTGCATGCACCAAAGTATGGGTAAGTGTCCTTCATAATATAATAGGATTGGGAGTTAAACAGGTCGAATCGTCGCAAGCTGGGGGACTCAGGGAACTAGCAGGAGCCAATCCCCTTCGACGGACCGTCGTCGTGTCGACAGTGGCATCAACCCATGCCGTCGCCATGACGCCGTCTCTGAATCTTAGGTGGAGCAGGGACGGTGCAAGTCGAAGGACTATCGACATATCGATGGGACAGTCGACCTGCTCGTCGACCCGCTACCGCTAGGGCTATTTTGCCCCACCTATATACATAGAGCCCTCACGTTTTATTACATTATTTTCCACTCCCAAATCAGAGAAAGCCTTATAATATTGACTCTCTATAATTTCCATTATATTAGTGGGGAGTTGGTAAGATCCGAGGACCGTAAACCCGAGCTTGTGAAGAAGAAGGTGGTTCCTACGGTTTCATTGAAGTTGTGAAGCTTGGGAAGTTGGAGTTGAAGTTGATCCTTGGAATCTTAGACCCCTGAAGATATGTAAATGATTCCTACCTTTGTACTTAAGTTAATTACTAAGAGTTTTAGTGGTTTTAAGTAAAGAGAAAATAATTATGAAGTTGGATGATTAGATACACTTCAAGGTATGTTAAGGCTATCCCTTCTTCATTTTGGCCTGATCTTATGTTATGAGCCAACAAGCGATTGAACGAGCTTCCATATTACTCTATTCTTAGAAGAGCTAGGAGTACTTCCGTCTTTGATGTTCCTATACCCCGTATGGTTGTTCCTTCTGTTCATGGGTCTTGAGATTACTTATGCTGATAATGTTATCTCAAAGGTTGTCCATCGGAGGTAATATGACCTTGTGTCACTCTGAGAGTTCTATGTATACATTCTAATTAAGCATTGCATTCATATACATATGCATATTGACCCATGTACAGAAGGCGTTATATACGCGTGCATTATATGTATATGGGGTATGGGGAAAGGGATAGGCTTTATATATTGTTACACGCCGTAGTTTGGGTGCGTTAAGATTCGCTAGGTAGTTGTTGTACTATTGCGGGCGTGGGGTTATAGTAGAGGATATACGAGGCTATAGATATGTTCATTTTATGATTATTAGGTTTAAGCTCATATACTAGGTCATGGAAGGGCTGGAGGGCAAGGAAATCAGGAAGATTAAGTTTCCAGAACCCTGGAGGAAAATTAGATGAGACTTGGTAGGGTAACTTTGGTCTGACTTGGAAAAAGGTTATATTTTAGTATATTATGAGTTTTGAAATGAAAGAAAATCTTTAAGTGTAGTTCGGGAAGTCTAGTTTCCAATGCAACAAACCGCGCGTCAATTGGACATCGGAATTAAACGTTATGCGCGTTTTAAGACTGGCTGACAGGGCAGACAATTAACCCTGCGCGAACACGCCAGGAGATGGCGCGTACGCGCAGGGCAAGAGCCTGCAACTCAGCGCGAATGCGCCACATGGCAGAGCAATCACGCTGAGAAAATTTTAAGTCGGTCCAGGCAGAACCTGGACCGTTATATAAAGGGGTTACCCCCTTATTTCTTCAGCGCAAACACCCCAAACTCTCTCTAATGTTCTGGAAATTTCCCCTAAATTCCCAACACCAAATTTTAAGCATAAACCATGTATAATTCCCGAATTTCGGTCCAGATAGTGTGTTGTTGCGATTATAAAATCGTATAGTGACACGTTTCGGTTTAAGTTCATGGTGGAGGAGTGAAGATATAGCAATATTATCGGGAGAAAAGTGTGAATCTCTTATTATTAAATTGGTTTATTTACGGAGACATGGCTGTTAAATAGTTATAAAATGATTTTTGTTGGTGGAAATATGGGATAAACACCATATGGAATGTTTGTGGAGTATTTTGATATTGATAATATTATGGGTGATGTTGGTATTGTTGTTGTTGCTGTTGGTTGTTGAATTGAGGTTTCGCGCTAGTCATATAAACAGGGGAGATGCTGCCCGATTTTCGACAGGATATAGAATAGTTTAATTTGAAGGCTTAGCTCGAATATGTGACAGTGCATCTAACGATAGTGTGAATCCTTTCGAATGTAGAGTTACAAGCCTAGACAGATAAGCGTGGCTAATAGGAGGTCGAACAGGTATGTTAAGTCTAGACCCTTTCTTTCCAAAGGCATGATTCCTTTTTGTGAACCCATACATGTTTCCTAAAATGTCCTTATTCTCAAAAGCTACAGATTCATAATTCTTAGAGTTTTTATGATGCTAAAGATAAGTGTGTGTTATGATGACAACGATCCTATTTCTATAAATTCCTATGTTATAATTCCCTACATATTTTTCATAACGTCCTTACTCCCAAAAGTTAGAAGTTCATGATTCAAAGGCATGACTCCTTTTTTGATAATCCATAAATGTTTTCCAAATGTCCGCATTTTCCAAACCAGAGATTTAGGAGTCTGTAAGCTCTTATGACAACAACGATGGACATGTTTTTACAATGATAACAATGATGTCAAAGATGAGAATATTTCTATGATGAATATGATGATGATGATTTCATGTTTAAAAGTCCCAAGCTTATGAGTTCAATGTGAATATGAGAATGTTGAGCTATTTCTTGATTTTCTCAATTTTGTTCATTGATGAGATCTCATCTCATGTTACTCATTCCCCCGAGATGAGAAATAGCGATGACGATCATTCTATAATGTAATCGGAGGTTATTGACCTTATATTTCTCCGATAGAGTCGTAGCTTTAGTTTGGGCTCTCATGCATGCTTATTTTATATAAGATTACACTGTGTCTAACTACACGGGCAGACACCACTACGCTGGGCATAGCGGGCAGCTATAGATAATGATAATAACACCGTGTCTAACGGCACGGGCAGTGGGCGTAGTGGGCGGCTATAGATAATGACAATAACACCGTGTCTAACGGCACCGGCAGACACCACTACGCTGGGCGTAGTGGGTGGCTATAGATAATGGTAATAACACCGTGTCTAAATGGCACGGGCAGACACCACTAGTGGGCGGCGTGCGATGGTTACCCCGAACACGGGCTAATGATGATATTATGTTTGATATGCATGAAAAGTGTTTTTTTAAAAGGCTAAGCATGCATGATATCCGCCTTACGAGGCAAACAGATGTTCGAGTTATTCTCTTATCTCATGTTCTGTTCTATATTTCTTAATATGTCATTATTCATGTTTTGTACCTGTTATCACGTTATCATTCATGCCTTACATACTCAGTACATTATTCGTACTAACGTCCTTTCTTGTGGACGCTGCGTTCATGACCGCAGGATCAGGTAGCCAGCCGAGTGAGCCAGACCAGTAGGATCTCTCCTCCGTCTCAGCCAGCGAGCTCAATTTTGACCGGAGCGACCGCTCTTTTGGTATGCTATTTTTGATATACGGGTATGACAGGGCCTTGTGCTGTCCTTTCTACAGTCTATATCTGATAGAGGTCTGTAGACAGTTGTATATAGTAGGATGTCATGCAGCTTTAGCTGTCCTTTTTTGCGTACAACATACATATTGACTAAGTCGGTCTACGTCGCCGTTTTTATTTATATGCTTATATATATATATATATATATATATATATATATATATATATATATATATATGCATATTCTCATGCATGATCTATGGGGTTCTGAAGTACAGTTTATTGTGTAACTGTTATAGTAGGAAGTAGCATTCGAATGTCAGCTAAAATGAGCCACCAGTCTACTTCGTATAGAGTAAGGAAAAGTTAGGGGTGCTCGGTGAGCAGTGGTCAAGTACCCATCGCGGTTCATCGGGTTGGGCTGTGACATATACGCATTACCACCTGATCAGCTGATTCACCTTGATGATGATATATGGATCGGGTCGTAAGTTTCTCGACATTATTATATGATATATGGGTCGGGCCGTACATTCCTCGGCACTATTATATGGGATATGGATCGGGCTGAATGTTCCTCAGCACTATGACCTATATTTATGTATATGAGCACGATTATCATTGAGAGCATGCATGTTATGTGCCCACAGAGACATTATCCGTTATACAGATTTATGCAACTACTTACAGATACTCGTTCATACAAATGCATGCAGAGTTGTATAAATATGATCAGATATTTAGTCATACAGATGTAGTCAGGCAGTTATTTCAGCTTATGAGTTTCAGATTTCATTCAAAATTCTTATTTATACGTTACTCTTATGCTTTACATACTCAGTACATTATTCGTACTGACTCCCCTATTGCTCGAGGGGCTGCGTTCATGCCCGTAGGGTCAGGTAGACAAACAGGTGGTCCAGCTTAGTAGGACCTCTATCTAGCGGTGGTCAGTGCGCTCCATTTGATCCGGAGCTACAATCTATTTTGGTATACCATTCTTTTGATATTTATATGCACATGGGTATGACGGGGTCCTGTAGTGTCCTTTCTATAGCTTTATTCCAGTAGAGGTCTGTAGACAGTTGTATTTATCGGACAGATGATGTAGCCTTGTCGTCTTCGATTCTTTTGTGTACAGTATATGTAGCGGCCTAGTCGGCTGCATTGTTCTTTCCAGTTCACGTGTATGAATATATATATATATATATATATATATATGTGTGCAGATTGTACGGAGATCATGAGGTCCTCCTTTCTTGAGGCAGCATAGTCCAAATTGAGTTATTTATGGGTCCTTGTTAGAAAGTATTGTGCAGATACGAGCGTAATGGTGTTTGGTCACTAGAGATCAGGCACTCATTGCGACTCATTAGCTTGGGTCGTGACAGAAGTGGTATCAGAGCAGTAGGGTTGTCTACAGACTGTGTCTAGTAGAGTTTTGTTTATGGGTGTGTCCTGCACCACACTCATAAACAGGAGGCTACAGGACATTTAGGATGATGTCATTCTTTCACTCCTAGATCGTGCGATAGAGCCATGAGTTAAAAGTTTGCCTTCTGGTGATTTGTTCTTATTTCAGCGATGGCTCGCAAAAAAGCTACAACTACCCAGAAGGGTAAGAGAGCAGTAGGTAAGTCCACTATCCGTACTCGGCAAGCTACTAGGGCTCGAGATGAGATTCATAGTGAGAGCCCATCTGAGACTTCGCGTACCCCACCTCCAGCACCTGCCCAGTGCCCCCAGTTACTCAGCCAGATACACCAGGCTAGGATGTGCGGGCTGTTGTACAGTTATTGACCATATTGGTAGCTGCTCAGGCTCAGCGGCAGGGGGCTGGTGTTGATCAGGCAAACAGGGCTGGTAGTTCGAGGGTTAAGACTTTCCTCGGGTTGGATCCTCTAGAGTTTTCTGTGATTAAGCAAAATATGGACCCCCAGGATTTCATTTATAGTATGCAGAGGACCTTGAGGGTTATGCAGGCGGATGGGGTCAAGTCTGTGGAGTTGGCTTCGTATAGGATTCGTGACATTGCAGTACAGTGGTATCAGACTTGGGAGCTATCTAGGGGAGAGAATGCCCCCTCAGTTGTTTAGCGGGAGTTTTTAAATGATTGTATTCGTCATTATTTACCTCCAGAAGTCCGATGAGCCCGAGCAGATAGGTTTCTGCGTATGGAGTAGGGCAGTATGAGTGTCTAGAAGTATTGCGTGTATTTTGATTCTATGGCTAGATATGCCCCATCCATGGTGACTGAAATAGAGGACATAGTTCATCGTTTTATGGTTGGTCTAGGACCACATTTGATAGATGCTTGTCCGACTGCCGCATTATAGCCAGGCATGGATATCTCCCGTATACAAGCATATGAACAGAATCTGAAAGATCGTATGTGTTAGAGGAGGACAGAGTGTGACCGTGACGGGGCCATGGTAAGAGGGTTAGATCTTTTGATATCGGGGGCGAGCCCAGGGGAGGACAGAAGAAGCAGTATTCACGATATCTATTCCATTCGGTAGGGAGTTTCCACGACCCAACCGGAGGGCCATGACGGGCACCCGGTGCTAAACCACCCGGGCACCTTTTATCGTACATTCATATTTATATCTATATCTAGGTGAGCCACATAGATTAGTCATAACTTCTATCCATCATTCATTCTAATCTCATTAGGAAACAATGCATTCATATCATCATTAACAACTATACTCATACCAATATACGAAAGTCGACGAGGCTATCAAAATGATATACAAAATATAAGCCGACAAGGCTAAAGACATCTAATCATATACAACTGTCTACGAGCCTCCAAGAAGAGTATGTCACATCATAAAGGTGGAACAGGACCCCGCCATGAACATAGGTATTTACAAAAAAGAATAATACCAAAAGCTGTAGCTCCGGATGAAATAGAGCTCCTCTATGCAGTCCCTGAAAAGAAATCTACCGATGGGAGTCTCCTTGTCCACCTGCGGGCATGATGCAGCGTCCACAAATAAAAGGACGTCAGTACGAATAATATACTGAATATGTAAAGCATAATCAACATCATAATAGGAGCATAAGAGACAACATAAGAAATAGAATAAGATGGGAGAATCAGCAGATAGTAGCCATCATCGCAATTACTTACTTGTCTTTCATAGGGACCTTCCATTTCTAATGCCTGCTGGTGTACGTACATATATACATATACATATATCCATATCTGTATCCATATTCGTATCCGCATTCATCTATATATTCGTATCCATAGCATACCCGACCATAAAGGTTCGGTGGTTTCACATACCCGGCCATGACAAGGCTCGGTGTTATCCGTACCCAACTGTAGTGGTGCGCGCGCAATAGGTATCATACCCGGCCATATAAGCTCGGTGTTACATAATAGTCATACATACTTAAATTCGTATACGTAGGAGTTCATGAGTATCATCGTCATCATTGACATCATCATTTTCGTTATATCTATCCTTAGAGGATCAACTACCATATAAAAGAGGCAATAGAATCGTGAACGTATCGAGAATCGTAAGCTTTGGTAATCTTAGAGATAGAGTCATTTGGAAGACATTATGAAACTCATGAAAGGATACATATACCAAGGGAACCATTCCTTAATGAAAGAATGGTTAGCCTTACATACCTCGTTGTCTTCTTAACTACTTAACGTTCCCCGTTGAAGCTTGTATAATCTACATTTAGAAAGATTCATACCATGGTTAAGCCTTAATGATACTCCTAGATTCAAACTAGAATAATTCATGACCTAATGAAAATTGGGCAGCATTTCCCCTATTTCGTTAACTTCCACCATATCACAAAACAACTCCCAAAAACCGCAATAACATCCATAATACACTCATAATATCATAATCAAGAGATCACACTTCATTAAGCCTTCAAAATTCATTCTTATGTTTAACTCATGCTAGCAACTTCATACCCATTTTAGCACATTTTCATATATTGCTTCGTCATCACCATTATTACCTTCCATGGCAAGATTATATCCATATCATACTAAGAATCATAACTCAAGTTAGCTTACTACTCAAAAACATCATAAAAACTACATTTAGAACTCATCTTCTACTTTCTCCTTCTACCGAAGTTGTTCAACAACTAAACATTCTTGATAACATGTAATAAGTATGAAAACTAACCTTTTTATCTCATAAGAATGAGCTTTGGAGCAAGCTATCAACTTATATGAAAACCCTAGCTTCAATATCCAAAGAATTCTTGGAGTCTACTAACCTTAGCAAGACTTCTAACACATGGGTATCTTGATTCTTGCCTCTTGATATTTAACCTCCCTTGGATTTTGGCTTGGATTAGTTTATGGAGTTGAAGAGAGGGTTTTTTTTAGAGAGCCTTTGGATCTGATTTGGTAAAATAAAATGTCCAAATGAAGTGGAATGAAATATTTAAAGCGGAACTTAAAATCTCGTCGGGCAATTCTGCGCCCATTTTGACGGGCCGTCAAAATTCCTACGGACCGTCAAAATGGTCCGTCGAACTGCCCAGTCAAATGTGGTTCACTGTAACCCTTTTGCGCTGGGCTGGTGCAATTTGACGGGCCGCAGAAATTTCTGCGGGGCGTCAAAATTTCTGCGGGCCGTCAAATGGTCTGTTAAAATTTTCTGCTCAGACAGTCTGTCTTGAAACACCCATAACTTTTTACTCCGATGTCACATTGACGAACGGTTTGTTGCGCTGGAAACTAGACTCGATGAACTTCAATTTGGATAAAAGAAACACACCAAAACTCCTCATATTCTAGGAGATATACCTCCCCCAATTTGGAACAAAATCCTATCTGAAAATTTTGTCAAGTTTTCCCAAAGTTCCGACAAACTCCACTCCTTACTTTACTTGTCCTTAAATCCTTCCATAGCTTATTTCATGGGCTTAAACCCCCATAACCATAATATGGGATAATAAATAATCTCATATATCCTATGGTAACTCAAGTTTCCACGATTAGGACAACTAACACCTAACGAATCTCAACGGATGAAACTACGAGGTGTAACATTCTCCCCCTCTTAGGAACATTCGTCCTCGAATGATAGACTCTTGGGGATTCTACAAAAATTTCGCCAGAGTTTCCTTTGTAATATGACACTACCATTCTGTCACAGCAACCTAAAATATATATCGCCTCATACAGGGCTACAACAATAACATCAACAACCGTGGCCACACACGACCAAGAAAACATTGAACAAAGCATCACATACCTGGGGCCAATGGCGTCTCTGCATGAGTCTCCTCTGAAGGTGGAAATAAATGCGGGTACCTGACTTCATGTCTTCTTCCGCTTCCCATGTCATTTTCTCTCTGTTATTATTTCTCCATAAGACTTTAATTGAAGCTACATCTTTGGTTCTGAGTCTCCGTACTTGCCTATCTAGAATGGCAATGGGAACTTCTTCGTAGTATAATTGCTCAGTGACCTACATATCATCTACCGGTACAACTCTAGAAGGATCTCCAATGCACTTACGAAGCATCGATACATGGAAAACTGGAAGGACTGACTCCAAATCCACATGTAAGTCTAATTCATAAGCCACTTGGCCTACCTTGCGTACAATCTCATAAGGTCCAATGTACCGTGGACTAATCTTTCCCTTTTTACCAAATCTCATGACGCCCTTCATTAGCGACACCTTCAAGGATACCCAATCTTTAACTTGGAACTCTAAGTCTCTTCGACGATATTCGCATAGGATTTCTGACAACTCTGAGCTGTTAATAATTGATCCTGTATAAGCTTGCCTTTCTCTATAGCTTGCTGGACCAAGTCTGGCCCTATCAATTTGGTCTCTCCTACTTCGAAGCACCCAATTGGAGATCTACACCTTCACCCATATAAAGCCTCATACGGGGCCATTTGAATGCTAGAATGATAACTATTGTTATAAGAAAATTCAATAAGTGGTAAGTGATAATCCCAACTACCTCCAAAATCCTATATATGCCCGTAGCATATCCTCAAGAGTCTGAATGGTACGTTCAGCTTGCCCATCCATCTGTGGGTGAAATGTCGTGCTAAGGCTCACCTGAGTCCCCAAACCTTCTTGGAAAGATTTCCAAAAATTGGTTGTAAACTGAGTCCCTCTATCGGAGATAATAGAAACTGGAACACCGTGAAGTCGCACTATCTCTTTAACATAAAGCTTTGCATAATCTTCTGCTACAAATATAGTTCTGACCGGCAAGAAATGAGCTGACTTCGTGAGTCTATCCACAATCACCCATATAGAATCATACTTACATCGAGAACGGGGTAAGCCCGTAATGAAGTCCATGTTAATTACTTTCCATTTCCAAGTTGGAATTTCTATAGCTTGCAACAATCCACCAGGCTTTTGGTGCTCAATTTTCACTTGCTGATAGTTAGGACATTGAGCTACGAATTTCACTATATCTTTCTTCATCCCATTCCACCAATATATAGATTTAAGATCATGATATATTTTCGTTGCTCTTGGGTGAACAGAATAACGAGAACAATGGGCTTCTCTCAATATTTGGTGGCGTAATCCTGCAACATCAGGAACACATAACCTGCCTCGGCATCGGAGAACTCCATCTGCAAAAATCTCAAATAATGACTTCTCCTTCTGAGGGAGTGTATTTCCGTAATGAATTAGCATGGGATCTTCGTATTGACGCTCTTTCACTTCCACTACTAGTGACGAGACCGATGCATTTTGAATGATAGCTCCCATACTACCTGAGTCCACTACTCGAACACCTAGGCTAGCTAATTGCTGTAGCTCACGAGCCATCTCTCTTTTCTCTAGCTGCACATCGCATAAACTTCCCATGGATTTACGGCTAAGAGCATCGGCCACAACATTTACTTTCTCGGGATGATACAGGATGTCAACATCATAGTCTTTCAACAATTCCAACCACCGCCGTTGCCGTAAATTAAATTATTTCTGTTCAAAGATATACTGAAGGCTCTCATGATCTGTATAAATATCAACGTGGACACCATACAAATAATGTCTCCATATTTTCAATGCATGAATCACTGTAGCCAGTTCAAGATCATGGGTCGGATAATATTTCTCATGTTTTCGCAACTGCCTTGAAGCATACGCAATCACCTTACCATGTTGCATCAACACACAGCCTAACCCAATGCTTGAAGCATCACAATAGAAAACATAACCTTCCGATCCCTCTGGAAGTGTCAGGACTAGGGCAAAAGTTAACCTATCCTTTAGCTCTTGGAAATTACGTTCACAAGCATTTGTCCATTGAAACTTAGCTAATTTCTGGGTTAGCTTCGTGAGTGGTGCAGAAATAGAAGGAAAGGCTTCTACAAATCTCCTGTAATAACCTGCTAAGCCCAGAAAACTACGGACCTCCGTAGGTGTTGTGGGCCTTGGCCAAGTCTTCACCGCCTCAATCTTTTGGGTATCTACCCGAATACCATTGGCTAAAATAATATTCCCCAAAAAAGGTAACTGAGTGCAACCAAAATTCACACTTAGAAAATTTGGCAAATAACTCTCGAGTTTGAAGAACTCCAAGAACGGTACGCAAATGATCCGCATGTTCTGCCTCGGACCTAGAATATACCAGGATATCATCAATGAACACAGTCACAAATAAATCTAAGAAGAGCCTGAACACATTGTTCATCAAATTCATAAATACTGCCGGTGCATTAGTTAGCCCGAATGACATTACCCGAAACTCAAAATGGTCGTATCTAGTTCTGAAGGTTGTCTTAGGAATATCTTTCTCCCTAACTCGCACTTGATGATACCCGGATCTCAAATCTATCTTTAAAAACCATTTGGCCCTTGCAATTAGTCAAATAAATCATCAATCCTCGGAAGCTAATAGTTATTCTTGGTTTGTCACCTTACTTAGCAGTCGATAGTTAATGCACATTCTCAAGGAGCCATTTTTCTTTTGGGCAAACAACACGGGTGCTCCCCACGGGGATGCACTAGGCCTAATAAAGCCTTTCTCGAGCAAGTCCTTCAATTGTTCCTTCAACTTTTTCAACTCTGCGGGAGCTATTTTATAAGGAGGGATAGATATAGGTTTTGTGTCCGGTAGCACATCAACAGCGAAATCAATCTCCCATTCAGGAGGGACACTTGGAAGCTCTTCCGGGAATACATCCGGAAACTCATTGACCACGGGGACAGTCTAAAGAGTTAGTGATTCAACTTCTATAACTTGAACTTGAACTAGATGGTAAATGAAACCTTTGGCGATCATTGTCTTTGCCTTGAGATAGGAAATAAGCCAACCTTTTGGGGACGCAGTATTTCCTTTCCATTCTAAAACTGGTTCTCCCGGTAACTGAAAGCGAACCATTTTCGTTCTACAATCAACATTGGCATAGCAAGAAGCTAACTAATCCATGCCCATGATAACATCAAAGTCCACCATTTTTAACTCATGTAAATCAACCATAGTACGATGGTCACAAATCCCAACTGCGCAATTTCTATATACTAGGCTAGCTATTACCGGTTCACCAATAGGTGTAGATACCTCAAAAGGTTTGATCGACTCCGGTTTGAACCCAAACCGGCCCGTAATATATGGAGTAACATATGACAATGTGGAGCCCGGATCTATCAAAGCATATACATCATGAGAAAATACCGATAATATACCTGTGACGGCATTGGGGTAAGACTCAAGATCCTGGCATCCAACCCAAGCATAAATACGATGTTGAGGACCACTAGAACTCGGGGCTCTCTCTCTGCCTCTACCATGGCTGACTGGCACATGTGAACTCAGCCCTATAGGGTGTATAGATGATGAAGACCCAGCTGCCGACCCTGAAGGCTAGGCCCTACCCCTGCTACCAAGTGAGGGGCAATCACGCATGATATGGCCTGGCCGACCGCATGCATAGAAAACCTCTGAACCTAGTCGACACTGGCCCCAATGTAACTTCCCACACTGGGAACATCGTGGCACGGGTGGCTCTGCCTGACCCGAATCGCCTCTGATCTAAGAACCTGAAGCCTTGAAACTCTGACTTGGCCCGAAATAAGTAGATCTATCAAATCTGTAGCCTGTAAATCGTGGAGGCGCACTAGTCATAGAATGGCCTGAATGCCTAGAAAACTACTATCTTTGTCCGCCTCTAAACTCACTCGTCAGACCCGAAGATCTAGCCCTCTTGGTATACCCTCAGTCATGCTCACGCTCACTTCTTTGTTGTTGTTGACTTTCCTCTAAATTCTGGGCATGGGCTTGAATGCGTGAAATGTCCATGTTGTCCTGAAGAGACGTAGTCAAGCATCTATCCATCAAATGTGACCCTAGGTCTCTCACAAATCGGTGCACGCGATCACCTATATCCACTACCATAACATACCTAGCCAAATAATTGAAGCGGAGACTATACTCTAAAGCACTCATACTTCCTTGCCCAAGATTTAAGAACTTATTGGCTCTAGCTCGCCGAACCTCTGGAGGCGAGTAGTGTCGGAGGAAGGCATCCATGAATTCTTGCCATACCGGGAGAGGTGCATTGACTCCCCGTGAAACCATCCAAACTGTGTACTAATGAACCACGACATCCCTCAATCTATAGGATGCTAACTCCACCGATTCAATGTTCAAAGCATGCATTAACCGAAGTGTCCTCAAAATCCCATCAATAAAGTTCTAGGGGTCCTTATCCGGCTCCGACCCAAAGAATTCTGGAGGTTTCAGGCTAATAGAATCACGGGCCCTTGCACTAACAACCCTATCACCTTTCCCTATACCTTACCGCTGAGTCTGGGCGGCAACCAACTGAGTAAGTAAATCAATGGCCTTTTTTACATCTTGGCCTGAAGCATTCGATGGAGGAGCTGGGGGTGCTAGAGGTGGGGTTGAGGCTCCCTCATGCTCCTCAGAAATAGGCACTGAGTGGGAGGACTGAGATTAAGCCGCATTCTGGAACTCACTTTCCTCTACAACCGTTGGCCGGGCTCTTTCAGCCCACTTTTCTGCCACTGTTTTTCCCTTTTGGGCTACCGCAGCTTTTCTCTTCACAGGAATTTCTGAAATACATAATACACGTGTCACAACCCAACCCCGTGGGCCATGACTAGTGCCCGAGCTGGACACCCGTATACGTACCTGTTAGATCTAGTCAGACTGAAATTAAGAACTGTATAGAACTTATGAAAGCATCTAAAGATTCATAACGCCACATATCATAAACCTGTCTCCTGAGGAGTCACAGCTAACCAATACATAATATGATACGCAAGCCGACAAAGCTGCCACTACATGTCAATATGATACGCAAGCCGACAAGGCTGCCACAACATATCAATACCATACGCAAGACGACAAGGCTGCCACAACATGTCAATACCATACGTAAGCTGACAAGGCTGTCACAACATGTCAATACCATACGTAAGCCGACAAGACTGTCATTACATATCAATACCATACGCAAGCCATATAGACAGAGCAGAACAAAACTTATACACAACCCACACATATGTCTACAGACCTCTAAGAGTGTCAATAGTGAAACATGACGGGACAGGGCCCCGCTGTAGCCCTGGATAAACATACATATATATATATATCAAATGATCTGTATCAAAAGTCTAGGCTCCGGAACAATGGAGCTCTCCAAGACAGCTGAGTAGAAATCCTAAGCTGGAGGATCACCAAATCGAGTATCTGTACCTGCGGGCATGAAACGTAGCCCCCCGAAGAAAGAGGGTCAGTACGGAATATGTACTGAGTATATAAAGCATGTGATACAGTAAAGAGGATCATAACTGAAATAGAGGTCACTGGAGACAAATATGACATTCAAATACCAATACATTTGCCTTATGAAATGTAAATCATGCATATCAATATCATATATCATATATCATACCCGACACATTATGGGACTCGGTGAATAAAGTCATCCTTGGCGCCATAATCACATCATCATATCATCACATCATCATATATATATATACCCGGCCCTCTAGTGAGGGGCTCGGTGAACAATGCAGTGATACTGTGCACGAGAACATACCCGGCCCGGGACTCGGTGAATGATATATTGAGGCATACACGAGCAGAGTAGTGAGCAACCATATGCAAACTAAGTCATATCTGAGACTCAATAGAATAATCAAAAATGAACCATCGTTTGATAATCAAGACAATAGTCATATCAAGTATCCTTCGAATGTCACTATGGATTATATCAAAATAGATCTGCTGGAATCGTAGACACGTATCAAGACAAAATAAAATAAGTTTTGGGAATCAAGTACATTAGCCATCTTAGTGTCTCTAAGAATAGGAGCTTTTTTTTTTAAGTCATATATACGTCGTCTATTTGTTTCATAAAGATCATGCCAAAAAGAAAAAAGGGTTAGATTTACATACCTTAAGTTGCCAATATAAACCCAAAACGAACTCGTCGTAATGCTGATGCTAATCCTATAACAAGGAAATACATGTATGACTTTAGATTGCTTTCGTATATTATGTATATCAATTGATAAGTTGATCCTAAAACGAAACAGGTAGCATCTCCCCAATATTGCGAGTATCTCCGAATTCCATATATCACAATAACAGCCAAAATAACGAAAATAAATCTCAACAACACCACATATATACCCATAATGACTTCATAATACTTTATAATGATCGTCAAGCTCGAAGTAGGATTTGTACAACCCATGTCACCTTTTGTATGCTCCTTTCTTAACTTAATAACATTCTCAACAAGATATGGAAGTAATTTACTACAAATTCTATCCTTATATCATATGATTATAACAAGAAAACAGCCCACAAACTCAACTCTTTCCAAATGACGATTTTATTCTCAAGTTCGTGTTTATTTCATCAATTCCTATATCGATACTTGTATACACTTCTTTATTTTCGTATATACATAGTATAACAACAAGCACAATAACAATAACTACAGCCAATTCCACAATATTCCAGCACACCAAACAATTTATAACAACCACCAAACAGTCCATATGATAACAATAACAATTTATCCGATTTCCCGCAATTAATTCTGTAGTTCTCATCTCACAATTTAACTATGACCGGGATGAATTTAAATATACCTAGGATAGGAGATTCTTACCTTGTATGCCAAGAAATTATCTTCTTCCACCTTATTTCACTGAGATTAATTTTCGATCCGCTTAAATAAGGAAACGTTGCTGCTATGCTCAAAGTAGAACGCTGCTGTTTGCTTACCATAAATAGAACGTCGCCACACCCATATACTTTGCTACATGTATGTAATTCCAAAAGAAAGAGATTGTTGCATAGTATATAAATTGTTCTCGTGACAATAACATTCCTCCTACTCCCTTATGACATTATTTTTCCACTAAACAAATGATACCTTCATATATATATATCCCTTAAGGAGTTATAGGGTCCACATGGACCACTCTTATAAATATTACCTGATCCTAAGAGTGACACCACATATATTATCCACTTAGTCACTTGTTGTATTTCTTCCACGTGGGCTGCCCACTACAATAGTCATCCATAGTAGATTAATTATCCGATTAATCTCCCACTAATGTCCAACATTTCACTAATTATTCACATAATTAATTTTGTGCTCTCAATTTACTTAAATAATCATTTTTAACATACTCCATTTATTCATTATCATGACCATGTGATATAGCACTAGTCCATAGTCTCATTTTCCACACATAAAAATATTATTTTCAATCACCGTCATCACAGTTTTAAGTCCTAAATCATTTCGGGACTTCTTTCCTTGTATACAGCGAGTTCTTGATTTTTATGCTTGAATATAAACAAATTCTCCAGGCTCGGGTAAATTTTCTCATGTTGGACGATTAAATGTTCTAGTCCAAAAATATGGGGTATTATAGCTTAAACCGTATTTTACTCAAATAAATGTTAAAACTCGACAAAATTTATTTTCTTCGATGGGTTTAACTTCAAATCCTTACGATACACATGTACCATCACTTTAACCACCTATAAGCTTGGGGGATAACCTCGTGTCCATTACTAATATCATTTAACTCGCACACTTTCCCATGCATGAGAATACGGGATGTAACAACATGGTTAGGAAAAAATAAATTCTTATATCATGGCTCTATCGCACGATCTTATGAAGAAAGAAGGTCATTCATTCCTAAAATGCCCGCAACCTCGTGTTTATAAGAGTGGCGCGCAACACATCCATAAACAAGACTCTACTAGACACGGCTCGTAGACACACCCTAGGACAGAACTCCTCTGATACCACTTTTGTCATGACCCAACCGGAGGGCCATGATGGGCACCCGGTGCTAACCTACATGGGCACCTCTTATCATACATTCATATTTACATCTAGGTGAGCCACATATCTTAGTCATAACTTCTATCCATTATTCATGCTAATCTCATTGGGCAACAATGCATTCATATCATCATTAACAACTATACCCATATCAATATACGAAAGCCGATAAGGCTATCAAAATGATATACAAAATATAAGCCGACAAGACTAACGACAGCTAATCATATACAACTGTCTATGAGCCTCTAAGAAGAGTATGTCACATCATATAGCCGGGACAGGACCCCTCTATGCCCATAGGTATGTACACAAAATAATAATACCAAAATTTGTAGCTCCGGATGAAATGGAGCTCCTTTATCCAGTCCCTGAAAAGAAATCTATGGATCAAGCCTGTCTCCCTCTCCACCTGCGGGCATGACGCAGCGTCCACAAATAAAAGGACATCAGTACGAATAATGTACCAAGTATGTAAAGCATAATCAACATCATAATAAGAGCATAAGAGATAGCATAAGAAATATCATAAGATGGGAGAATTAGGAGATAGTAGCCATCATCGTAATTACTTACTTGTCATTCATCGGGACCTTCCATTTCTAATGCGTGCTCGTGTACATACATATATACATATACATATATCCACATCCGTATCCATATTCGTATCCGTATTCATATACATATTCGTATCCATAGCATACCCGACCATGAAGGTTCGGTGGTTTCACATACCTGGCCATGACAAGGCTCGGTGTCATACATACCTGGCCCTACCAAGGCTCAGTGTTATCCGTACCCAACTGCAGTGGTGTGCGCACAATAGGTATCACACCCGGCCATATAAGCTCGGTGTTACATAATAGTCATACATATATAAATTCGTATACGTAGGACTTCATAAGTATCATCGTCATCATTGACATCATCATTTTTGTTATATCTATCCTTAGAGGATCAACTATCATATAAAAGAGGCAATAGAATCGTGAACGTATCGAGAATCGTAAGCTTTGTTAATCTTAGAGATAGAGTCATTTGGAAGACATTATGGAACTCATGAAAGGATACATATACCAAGGGAACCATGCCTTAATGAAAGAAGGGTTAGCCTTACATACCTCGTTGTCTTCTTAACTACTTAACGTTCCCCGTTAAGCTTGAATAATCTACATTTAGAAGGATTCATACCATGGTTAAGCCTTAATGATACTCCTAATTCAAACTAGACTAATTCATGACCTAATGAAAATTGGGCAGCATTTCCCCTATTTCGTCAACTTCCACCATATCACAAAACAACTCCCAACAACCGCAATAACATCAATAATACACTCATAATATCATAATCAAGTGATCACACTTTATTAAGCCTTCAAAATTCATTCTTATGTTTAACTCATGCTAGCAACTTCATACCCATTTTAGCACATTTTCATATAATTCTTCTTTATCACCATTATTACCTTCCATAGCAATATTATATCCATATCATACTAAGAATCATAACTCAAGTTTGCATACTATCACACCCCACCCTTGGTAGGGCGTGATCGAGCGAACCAACTTATAACTTACATCCTTCGTGTCTCAAATGGAAACAATAGGATCGAGAGGCTAAATGCAAATATAATATCATGCATACGTATATGTACATTGGACCCATGATGCCAACATTACTAGCGTCACACTATGACTAAGTTGTACACAGGAACTGTCTGCAAAGCCTCTATGAACATGACAGAAGTATACATGTCGGGATAGGGCCCCCGACATACCCTGAAGGTACCTGAAGGCAGCCTACTATGGAAGATCCTTGTCTCGTCTATCTACACCCGCGGGCATGAACACAGCGTCCACAAGAAGGGACGTCAGTACGAACAATGTACTTAGTATGTAAGGCATGAATAGTAACATATTAAGAAATACCGAACATGGAAAATTAATATAATGAACGTATGGGGATAAAGTAATATAAACAAGATCAACTTGTGCCTTTGAATGCCCTTTTAAGGCGAATGTCGTGCATGCTTAGCTTTTTAAGAATTTTTCCACACATATACATACATATATAATATCTCGTCCGGTCGTTAAGGCGCGGTAATATGTACATAGATACATATATTTATATACATATAGCATCTTACATGGTATTATCTTACCCGGCCCTTTCGGGACTCGGTGTTATCTTACCCGGCCCTTTCGGGACTCGGTGTTATCTTACCCGGCCCTTTTGGGACTCGGTGTAATCCCCAACTGATCAGAGGGAGGCAACACATACATACACACACACACACACACACACACACATATATATATATATATATACATATATATAAATGCATAAATGAAATCAACATCATCATTAGCATTACCATTATCATCATATGAATCCTTGAAGGATCAACCATCGCAAGATGAAATTAACGACGTCACGGGAGCCTCGAGAGTCATGAACTTAGGTAACACTGGAAATAGAATCGTTATCATCGCTATGTCTCACCTCGAAGGAACGAGTAACATGAGGTGAGGCCATCAACAATAAGTACGATTAAGGGATTCATGGAATGGCTCAATAATCTCATAATGCCCTCAAATTATAGCTTCGGAGTTTCAAAAGAAGAGAATCATCATCATCGTCACAATCATCATAAAACATATTCCATTTAACATCATAAGAGGCTTTAAGAGTCATGAACTTTGAGCTTTTGAAAACAAGGGTATTATGGAAACATTTATGGAATCATAACATAGGAATCATGCCTTTGAAAGAAAGGGACGAGCCTTAACATACCTGTTCAACCTCTTATTAGCTACGCTTATTCGTCCGAGCTCGCAAGTCTACATTTAAGAGAATTTACACTAACGTTAGCCTCTTTATCGCACACTTATTCCAAGTTTCAAATCAAACTATTCTATATTCTGCCGTAAATCGGGCAGCATTTCCCCTGTTTATATGCCTAGCCTGAATTCTCAATTCAACAACCAACAACAACAATAACAATAAGAACATTAATAACATCATTTCCCATATCAAATTATTCCATAGAACATCCCATATGGTGTTTGCCCCATATTTCCACCAGCAGAATTACTTTACAACAATTTAATAACTCCTCTTCCGTAATTAAACCAAGATTAACGTTAATAACAAGAGATTCATACCTTTATCTCGATAATAATGCTATATATTCACTCCTCCACCTTGAACTTAAGCCACAACACCTCAATACACAATTTTGTTGTCGCAACTATATGCCGTCTGGACCGAGATTTGAGAATTATACCTGGTTTCGGGCTAAAAAGTTGATGATGGAAAGTTGGGGAATTTTCTGGAAGGTTTAAGGAGGTTTTGGGTGTGTTTGGTTGAAAAATAAGGGGGCCTCCCCTTTTATAGAACGGTCCGGGTTCTGCCTGGACCGACTTAAAATTAACTCAGCGCGATCGCGCCCTCTTTGGGCGCGTTCGCGCAGCCTTAATTTTCTGACTGCGCGTTCGTTCAGTAAAAAGGTCATAACTCTTGATACTGATATTGTGTGAGGTCCCAAGACATATGGTTGGAAAGCCATTTCAATTATCTACAACGTTCATTCTTGGTGTTTTTCCAAATTCCAAACTTATAATGTCGTTTTGGCCCCTCCAAGTCAGATCATCCAAAAATGTTTCCTTAAACCGTCCTTTTGGAGGGCTTATGCCCATATTTGGCTTATGGGTCCTTCTTAGGACTTACTCAACTTTCTATATACTACTCATATGTCTATTCACATGTCCTTTATAAAACTCCAGCGTGTGGGCTCCACTTGGCTTACAGCAACGAGGGCTTTTCGGCAAGTGACATATGAACCGATGCACCCCATATGGTCTCCACATATCATATATATGCCATTATTCACTCTTATAATATAACCTTTCTCCTTAATCCTCGCATGACTTTACTCTTGTTCGGGCTCACACTAAGCTGTCTACAGTCTATGTAGCGCAAAATTTTCCGGGGTGTAACATTCTTCCCCCCTTAGGAACATTCGTCCTCGAATGATGCAGTATTGCCTACCCACGACATCATCTTTCACTTCTTTTCCCTCATGTACATGATCGGAATTTAACTTGTATCTCGCTCTCACTCTGTCCTTATTATTATAGCCTTGACTTGTTGTGCTGTAACTATTCGTCATCCTATAAGTATTCTTTTTTTCTCACTTTGTGTTCCTTGTTAGTGGGAAATTACCTTTCTCATTTATGGCGTCCTCTTTGCGTTTACTCCTTCGGTACCATCTCGGGCTATCCTTTTATACTCGTTGATTTTTAAGTATGCACTTTACTGACTTCTGGTAGCTCGTTAGTCAGGCTCCCTATTCCCTTACATTCCTGCCACTGCCTCTCTTACCTTTACATTCCAATGGCTTATTCAACATTACTTTGTCGCTAATGTGCATAATGGTTGTGTTTCTTTCCAAGGCCAGTTATACCGATATCCGAAATACGTAATGTTTCTTCGCCATTTATTACCCTTCGCAGTACAGTTACATTTATGAAAAACTTATAATTCGAGTTCAAGCTAAATCCTTGGGCTCCTGCCACAACTTTTTCTTTAGCTTCCTGCCACAACTGTTTCTTTAATCTCCTTCCCTCAAATCTCGAAATATAACCCAAAAGCATAGGGCTACAGCAATTCTTACTCCATTATGACTCTCTTACAACATATATATATCTAGCTTTGATTTCCCTGTACCGACGGTCATTTCATCCGTTGTTATTCCTTATTGGCTTTCTGATGTGGCCTTTTTGCAATTATAGTTGGGCATAGCTTCACGTTGATGGTTCATATAACTCCATAGCATATGCTCTCATGTTTAGTATAATTAGTAATCCGTGAGATGTTTTCTAATATCCGGTAAACTCTTTTATTTACATCCATAAGAGCAGCGTTCTTCCTCTCTTTGGAAATTACCAAACTACTAATCGTGGTTGCTTTTGTTACAATAGTCGTCCATTCCGGTGCTAAAATCCTTTATTTTTTGTCATCCTTAGATTTGTTATCCTCTCTATCATCCTTGTGAATTTGACTTGGAAACCTTTCTTGCTCTCTTTATTACCCTTTTAGGACATGTCGCCGCATACTTAGGTACGGCGCAATTTTTGCCCGATACGGGGGTTTCAAACCATGGCCTAGAAATGTCGTAGCTGATGTCGGCGTAAAGCATTCTCTTAAGGTGTCTTCCATACTTTCTTCCTATGTCTGTCTCACGGTACACTTATTGTTAACTTGTTTCTACTTCTTTCTGATACCTTCCTGACATGCCAATACGCCTCCAGCTAATAAATTTCTTCTTTTGGAGCTTGAGAGCATCCCAATTCTTTCCAAGTCTAATATGCTCTTCCCCCCTTAAGGAGGTCCTTATATACCAATAACCTTCAAGTATCCAGCGTCTTCACTGCTTATCTACCATCCTTCACGATCTTCCCAAGGCCGCGTTTTCGCCATCATATGGTCTGACTTATCTATCTTTTTGCTAGTTACACTCTCGTATTCAATTGGGCTACTTTTAAGGGTTAGGTCCAATTCCGATGCCTTCTTTTTCGTCTTTTCACACCTCTGTCTTTTATGACTAACGGTTCCTGGACCTGTAAGTTAATGATGAGATTCACCGCATCATTTATGAAGTATTTGATTATACCTTATTCCTCGTCTCTCTTCCCGACTTTGCTTATAACATATCTTAAACTTCTTACCCTGAGTTTTTCTTCCATTTATGTCTACATCATCATTTTTTGTAAATATTTCCATACCCTACCATCCATTACTAGTCCTTTCGCCCGCTTATCTCACTTGTTTATAATTCTTCTTAACTACGCGTTTGTGTTGCAGCTGTGCATCCAAGTTTTCCGAGTGTCCTGCTACTTCTCGCTCTTAGCACAGAATTCTTACAATTTACGCTCTCTCCATCCTCGTTCATCGAGCCTTTGTCTGTCTTTCTGATGCCACGGCCAGGTTGTCTTCCATGCACATTCTTTACATTTCATTCTATTTTCTCGGTGATCGAATCTCTCGGTATTTACAAGAATTCTTGTCCCATGTCATTACTTTTCTAGTCATATGTGTCGCCCCATCATCTTCGTTCTTATCTCGATGATTGATCGGTTTCCTACCGCCAACTCGTTATAGTATCTTGTGTACCCCCGTGGTTGAAGGTTTCCAGTTACTTTATTCCTAGATGCTCTCCTCTTTATTCAATCAGCCCATTAGTATACCTTTGCTACTTTCACCCTTAACCTTTCTTAAGTTCATTCCTCCTCGAGCACCCTTCTCCTCTTGTTATTTACAGTATCGGCTCCGAAGTTCGTGAAATATTCCTTTCAACGTGCAAATCCGTCTTATTCTTAAGTCATCTTTTAGAAAAGCTTCCTCATGTCCGAGGAAACCGTGTCAATTTGACCACACATTTATCCCTTTATATATCTACCTTTCGAGAGTTGCAAATCTTTTAACATCGTTGCAAGGCTTAATCATCCTTTCTCTTACTTCACATTCCTCGTCATGGTTATTATCCTTTTAGCCCCACTTATCGAAATTTGTTCTCTAGCCCCACACATTCCTCTTTTATTCCATACTACCACACTTTATCTCTTTCACATGCCTACCTTCGAATTTGTTTTACCCAAATAGTCCCGTGCTTTGCCTGTCGTCTCTCATGAAGGCTTCGCTCACTCTCATATCTCACTTCTCTCTTCTTTTCTCAAGACATTCTAATCTTTTCACTTCTTATATACATACTCACTCCCTTCCTTTCCCCGATGTTCTTGCATTAGGACCTTCCAACTCTGACCTACAATAATAATAACATCAACTTACCTTGTAACGTCCATGCCATTTTTGTCACTTGAACTTCATTACCTTATTCAATTAATATCTTCCATATACCGCAACGTCAGTTGCTGGGATACACATACCCGCTGATACAGCCATAAATGGGATATCATACGCATACATATGTATATTTCCTAACGTGTTACACCTCGGAAAATTTTCCATTCATGTACAGTGAATATACTGATGAAGGGTACGACGTATGCAATGTTTTGATAAGTAAGGAATGACATTTGATGATTCTAAATGAGAGTTCAAAGACATTCGATGTAAAAGAAGAAAGTTTGCCAAGAGGAGGCAAGACATACATTATGTATCGGAGAGGATTTACGAGTAACGATGTATGATGATTTAATGATGCTTTTAAGAAGAGTTACAATGTCCCTTAGATTGTTAATGAAGTGATAAACAAGTGTTAAGAAGGTTGTATAAGGATTGGAGATCAAACGAAACGACGAGAACTACTTTGGAAAAAGCTGTGAGTTCCACGGCCAGGATTCACGAACCGTGAAACCTTCCACGGACCGTATACTGGTTCGCGGAATACCCAACAGAGATAATGTCTGGTCAGTGGTGAACCACGGCCACTTCCATGAGCCGTACAATGTTCCACGGACCGTGAAAGTGTCCGTGGAAGTCCCGACGAGCTGAACAAGTTCTGATTATATATGTGTGATCCCACTTCAATTATTTCATTTCACACACACTTCTTCATCTCTCAAGACCTCTAAAAGGTTCCATACACTTCATCCACAAGAATCCAATAGAAATTGATGATCAACTTCATCAAACCAACAAGAATCAAGAGCATGAAACCCATTAAAGTCATCTAAGCCAAGAAATTTCAAAGGAAGTGAGTTAGGGTTTTTGGTGCAAGAAGAGTATTGCTACTCAAGGCTTGTTCCTACAATATCTATGGTAAGTTTTATGATATTTTCATGATGTTTAAGATATTGAGAACTTGAAACACTTGGATTGTTGAAGAATATAGAAAATGGGTCATAAATGTAGGAATAGTTGAGTAGTAGTTTGGAATGAATCATGAATATGGATATGTTGTAATCGTAAGTAGATTATGAATCACATTTAGAGCATGGAATGAGCATTATACGTGAAAGAACGTAATAGTGAATTATGACCATGATTATGGGGAAATTGAAGTGAAATTGTTAAATGTGGATAATGTAGATAAATGTTGGTTGTTATTTATGATATTATGAATGATGTTACAGATGTTTGGGAGTTGATATAGAATATGGGAAAAGTTGTATAAACAAAGGAAATGCTGTCCAAATTTTCCTAGAAATAGTAAGCACGTTTAAGTAATCGATTGGCTAACGTTCATACGACTTCTCTTGAAGGTAGAAACGTGAATATTGAAGGGGAACGATCAAGCGGTGGAATAGCTAAAGGAAAAAGGTATGTAAGGCCAGTCCTTTCTTTCCAAGGCATGAATCTTATGGTATGAATCCTCCTATCTCTCCATGATTTTCCTACATATTGAGAACTATGAATCTACGAGTATAAAGGACTTCATATGAGATAAAGAAAAGAGATACGTTACAAGCATGACAATGTCGAAGATGAATCTAAGTCTAGAAGTCATAAAGCTCCTGATATGATATTCCTACGAAGTTAATGATCCTTATATGATTCCTATGATAGTATTTTCCTTACCTCTCCATGACTTTCCTACCTTTCGGAAAACTAAGAGCCTATGTTCATGAATATCCATAGGGGATAAGATAAGAGGTAGGTTACGAATGCGATAATGATGATGAGGAGTCTAAGTCTAAAGATTCTAAGGCCTATGATATTATGGTTCTACAAGGCTAATGATCCACATTATGATCCATTGATGTTGTACCTTGACTACACTCACCTTACATGCTAATTCCTTCAAGGTGAGGCATAATGCTTATGAATTCTCCATAATGGAACTGGGGGGGCTCTCGACCTTATGTCACCCCGACATTTTTATAGATTGTCTATAAGCTCTAATACATGCTCTATGACCAATGTTCCGAAAAGTTACGAGTCTATGTTCATAGAGGATTTTACATGAGATAAAGGTAAGAGATATGCTATAGATACGACGATGGTAACGATGAGCCTAAGTTAGAGATTATAAAGGCTATTATGCAATATTATTACGAAGTTCGTGCTACGAATACGATGCGATTCTCATAGATTATCCTTAAATCAAAATGTATGCTCCATGAAAGGTTATGATAAGTTTATTAGACATATGTGATGATAATGATGACGATGTTGATAGTGATGATGATAATGATGACGATGATAATAGTGATGACGCTAAAGATATTTATGGGCTTTTATGTATATATCTATATGTGTGCTTATGTATGACTATTATGAAACCCCAAGCTTATAAGGTCTGGTAGAATATGTAGATATAGACATAAACCTGAAGCCCTGGTAGGGCTAGGTAGACATAACCCTAAAGCCTTGGTAGGGCTAGGTAGATATAACCCTAAAGCCCTAGTGGGGCCAGGTAGACATAACCCTAAAGCCCTGGTAGGGCCAGGTAGCTATAACCCTGAGCCTTGGTAGGGCCAGGTAGATATAACCCTAAAGCCTTGGTAGGGCCAGGTAGCTATAACCCTGAGCCTTGGTAGGGCCAGTGTCACACCCTAATCTTTCTAGGGTGTGATGGGCACCCAACCCCATATTCGGAGCCTAGCGAACCCGCTGACTCTTATTACACTCCTAGTCTCTCAAATAACAAAATGAAATACATAGTAGAGGCTTTTAGAAACATTCTTTTCATCGTTCTCAAGTCAAGAAAAATCTGTAATCATACGAAACTCATAACATGATGCATAATGACACATCGGCTGGTGGAGCCGCTTGCAAGACTGACATCCTATAGCCACGACTCTGTCTGCAAAGTCTCTAACATCAATCAGGAATCTTAACATATATACTCTGACTCGGCAATACTTCGGAAGAAGATGGAGCTCGCCAATCCCGCTGGAACATCTTCTAGGAATATCTTCTACTCATCTGTAAACACCTGCGTGGCATGAAACGCAGCCCCCGAAGAAAGGGGGTCAGTACGGAATATGTACTGAGTATGTAAAGCATGAAACACAGCAAACAGAGCCACAGACGGAATAAAAGTACAGCAGGTAAGTGCACTGTTCAGAATACCAAAATGCTTACTTTTAAAACACAAATCATGCATGTCAAAATCATATATCATATATGCATATAACAGATCCCGGCCCTCTAGTGAGGGACGCGGTGAATAGAATCATCATATGCCATTCTGTCCGCCACCCCCATATCATCATATCATCATATACATATATACATATAACAAATCTCGGCCCTCTAGTGAGGGACGCGGTGAACAATGCAGTGGAAGGCGCACGATAACAGATCCTGGCCCGGGAATCAGTGAAGGATATATTGAGGCATGCACGAGCAGAGTAGTGAGAAACTATATGCACATAAAACAATTTTAAGACTCGATGGATAAGTACATAAATCGACACTTGAGGATCATAAACACGTTTCGAGTCAATCCGAGTTAATATGAGAAAGTTATGGATGATATCCCTTACAGAAACCTCTTTGAACGTTTCAAAAGCTATCTTTGGAAAATCAAAGCAATAGTCATATCAAGTAACTTTCGAGTATCACTATGGATCAAATCAAAATAGAACTTTTGGAACCACACACACGTACCAATGCATAGCAAAACAGTTTTCGGAAGTCAAGAACATTAGCCAACCTAGTGGCTCTAAGAATAGGAGTTTCTTTGAAATCATACATATACATTGTCTGTCTGTTTCACAAGGATCATGCCAAAAGAAAGAAAGGGTAAGCCTTACATACCTGTTCCACGTCCTATTAGCTACGCTTATTTGTCCAAGCTCACTAGTCTACATTCAAGAGAATTGACACAATCATTAGACTCATCGCCATATACTTGTCTTAGTCCTTCAAATGAATTCATTTACAATCTACTGAAATTTCGGCAGCATTTCCCCTGTAAATTCAACCAACCCCGAGAATTTAACTCGACCAATTTATCAACAACAATCCGAGAATTCAACTCGGCCAAATTATCAACATTAATCCGAAACCTTCCAAACTTAATAAGGACAACAACAATGCATTCCTTTCTTCCAAATTCATGAACCACACAAACAATCTACACATTAACAACTTCATTCTCATAATTATAAGAAACCATACTAATGGCACATTAACTTCTTCAAAAATCCCGCAACGGTTACAACTTCATTTCAAGCCATCAAACCTTCATTTTTATTATGGAATCCACAACAACAACAATCAAACTACTAAATAAAATCAATTCATCTTATCTTACTAACACACACTCTATATTCGGCCATAACCTCCACATCCATATTTCATGAATTTCATCCATTTCTAGACACTACAATACTCCCAAATCATCCATAACACATGAAAGAGAAGATTAAACCTTACCTTTTTCCACTTGTCTTCTGACTCGGCTAGGGTTGTATATTGCACAAATGAATGGTTTGATTTCTCCAACAACTCCTTTATTTTAATAAGGACCTTCCAATTGGTTGAAATGCTAGAAGAAAATTATTTTTCTTGATCAATTTTTCTTGTTCCTTGTTCGGCTAGGCCTTTAGCCGAATGCCTTTTTTCTTTCCTTCAAGTTTCTTGTGTTGGAATGATGAATAATTGTCTTGCTTTGTAAGCTCTCATATATATATATATATATATGCATAGCCCATACAAGGGTGGCCACATGCCCCCACTATGGCTTGAGTTAATTGACTAGCCATGGGTGGGACCCACACATAAGCCACACGGCCAAGAGTGGCCCTTTCATGAACCTTCTTGAAGTTTTTGTGAAATTTCCTTTTTGCCCCTAGCCTTCCACAATATTACCATGAACCACCTTGTGAATTTCCCTTTTTACCCTTAGCCTTTCTCAACATTTCCACACTAATGAACAACTTGTATATTAAAATAACTCTGAAAAATAGTCTTGCCCTCAACTTAACACGATTATCTTGAAATACCCGAATGTACAAGATACGGGATATAACAGCCAGGAAGATATAACCCTGAAGCCTTGGTAGGGCCAGGTAGCTATAACCCTTAGCCTTGGTAGGGCCAGGTAGATATAACCCTGAAGCCTTGGTAGGGCCAGGTAGCTATAACCCTGAAGCCTTGGCTGGCCAGGTATGTACATGATATAAATATGTATATGCTATGATTATATATATGATATATGTACGAAAAGCCCGGAAAATATGTATGTGATATTGTCGAGCCACCACGTGGCCGAATGCGGATAACGTTAATGTTTATGAGTAGATACGGTATTAGGATATATGTATGATACGATGATGTATGCACCATGATGATACATGTACTATGGTTATATATGGTATAGGCATGAAAGGTATCCTCTCTTAAAATTCAAGCAGATTATATCTTCATCTTGTGTATTATGATTTCTCTGTGATATTCATTTCATTCATGCCTTACATACTCAGTACAATATTCGTACTGACGTCCGTTTTCTTTGGACGTTGTGTTTATGCCCACAGGTAGACAGGGAGGCGACCCAGGTTTATAAAAGCTGATAAGCAGAGTTTTGAAAGCACTCCATTATTCCGGAGGTGCCATTGATTTATCATTTTATGTACATGTATGTTTTGGGCACGACGGGGTCCTATCCCATCCACATGTCTAGTATTCTAGTAGAGGCTCATAGATACGCAGTGTGGGTTATATGGTCTCACGAGATTACTACTGTACATGTATATATATATATATATATATATATATATATATATATATATATATATTATCATTTTGATAGCCTAAAGGCTTATGTTTATAAGAGCATCTCTGTTTCCAAATGAAACATGATTTTCTTATGATTTGAGTATGAGTTTGATAAAAGAAGGCTTAATAAGTACGATGAGTAGCAGAACGAGTGGTGCTCGGTGGTTAGCCCCGGGTACCCGTCACGGCCCCTAGTCGGGTCGTGACATAACGCCTCGCTTGCAAGGTATTTCCAAACGCTACTTAAACTCATCCTAATTCTAGAGTTGTGATGCACTTTCTTTCTCTTCACCGGTCTAGTCTACCTCATCCTACGCGACCTCTTAAGGTTTCCGCCCACTCCGCATACTCTAATTTCCCTTAGGCTACTCTAGCTTCCCATCTGCCTCCTATGTCTGACTTTGTAAGATTTTTAGTATACTTCCCAGAGGGTCACCCATCCTAGGATTTCTCTCACCCCAGCACGCTCAACCTTGAAACTCTGATGAAATCCGGTGCGTTAATGCTGGTATGTTCGTGTCCACCTCACCGTATGACCTTCATCACATAATCTGGAGCAAGTTGAAGTCTTATAAGATTTCCAAATGTTCTCGTAATGCCTCTCCCTCCGAATTAGAAAGGATCTCTTACTCTTCCGACTACACAATTTCCATTTTGGCCTTTTCAATCCTCAATATCACCTTTCACCTATGCGTATGACTACGTTCCATCTGAGGTTTCCAGATTCCCAGTAGTGGCGAAAACACCTTGGTCGCCGTTATTCATAAACACTTGGCTATTAGCCCCTTTGGATTTCCGCTCGCCGTTGTCAAATGCTAGTCTACAGAAATTACACATACATAGAAAATACCAATAAATGCTCATATACATGTAGTCGATCGGTCTCTAGTCTAATCTGGTGGACTATAAGGTGAAGTGTGCTCCTCATCATCGTCTACCCACCATCTGCTCGTCTGGCCTTCATCATCTCTCTCATCTGAGCCGAAGGGTATAGATAACTGGGTAACTCCTGGATTACCGATGGCCAGGATAGAGGGCTAGAGTAATCTGTAACACTCACCGGAAAGGCTAGTCTGACGTAGTGCTCTACCATAGGAGCAGCTGGTTCGGCCTCAGGAATCTCCTCCTCCGGTGTCCCAGACGAATACTCGGACGGATCTTTGTCATAACTGCCCTCAGGGGGGATCCTCCTCTCTGGGTGTCAAAACTCTGGAGAAATCGTCGCTGGGTCCTCCGAGGGATCAGTCTCAATGGAATAACTGAGGCTCCTCCGACTCGATCCTGGAGCCTGGAGTCCTGGATATACTCTAGGGGCCTTCTTAGCACCCCACTGTCTGAAGCTGATCTCTTCATCTCTCGTCAGTCTGCACTTACCTGTAGGAAAAGGATCAGAAGCGATCTTTCCTAGACTCTGGCTCTATCGCACGATCTAAGATGGAAAAAAAGGTCAATCATTCCTAGATGCCCTGTAGCCTCCTGTTTATAAATGCGAACCAACTTATAACTTACATCCTTCGTGTCTCAAATGGAAAAAATAGGATCGAGAGGCTTAATGCGAACATAATATCATGCATACGTATATGTACATTGGACCCATGATGCCAACATTACTATCGTCACACTATGACTAAGTTGTACACAGGAATTGTCTGCAAAGCCTCTATGAACATGACTGAAGTATATAAGTCGGGATAGGGCCCCCGACATACCCTGAACAAAATCATACATACATATATATATATATATATATATATATATATATATATATATATATATATACTCGGCAGTGCTCCAAGAAAAGATGGAGCTCACCAATCAGAACTGGTACCTGAAGGCAGCCTACTATGGAAGATCCTTGTCTCCTCTATCTACACCTACGGGCATGAACGCAGCGTCCACAAGAAGGGACGTCAGTACGAACAATGTACTTAGTATGTAAGGCTTGAATAGTAACATATTGAGAAATACCGAACATGGAAAATTAATATAATGAACATATGGGGATAAAGTAATATAAACAAGATCAACCTGTGCCTTTGAATGCCCTTTTAAGGTGAATGTTGTGCATGCTTAGCTTTTTAAGAATTTTTCCATACATATATAATATCTCGTCCGGTCGTTAAGGCGCGGTAATATGTACATAGATACATATATTTATAGACATATAGCATCTTACAAGGTATTATCTTACCCGGCCCTTTCGGGACTCGGTGTTATCTTACCCGGCCATGTAGGCTCGGTATCATCTTACCCGGCCCTTGTGGGACTCGGTATCATCTTATCCGGCCCTTTCGGGACTTGATATCATCTTACCCGGCCCTTGTGGGACTCGGTATCATCTTATCCGGCCCTTTCGGGACTCGATATCATCTTACTCGGCCCTTTCGGGACTCGTTGTTATCTTACCCAGCCATTTCGGGAATCGGTGTTATCTTACCCGGCCCTTTCGGGACTCGGTGTTATCCACAACTGATCAGAGGGAGGCAACACATACATACATACACACACACACACATATCTATAAATATAAATGCATAAATGAAATCAACATCATCATTAGCATTACCATTATCATCATATGAATCCTTGAAGGATCAACCATCGCAAGATGAAATTAACGACGTCACGGGAGCCTCGAGAGTCATGAACTTAGGTAGCACTGGAAATAGAATCGTTATCATCGCTATATCTCCCCTCGAAGGAACAAGTAACATAAGGTGAGACCATCAACAATAAGTACGATTAAGGGATTCATGGAATGGCTCAATAATCTCATAATGCCCTCAAATTATAGCTTCAGAGTTTCAAAAGAAGAGAATCATCATCATCGTCACAATCACCATAAAACATATTCCATTTAACATCATAAGAGGCTTTAAGAGTCATGAACTTCGAGCTTTTGAAAACAAGTCTATTATGGAAACATTTATGGAATCATAACATAGGAATCATGCCTTTGAAAGAAAGGGACGAGCCTTAACATACCTGTTCAACCTCCTATTAGTTACAATTATTCGTCCGAGCTCGCAAGTCTACATTTAAGAGGATTTACACTAACGTTAGCCTCTTTATCGCACACTTATTCCAAGTTTCAAATCAAACTATTCTATATTCTGCCGAAAATCGGGCAGCATTTCCCCTGTTTATATGCCTAACCCGAATTCTCAATTCAACAACCAACAACAACAATAACAATAACAACATTAATAACATCATTTCCCATATCAAATTATTCCATAGAACATCCCATATGGTGTTTGTCCCATATTTCCACCAGCAGAATTACTTTACAACAATTTAATAACTCCTACTCCGTAATTAAACAAAGATTAACGTTAATAACAAGAGATTCATACCTTTATCTCGATAATAATGCTATATATTCACTCCTCCACCTTGAACTTAAGCCACAACGCCTCAATACACAATTTTGTAGTCGCAACTATATGCCGTCTGGACCGAGATTTGAGAATTATACCTGGTTTCGGGCTAAAACGTTGATGATGGAAAGTTGGGGAATTTTCTGGAAGGTTTGGGGAGGTTTTGGGTGTGTTTGGTTGAAAAATAAGGGGGCCTCCCCGTTTATAGAACGGTCCGAGTTCTGGCTGGACCGACTTAAAATTAACTCAGCGCGATCGCGCCCCCTTTGGGCGCGTTCGTGCAGCCTTAATTTTTTGACTGCGCGTTGGTTCAGTAAAAAGGTCATAACTCTTGATACCGATATCGTGTGAGTCCCAAGACATATGGTTGGAAAACTCTTTCAATTATCTACAATGTTCATTCTTTGTGTTTTTCCAAATTCCAAACTTATAATGACGTTTTGGCCCCTCCAAGTCAGATCATCCAAAAATGTTTTATTAAATCATCCTTTTGGAGGGCTTATGCCCATATTTGGCTTATGGGTCCTTCTTAGGACTTACTCAACTTTCCATATACTAATCATATGTCTCTTCACATCTCCTGTATAAAACTCCAGCGTGTGGGCCCCACTTGGCTTACAGCAACGAGGGCTTTTCGGCGAGTGACATATGAACCGATGCACCCTATATGGTCTCCACATATCATATATATGCCATTATTCACTCTTAGAATATAACCTTTCTCCTTAATCCTCGCACGACTTTACTCTTTTCGGGCTCACGCTAAGCTGTCTACAGTGTAGGTAGCGCAAAAACATCATAAAAACTACTACTCAAAAACATCATAAAAACTACATTTAGAACTCATCTTCTACTTTCTCCTTCTACCCAAGTTGTTCAACAACTATACATTCTTGATAACATGTAATAAGAATGAAAACTAACCTTTTTATCTAATAAGAATGAGCTTCGGAGTCTACTAACCCTAGCAAGACTTCTAACACATGGGTATCTTGATTCTTACCTCTTGATATTTAACGTCCCTTGGATTTTGGCTTGGATTAGTTTATGGAGTTGAAGAGAGGGTTTTTTTTATAGAGCTTTTGGATCTGATTTGGTAAAATAAAATGTCCAAATAAAGTGGAATGAAATATTTAAAGTTAAACTTAAAATCCCGTCGGGCAATTTTGCGCCCATTTTGAAGGGCCGTCAAAATTCCTACGGACCGTCAAAATGGTCCGTAGAACTGCCCAACTGTAACCATTTTACGTTGAGCTGGTGCAATTTGACGAGCCATCAAAAATGGTCCATCAAAATTGTCTGCTTAGACAGTCTGTCTTGAAACACCCATAACTTTTTACTCCGATGTCACATTGACGAACGGTTTGTTGCGCTGGAAACTAGACTCGATGAAATTCAATTTGGATAAAAGAAACACACCAAAAATCCTCATATTCTAGGAGATATAACTCCCCCAATTGGGACAAAAATCCTGTCAGAAAATTTTGCCAAGTTTTCCCAAAGTTCCGACAAACTCCATTCCTTAATTTACTTGTCCTTAAATCCTTCCATAGCTTATTTCATCGGCTTAAACCCCCATAACCATAATATGGGATAATATATAATCTCATATATCCTAAGGTAACTACAGTTTCCACGATTAGGACAACTAATACCCAACGAATCTCAACGGACAAAACTACGAGTTGTAACAGGAGTGCGCCTCCGCAATTTTCAGGTTTGAGGTTTGATCGGTCTTCTTATTCCAGAGCGGGCTAGAGTTATAGAGCATCAGGCTCTCAGCATAGACTAAAGACAGATGAGATAACCTTTGCCGCAGTGTGCCCAGTGTGGCAAGATACATGTAGGTCAGTATCAGCTGGGCTCAGATGGTTGTTATGCTTGTGGCTAGCCAGGTTATAAGATGCGGCATTTTCCGATAAGAGAGAGTGGGAGTATGGTTCAGCCCACAGGGTCTATAGCTGGTTCTTCTTCTGCAGTACACCCTTCAGGGCAAAGTTCTCAATCACCAGCAGGACTTGGTAGAGTGAGGAGTGGAGCATCCAGCTCGAGTGGTCCTCAGCACCGCGTTTATGGATTGGCTGGTAGAAAGGATCGTGAGTCATCTCCTGTTGTTGTCATAGGTATATTATCAGTTTCCTCCTATGATGTGTATGCACTGATCGATCCAGGATCTACCTTATCGTATATTACTCCCTTTGTTGCTGGCATGTTTGGGATAGAGCCTAACTTGATTGAACCGTTTGAGGTGTCTACGCCAATTGGTGATCCAGTTATATCTAGGCGAGTATACCTAGGTTGTGTTATGATAGCTTGTAACTACCATACCCTATCAGATTTAGTTGAGTTAGACATGATTGACTTCGATGTTATTATGGGCATGGATTGGTTGGTTCCTGTTATGCTAATGTCGATTGCAGAACAAAGGTAGTTCGATTCCAGTTTCCCGGTGAGTCAGTCCTAGAGTTGAAAGGTAATACTGCTTCGCCGAGGGGTAGGTTTATTTCCTACCGTAAAGCAAGGAAGATGATCAGAATGGGGTATATGTATCACCTGGTTCGGGTTCAGGATGTACAAGCAGAGTCATCGACTCTTCAAAGCTGTCCCCGTGATTAATGAGTTCCTAGAAGTGTTTCCAAATGAGCTCCCAGGCATTCCTCCAGAGTGAGAGATTGATTTTACTATTGATCTATGGCCAGATACTCAGCCAATATCTATTCCAAGTTATAGGATTGCACCTGCGGAGTTGAAAGAATTGAAGGAGCAGTTGAAGGATCTACTTGAGAAGGGCTTTATTAGGCCCAGTGCGTCGTCGTGGGGAGCACCGGTATTGTTTGTAAGGAAAAAGGATGGCTCCTTGCAAATGTGTATCGATTACCGACAATTGAATAAAGTGACTATTAAGAATAAATATTCACTTCCGAGGATTAACAACTTGTTTGATCAACTACAAGGCGCTAAATACTTCTCAAAAATAGACTTGAGATCGGAGTACCACCAGCTTAGGGTGAAGGAGGAAGACATTCCAAAGACAGCATTCCGGACTAGATATGGCCACTATGGATTTCGTGTCATGTCGTTCGGGCTAACTAATGCTCCAGCTGTGTTCATGGACTTGATGAATCGTGTATTCAGGCCCTTCCTAGATCTGTTCGTGATTGTATTTATAGGTGATATTCTGGTTTATTCACCGTCAGAGGCTGATCATGCAGAACATCTACAAGCAGTGCTTGAAGTTATTCGAGGTAGAGAGTGGTATGCCAAGTTCTCTAAATATGAGTTTTGGTTGAACTCTGTGGCATTTCTGGGTCACATTATTTCAGATGAAGGCATTAGAGTGGATACTCAAAAGATTGAGGCTGTGAACAATTAGCCAAGACCCACGACACCAACGGAGAAATATAGTTTCTTGAGTTTGGCTGGTTACTATAGAAGGTTCGTACAAGGATTCTCTTCTCTTTCAGTCCCGTAGACTAAACTAACTCAGAAATCAGCTAAGTTTTAGTGGACGGATATGTGTGAGCAGAGTTTTCAGATATTAAAGGGTAAGTTGACCTCAGCACCAATTTTGACTCTTCCAGAGGGGACAAACGGCTATGTGGTATATTGTGATGCTTCAGGTATTGGTTTGGGCTGTGTATTAATGTAGCACGGCAAGGTTGTTTCCTATGCTTCAAGACAGCTGAAGCAGCATGAGAAGAATTATCCAACCCATGATCTTGAGTTAGCTGCAGTCATTCATGCCTTGCAAATATGGAGGCACTATTTATACGATGTTCATGTTGATATCTATACTAATCATAAGAGCCTCCAATACATCTTTATGTAGAAGGACTTGAATTTACACCAGAGATGATGGCCAGAGTTGCTGAAAGATTATAATGTTGACATCCTGTACCATCCTAGGAAGGCCAATGTAGTAGCCGACGCTCTTAGTCGTAAGTCTATGGGTAGCCTGTCATATTTGCATCCAGCGAAGAGGGGCTAGCTCGTGATGTGTATTGGTTAGCTAGTTTGGGAGTCCGGTTGATAGACTCAAGTGATGCAGGAGTTACAGTTCAAAATACAATGATGTCCTATTTGGTAGCAGAGATAAAAGAGCAACAATACGAGTATCCTGTTTTAGTTCATTATCGAGATACGACACCTCAAAAGGAAAAGACACCCTATGTGATTACCGGGGATTGAGTACTCAGGTATCAAGGTAGATTATGCGTTCCTAATGTTGCAGGACTTCTGTTATAGCCCGTATTGTGCACGTTTGGATATTTCAAAGTCGTCGTGGAAAGTTAAAGGCGAGACCATTTTCAAAAAAAAAAATTGTGCACAAGTTAGTTATGAATATCATTTATGAATATTATTGGACGGAAATATTGAGAAAGGTTAAGGGCAAAACGGAGAAATTTCAAAATGGTAAATGGTAATATTGAGGAAAGTCGAGGGGGAAAATGGGAATTTCACAAGGCATTCAAGAAAGTTCTTGAGGGACCAAAGTGTACATGGTAAGATATTAGGTCATCTTTTATTCTAAGAAAAATTCAAAAAAAAAAAGGGGGAATTCTCTAGAGAAAGAAAGGATGGCCAAGTGTCCACATTCTTACTTAAGGGGCCTAAGTGTATATATAAAGAAGTGGTGGCTAAAATGAAACAAGTAAGTCATCTTTTATTTAAGAGAATTCAAGAAAAAGGATGAAAGCTCTAGAAGAAGAAAAAAAAATGAATAAAGAGAGCATGTGCTTCTCACATGCTTGAAGAAGCCAAGTATATATATAGATAGGAGAGGTCATCTTTTTAAATCAAGAAGTTGTAGAGAAAGGGAAAAAAAATATAGAAGAAGAAGAAAGAGAAGGGGCCAATTCGGCCAAGAAGGAGGAGAAAGAGAAGACCAAAAATCTTGCCCCAAAAATTTATTTCTCATAGTATTTCTACTAATTCAAAGATGCTCTCCAACATGGTATAATTGTTGAAGCAAGAGAATTATTCTTTGGTGCAAAACTCCAACCTTAGCTTAGTTGAGAAGTTGTGAAGGAAAGGTAAGAATTCATCTCCTTGATTGTGTTATGAATGGTTTGGTATGTTGTAGTATGTGGGAAAGAATAGAATTCATAAGAAAATATGGATGTTGAAATTGTAGCCGAGCATGGTGTGTGTGTGGCCTTGTATGTGTTGTTGAATGTAAGTATAATGAACTAAATTTATGTAGTAGGTTGGTTGTTGTTGTAATGCATGAAAAAAAAAATGAAAATCCATGGAAATATGCATGATGTAGTTGTGGCCGACTAAGGGGCTGTTTTGGTAGCTATGGTAAATTGATTTTATTTGATATTCTAGTTGTTGTTAATGTTGATTCTATGATGAAAATGATGGTTTGGTAGTTTGAAATGAAGTCGTCGACGTGTAGATTGTTGATGTGGTTCTTGAAGTTAAAGGTAAGAAATGTGTTATTGATGTTTCATTTAATTTGGAAGGTTGCGGATTATGTTGTGGTAGTTTGTTGGAATCTAAACAAAACGCCGTTGAATTATGTGAAACGAGTTATTAATGTTAGAAGGTGTTTTGAGTAAAATTATTGAAATTGTTGGTATGATTGTTGTCATTGTGTTGATAGTTTGGCCGGGTTGAATTCCCGGATTGTTGTTGATTGAAATTGGCCAAGATAGATTCTTGGGGACGATGTATTTACAGGGGAAATGCTACCGAAATTTCGGCAGACAAATGTTACTTTAAAATCCCACTTCTAAATGCTCTAATTAAGGTTTGGTAAATGTGACCAATTTGTAGATTTTGGTGAATTTGGAGCTTGAGTTTGGAGAAGCAAAAGGAGCGGAAAAGGTATGTAAGGCTTCACCCTTCCTTCTTTGGCATGTCTTAGACATAATAGGTCGAATACGAGCCTCGGGGACAACTCTATTCTCCGGAATCCGCGCCTAAAGTTTCCCTTTTTTCATTCAGTAGAATTGAATTAAAAAGTGTGCAAAATGTTGGAAGAATTTCCTAAACCTCTAGAACTCGCATAAATAGGACCCGACTACCCTAAAACCCTCACAAGTAACGCCATGACATGTAACATATGTAAATTTGGTACGCTGCCTCATTTGATCCGAGGTGGGCCCACTGGTTCCCGGATTTACCTTATTGTTCCGCTTGACTTACTTTGAAGCTGAATCCAAAAGAAACCTTCGATCCTTATTCCATTACCAAATGACAAGTACTGTACCTATCCCAACGAGAATACTTCTATGACGATAATGATAACGATGATGTAAGAAAAGAGAATATGCCTATGATAAGTACGACAAGAATGATTCCACGAATAAGAGCCTTGAGCTAAAAATCCAATGTGAATATGAAAGTGTTATACTAGTTCTTGAACCTTAATTTTATTCCGTAGCTTCACTAGTTTCTAAAAGACTTCAAAGCATATGAATTGATGGATATAATGCCCATGATTTCATTCTATGCTCTCTCTTAAGGCTATTTTCCGTTGGTAGTCTCGCCTTAAAATACTCGTTCCTTCAAGGTGAGACAAAGTGACCATTATTATTCCATAACGTAATCGGAGGTCACCGACCTTACGTCACTCCGATGGACACATGAGTTTCTTTGGGCTCTCATGCATGCCAATTGTATGACATATGTATATGAATGTGAATATGTATATGTATATGTATGTGGGGAAAGGGGAAGGGCCACTGTTATATCACCACCTGATTCAGCTGGATTTCGTCCCGGATGCGGGATGCCCGGACGCGGGATATGGGAGAGCCGGATACGGCGTCTGTATATGTGATATTTATATATAATATGTTGGGACACTGTTGGGGAGGGGGGTGGGAGAGCCGATGTACTCGGCGTCTGTGAATGTAAATAAAGGACACCGTTTTCTGAAATGTTCTGTTTTCTGTACATGTAAATAAGAAGCACCGTTTTTCTGAAAAAGAAACTAAGCATGCATGGCATCCGCAGAAAGGCATTCATATGTACAGGTTACTTCTGTTCCAAGATAAGCTCTATATGTCTATTCTGTTATTATTCATACTGCATATTCCTTTATTATGTCACTATTCATGCCTTACATACTCAGTACATTACTCGTACTGACCCCTCTTCTTCGGGGGCTGCGTTTCATGCCGCGTAGGTACTCCCAGATGATTAGAAGACCTTACTAAAGATGTTCCAGCGGAGATGGCGAACTCCACTTGTCCCGGAGAATTGCCAAGTCCAAGTATATGCTATGATGTTCTGTTCTATGTTAGAGACTTTGCAGACAAAGCAATGGGTATTGGGTTGTCAGTCTGTAAGCGGCTCCAGCAGCCGATATGCTATTATGTTTTATGTCACGAGTCTTACATGATGTAAGAGCTTACTTATGAAAAAAAAAATATTGGAGAGCTTACTATGTATTTCTTTCTTTACTGATTCAAGGGTTTCTATACGTAACAAGAGTCAGCGGGTTCGCCCGGCTCCAGATATGGGGTCGGGTGCCCATCACACCCTAGTAAAGTCGGGGTGTGACAACTTCGTCAGCAAGTTATGGGAAAAGCCCATTATTCTCGGTATTCTATCCATCCGGGCACAACAAAGATGTATCATGATCTCAAGGAAGTGTATTGGTGGGATGGAATGAAGAAAGATCTAGCGGAGTTTGTCACTCAGTGCCACAATTGTGAGCAAGTTAAGATAGAGCACCAGAAGCCCAGAGGTTTACTGCGAGCTATGGAGATTCCGACATGGAAATGGGAGATAATTAATATGGATTTCATTACAGGTTTACCCTGTACTCAGCGGAAGTATGATTTAATCTGGGTCATAGTTGATAAGCTTACAAAGTCAGCCCACTTTCTGCCTGTTAGAACCACTTATGCAGTGGAGGATTATGCGAAGCTTTACCTTAAAGAGAGTGTAAGACTTCATGGTGTTCCGATATCCATTATTTCAGATAGAGGAGCTCAATTTGCAGCTAACTTCTGGAAATCTTTTCAGAATGGATTGGGGACTCAGGTGAGCCTTAGTACTACATTTCACCTGCAAATAGATAGACAAGCGGAGCGTACTATACAGACGCTTGAGGATATGTGTCACGACCCAACCCCGTAGGCCGTGACTAGTGCCCGATCTGGGCCCCCAAACACATTTATCAAAAGCTATCTCAAATTTTATCTACATGCATTCAAGTATATAGCAGAAGCCGACAAGGCTGTATTTCGAAGTTAGATAATTTCCAAAAAACATTTCGGCAGAGTTTCCTTTTTTTTACAGACTATCCAAAATAACCCTGCGCATAGCAAATACCAACAGAAGACCACACAGGGCCAACGAAGCCACATTTAAACATATGCGGACCGGCCGCCGCGGCGAATGGGATCGCCCAAACACAACATAAGCGCACATCTGTACAGAAAGACCCCAACCCACGAACATGTTCACAGACCTCTAAACAGACCGACAGAATCATATGACGGGACAGGGCCCCGCCATACCCATGAACGAGAATATACATATACAGTAATGACAGACTGTACCAAAAGATGGGCTCTGAATAAAAGAGCGCTCCAAAATAGCAGAATAAGATCCTAAGCGGGCGGATCTACAAACCTGTCGTCGGTACCTGCGCGGCATGAAAACGCAGCCCCCGAAGAAAGGGGGTCAGTACGAAATATGTACTGAATATGTAAAGCCTGAATTACAGAAACAAACTCATAACTGGTACAGAACGTACAGAAAGTAAACAGAAAATCCAAGGTATCAGATATATATTTTCAAAACATGGAGAGTGTGTACAGAAACATATGTCATATCAAATCCGGCCCCTACCAAGGGACTCGGCAGACAGAACGTGGCCACCCTCCCGACGCTGGTGCCACAACACAGAAGAATCAGAAAAGGGGCATAACCCCGTATCATAATATGTCATATCAGATGGCCATAGTAAATTATGTCAGAACAAGCGTACATGGCACAACATACTCCACAAACCCATGTACGCGTATACCTGCCCCCTCACATCGAGGCACGGCGAACAATGCAAAGGATCACGCTTGATAGCATATCCTGGCCCGGGCTCAGTGTGGGAAACATTGGGGCATCCACGAATGGAGTAGTGAGAGACTAATGCAATTAAAATATCATAATTGTTTCCGTAGACTCGATGAGGCGTATCAAAGACAAACCGATCCAATGAAGTCGGAAGGGATCATAGTAAACGAGTTTCGGATATCATAATGAATTACAGAGTATAACCTTTCTGAAGTCGTTTCGAGAGGCAAAACAATTTATCAGACTTAATGGAATATTTAAAACAATGTTTGTTAGGTAATTAGAATGGTAGTCAAAACATTTCTTTCAAAAACCGCTCGAAAATAAGACTTAAGTACAATAAGGGCAAAACCGGGAATAGCGGGCCCACCTCGGGACAAGCAAGGCGATGGGCTCAAATTACATGTTTTAAGCTTATGGGGTCACCTACAAAGGTTCTACGGACGTTCTATAGCTTTCCAAGTATTTTAGGGAAAGTTTGCATGATTTTCAAGAATACAAACCAAAAGGGCTCAATCTTACTGAAGGAAAAAGCGAGATTTTCAATTGCGGATTCCGATGGGCAGAAAGTCTTTCGAGGCCCGAATTCGATTCTAATACACTTAGGCATGCCAAAAGAAGGATCGGGTAGCTTTACATACCTTTTGAGGTTTTTAAGCCTATCCAAGCTCACTCTCCGTTTCGTCGAAAATCTGCAAATGGTCACATTTACCAATTGTAAGTTATAGATGCTACGAATTCAATTCAACTCATATTTGTCTACCGAAATTTCGGCAGCACTTCCCCTATACATATAGCACCCCCGAGAATTCAACTCGGCTCAAAATCATCAACAACAACCCAAACAACAACATCAACATCCACAACAAACATTAGAAACACAATATGGCACAACTAGTTCTACTTGCCGACATAATGCCATAACCTTCATTTCAACTTCAATTCCCAAACCAATTTCAATGATTTCGCATTCATTATCAAACTAGATCATCACAACATAGTTTAGAAGCGTTTCATATCGTTTCCTCAAATTATACACACGATATACATAATATACAAACTTTCCGCCAAAGTCCTACTCGTCCAAAACTTCTAATCTTTGGCATACATGTTCATAACATGTTTCCATCTTCCAAATTCATCAATGATCATCATAACTTATACCCTAACATCTTCATTTTCACAACGTCGTAAAATCGTACTAAAGCAACATAAGTTTCTACATTTCATTTCAAAGCAAACTCATATCATTTTACTTTCATTCATATTGCAAGCATCACAATAACACAACTAACACACTAAACAAACTTAATCCATTTCATTCCATACCACTCCATACCACACGGCCAAATACTCTTTTTGCCAATTCATCCAATTTTATTCAACTTTCATTCTCAATATGAATTCCATCACATTCACAATTAGAATACAATATAATTTCAATTCTTCATTGGTATACAATGCATGCATACACACGGCTACACATATATACCACACACCCACTTTGCAAACTTCTATTTCTTCATACAATCAACACATTTCCACATACTACAACACAAACAAAACTTCATAACACAAGAATAAGGGTCACCTTGAAGATTGAGTGCTTCTCTCTCCAAACCAACTATACCAAGTTGTAAAGGGACTTTGAATTAGTGAAAATCCAACAAGAGAATAATTTTTAAGGCAAGATTTTTGGTGGCTAATTTTAAGGGGTTAGGGCCGAAACCCTCTAGTCTTTGCTCTCTCTTTTGTTTGCTTAATTTTTTCTTGAATTTTCTTGAAGCAAATGAAGACTTATCTCCCTTTATCTTAATTAGTCACATGGCCAAGCACATGACTAATTCATGTTGGACTTGGGCCATAACTTGGCCGGCCATGTCCCTTAATGTGGGCCTCAATTCCATTAGTTTTTTTAGCCCAATGACTTGTGAATCAAATTTTGTAATTCCCGAAACTAATTTCCAAAATTCCAAATTTGCCCTTAGTCTTATTCGACACTTCCACATTAATATTCTTTCATGCACAACTCTTATGCTAAATGTAACCAATTATAACTTTATTTCTTACAAGTCACAATTATTTCCAATTTTCAAGATGTGCGAAAACACGGGATATAACAATATGTTGAGAGCTTGTGTACTTGATTTCCAAGGCAGTTGGGATGATCATTACCTCTCATTGATTTTGCCTATAATAACATTTATTATTCCAGTATCCAGATGGCTCCTTATGAGACTTTATATAGGCGGAGATGTAGATCCCCTATAGGGTGGTTTGATATTGGAGAAAACCAGTTAGTGGGCCCAGATTTAATTCAGCAAGCAGTTGATAAGGTGAAAATGATTCAGGAAAGACTACTAACAGCACAGAGTCGACAGAAATCCAATGCAGATAATCAGCGATGGAGGTTAGAGTTCGAGGCAGGCGACTAGGTTTTCCGGAAGGTTTCGTCTATGAAAGGGGTAATGAGATTCGGCAAAAAGGGTAAGTTGAGCCCTCGATATATTAGACCATATAGAATTATTCGTACGATGGGTAAGGTGGCGCATGAGTTAGAGTTACCTTCTGAGTTGAAGTTTGTACATTCGGTATTTCATGTGTCCATGCTCCGTAAGTGTATATGAGATCCTTCAAGAGTTGTATCGGTAGATGACATTCAAGTGACTGAGCAGCTATCATATGAGGAAATACCAGTGGCTATATTGGATAGACAGGTTTGTCGATTACGAACTAAAGATGTGGCTTTTGTTAAAGTACCCTGGATAAATAATAATGTTGAGGAAATGACTTGGGAAGCGGAAGAGGAAATGAAGGCTAAATATCTCCATTTATTTTCGTCACCTCAGGAGGTTCCGTCTGAGGCATCATCCCCTCCAGGTATTGGTTTCCTTTATAGTTATTGTGATTGGTCGTGTAAGGCCATGGTGTTGTATATTTTAGCATGTGGCCCTGTGTGGCATTATTTTGGGTTGTTGTGTGTAGGTTAGATTAGTATATTTATAGGGGAGACTCTGCCGAAATATTTATAGCCCATGACTTGTATGAACATTCGAGGACGAATGCTTCTAAGGAGGGAAGAATGTTACACCTCGCGTTTTTGTCGCAAGAATATTTTTGGCTTATTGCTGGTATATGCCCTTAGTATAGGAATCCGCACCCGAGTTTTGAGATATTAAGTGCTTCACCTCACGTGTACCAAAGTATGGGTAAGTGTCCTTCACAATATAATAGGATTGGGAGTTACACGGGTCGAATCATCGCAGGGTGAGGGACTCAGGGAACTAGCAGGAACCAGTCCCCTTCGATAGACTGTCGACGTGTCGACGGTGGCGTCAACCCATGTCGTTGACGTGTTGAAGGTGGCGCCAACCCACGCCATTGACACACTGCCATCTCTGAATCTTAGGTGGAGCAGGGATAGTGCAAGTCGACAAACCGTCGACGTATCAACAGGACGGTAGACCTGCTCGTCAACCCGCTACCGCTGGGGCTGTTTTGCCCCACCTATATATATATATAGATTCCTCATGTTTTATTTCATTATTTTCCACTCCCAAATCAGAGAAAGCCCTAGAATATTGACTCTCTATAATTTCCATTATATTAGCGGGGAGTTGTTATGATCCGAGTCCCGTAAACCCGAGCTTGTGAAGAAGAAGGTGGTTCCTAGGGTTTCATTGAAGTTGTGAAGCTTGGGAAGTTGGAGTTGAAGTTGATCCTTGGAATCTTAGACCCCTAAAGATATGTAAATGATTCCTACCTTTGTACTTAAGTTAATTACTAAGATTTTAGTGGTTTTAAGTAAAGAGAAGATAGCTATGAAAGTGGTAAGTTAATGAAGGGTAAGATGGTGATTAGGGGATGTTTTAAGAGATGATTGGGAATTGATTTGATTATTTCTTAATATGTAAGTGTTGTCATTGTTGTTGTTGTTGATATTCTGGTTGATGTTGGATTGAATTGGAAGTTGAAGGATTGTTACGTCTACAAGGGGAATGTTGTCCCCAATTTGTTAAGCTCTTTTTATATTTAAAATGGTTAGTAAGTGAGGTAAATATGTCTAATTAAGGCCTATGTTTTCATGATTGTAGACTTACGAGTTCGAGAAGTAGAAGTTGGACGATTAGATACACTTCAAGGTATGTTAAGGCTATTCCTTCTTCATTTTGGCATGATCCTATGTTATGAGCCAACAAGAGATTGAACGAGCTTCCATATTACTCTACTCTTAAAAGCGCTAGGGGTAATTCAGTCTTTGATGTTCCTATACCCCGTATGATTGTTCCTTCGGTTCATGGGTCTTGATATTACTTATGTTGATAATGTTATCTCAAAGGTTGTCCATCGGAGGTAATATGACCTTATGTCACTCTGAGAGTTCTATGTATACATTGCAGTCAAGCATTGCATTCATATACATATGCATATTGACCCATGACCAGAAAGCGTTATATACGCGTGCATTATATGTATATGAGGTATGGGGAAAGAGATAGGCGTTATATACGCATTACTACCTGATCAGCTGGTGCACCTTGATGATGATATATGGATCACGTTATACGTTCCTCGGCATTATTAAATGATATATGGGTTGGGTCGTACGTTCCTCGGCCCTATTATATGGGATATGGATCGAGCTGAACATTCCTCAGCACTATGACCTATATTTATGTATATGAGCACGATTATCATTGAGAGCATGCATATTATGCACCCACAGAGGCATTGTCAGTTATACAGATTTATGTAAATACTTACAGATACTCGTTCATACAAATGCATGCAGAGTTGTATAGATATGATCAGATATTTAGTCCTACAGATGTAGTCAGACAGCCATTTTAGCTTATGAGTTTCAAATTTCATTCACGATTCTTATTTATACGTTACTCTTATGCTTTACATACTCAGTACATTATTCGTACTGACTCCTCCATTGCTCGGGGAGGCTGCGTTCATGCCCGCAGGTTCAGGCAGACAGACAGGCGGTTTAGCTTAGTAGGACCTCTATCCAGCAGTGGTCAGTGCGCTCCATTTGATCCGTAGCTGCAGTATACTTTGGTATACCATTCTTTTGAGATTTATATGCACATGGGTACGACGGGGCCCTGTCCCGTCCTTTCTACAGCTTTATTCCAGTGGAGGTCTGTAGACAGTTGTATTTATCTGACAGATGATGTAGCCTTGTCGGCTTCTATTCTTGTGTGTACACTATATGTAGCGGCCTAGTCGGCTGCACTGTTCTTTCCAGTTCACATATGTACATATATATATATATATATATATATATATATATATATATATATATATATATATATATATATGTGTGTGTGTGTGTGTGTGTGTGTGTGTGTGTGTGTGTATGTATGTGTGTATGTAGATTGTACAGAGATCATGAGGTCCTCCTTTCTTGAGGCAGCATAGTCCAAGTTGAGTTATTTGTGGGTCCTTGTTAGAAAGGGTTGTGCAGATATGAGCGTAGCGGTGTCTGGTCACTAGAGATCAGGCGTTTGTCGCGACTCGTCGGTTTGGGTCATGAAAGTTATAAATTCGAGCGACTGTTGAGGGATATTTGAGCACGAAAGGCTCTCTTTTGGCTACGACAGATATCTCAGACTTCTTTATCAAAGGGCTTAAAACTTTTTCTCTCTCCTATAAAGACAACGAGGCCATGGTGCTCTCTAACCCTTCAATATCCGGACGAATTATCGCCGGGCTCTCTTCCCATTCATCACCTCTTTCTATTATGTGAATTTGGTTTCCTCCATGCTTTGGGAGCGGATTTGTGTCCGCATTTGGAGGTGTTGGTTCCAGGATAAGCTCATGATTGTCAATCATATCCTGTAGTTTTTCCCATAGATTTATGCAATACTCAGTGGCATGGTCTACTTGGTTAGAATAGTAGGCGCAAGTCAAATCCGTCTTGTACCATCGATCCGTGGGATTAGCATGTTTTGGTGGAACAGTGCTTTTTTGACTGGCATCGCTTAGCTTGGAAAAAAAACTTGTCCCTGATTCTGGCAAAGGAGTGAATACTTCATGGGTTTCCTTTAGGGTGCCTCATAGGTTGCTGGTGGAGGCTAGTTCTGGAAAGTCTGGTTTTGTGTAGCTTGGTATTTGGGTGCCGACATTCGATAATTTGGTCGTGGGGCTTGGTTGTTTGGTGTTGGTAGTTGATAATTTGGTTGTGGAGCTTGGTAGCCGGGTTGTGCGTAGCACACAGAGATTGGGATATATTGGGGCAAAGTGGTTATATAGTTGGTTGGTGGAGGTGATTGGTAGTTATCTGGATTTTTATGGGTCATATCTTTTCCTATGATTTTTGGGCTAGTGGTTCTAGAAACATAGACTATATTCTCTCTTTTCTTTTTGCCACCAGCAACACCAGACGCACCTTATCTGTTTAGTACACTAACAATCTTGCCGGTCTTGAGGTCGTCTTCGATATCCTCCCCAATGGCGACTAGGTCTGCAAAGGAACTCCCTTTCATAGTTATCATTTTGTCAAAGCAATCAGCTTCCTGGTACAGTATGAATGAGGTTACCAGCTCAGCTTCGGTCATAGGTGGATGCACATGTGCTGCTTCATCTCTCCAGCGACTAGTATATGCTCGATAGGTTTCAGTCGATTTCTGACGAATTTTCTCCAATGAGAGGCAATCAAGCACATTTTCCACATTGAAGCGGAATCTTTCCATGAATGAACTTTGCATTTCTTCCCATGTTTTCCATATATCTTGAGAGATGAACCATTCCATAGCTGTTCCTGACAGGCTTCGACTAAACAACCTCATGAGCAGAGCTTCATTTCCGCCATTTCCAACCAACTAGTCACAGTAAGCCCTCAAGTGGGCTCTGGGATTGCCTGACCCATTATAGTGATCAAATTTGGGAATTTTAAAGCCTTCAGGTAGACCCAGGTCTGGATGTATGCATAAGTCAGAGTGTCTCAACCACTCTTTCTTCTTAGAGCCATGTTCGAGTTCAGCAATTTTCTTCCTTATCTCTTTCTCGATCTTGTCTATTCTTGCTTCAAAGAACATTTCCACATTCTCCAGTTATGGCGAAGAGTCAATATGGGTGACATGGTATTAGAAAGTGACATTTGGTTGCATGGGGTGAATCACTGGAACTCCTGTCGCACTAGGGGCTTGATAAGCATTTGCGTTTATAGCATGAGCAGGTGTTTAAAAAGCTGGGGTTTAGTGGACGAATTCCCCATGTGGGTGGTATTCCGGTGTAATGGAGTTTGAAAAGTACCCCCAGTCTGGGTTTGAGGAAAATGATTAGGAATTGGTAAATCCAAATTTGGGAAAGTGGGTGGAGGTCTCCTAACCTCAGCATTAGTAGCATTTTCTTTCTCGCCCTCAGGCGGTTCGCTTTTTCTCGGGCTTTAGCCAATTGTCTCATCAGTATACCGACAGCCTCTTCTAAAGGCATTCCAGCTATGTCAACTGTTGGGGTGCCTTCGACTAAAGCATTTCTGTTCGGTGGTGGAGTTTCAGGCATGTTTTCTTCTTGTGGGTTTAAGGACGCTGCGGCAACTTTTGATCGAGTAACTGGTGCCAGCGAACGGATCCCTGTCTATAAGAGAAAACAACTCAAAAGATCCCAAGTTAGCATTGGATTTAAGCACGAAACACAAAATATCAGTTTATAGCACATAGAATCATATATTTTATTTCCACTCTTGATTAATTCACATTCCAAGGGTATTTTGGTCTTTTTGTATTTCTTAGAATACCAATTTTTTGGTAAGTAGTTTTTATGGTTGATTTGCTTCTACCCATCCAATACTAAGGGGGATTTAGATTTTTATTATTAAAGGACCGAGTCTTAAATAGACTACCTACATATCCCACCAAAGGGAAATCAGGTCCATCTGTAGGTTTTTCCTATGCTACCCGAAAATTAGTTTTTCTACCCTTACTAGGCCTTAAGTAGGCTTCCCACGTATCCCCAACGGGACATCAAGTCGGCGTGGTTCCGTTTACATAAAAAGGGAAAGGGATGCTTTATCTTATTGAAAGCAGTAAAGGGATACTTATGTTTTTCTACCCAACCATACTAAATAGGTTTTCATTGTCTTCTATGTCTTTATCTTCTATCCTCATCCTCCCGCGACAATCCAAACATGACCTTCATTCACGAGGCATTCCAGCTCAAGCTTGAAATTCACAGATTCTTCAATGTCATGGTCGGGGCGGCCATGGTGATACACAAAAACCCTTTCTTTCGGTGATCCTGGGCGATCCTAATAGGTTTGTGGCACTGCTCTTATCTACTTCACGCTACATAGTAGGGAGTGGATCCTGGTGTATGACTCCTCAAATTTGGAAAAGTCGCTTCTCCAGAACATAACATTTGATATCCTTTCTAGATGATTTCTTTCTTGGTCATGAGTCTGGAGAGAGTGGGGCCCCCACAGTTGGCTAATTGTCCCTTGGTCAATCCATTGGATAAGCTTCCTTTCCAATGCTCCGCACTCGTTAGCTGTATGACCTGACTGACCTCGGTGTTAGAGACACTTTCTGTAACCTACAGAAGGAGCGCATGGTGGCAACAGATTTGGGCTTTGTGTGTACACTCCAACGCTTCCCAAAGTCTCCAAGAATTCTTGTTTCGACAGCTCTACTGGTGTACCCCAATTGTGTGATCTTGTGCCTTTAAGAACATTGTGCATGAAACAGGAGGCTCTTCGAGCTGAGACTCGCGCGGGTATCCATAGACTTTCATATTGGGAATAAGTAGTTCGTCATCTCCATAGAAGACAATGAAAACCTATTTAGTATTGAGTGGGAAAGGGATGCTTTATCTTATTGAAAGCAGTAAAGGGATACTTATGTTTTTCTACCCAACCATACTAAATGGGGTCAAGCCCTTCTTGTTTATTGAGTGGGACATAACTCCCGATTGAAGCTTCAGGTGCTTTTCCCTTTTTTTACTCGATTGGTAGGGTGTTGCTTTGTTAGTTTCTCAACATAAACCAGGAGAGTTTCTACTTCCCTCATTTTTTCATTGGCTGCCTTAGTAGTTTGTACAGCCTCTTTCATTCTAGTAGTGGCTAGGGCCATTCAATCACCCCGTTGTCGGTTTTTCTCACTTGTTGCTTCCGCGCCCTCGTCGTCACAGACTAGGTTGACGTAAGGAGAAGTTGCACTCATGTTGTCTGGAGTCTCCATTTCCTATTAGCAAATCAACCTTTTAAAAGTGGAGCTAAATTGGTTTTGGTGGTTATTTTCTTTGGTTTTCTTTTGGGTAGTGACCGGAATGTGGACCAACCAAGAGTTTCAACAATATATATGATTTTCACACAAAGCAGTTATATCAAATAAGCATTTAGATAATATAATTCGCTTTTCTATACCTCGTTGCTCCAAGGCTACTAGCGTATGAAGCAGAATTGTGCCATATGTAAAACAAATATATTGTTCCCAAAAATAAAATCCCAGTGCTTTTCATTAATGATATTTTCCCAAATGGGATTACAAGGCTTTTTAAAGTAAGCGTAATAATAAGAAAAAGTCCACTCCATGGACAGAAATCTGCTCTCTATCATCTCGCGCCTTCTTGGCCCTTCAAAGGGCGGTCTGAATGGCTACGTGGGCTGGCATCAATGCTGTCACAATCCACTGACCCCTTTGATCATCTAGAAATGACGTCCCAGTATCGATGGAATCTTTGACAAAAGCGTCAAGCCATTCCAAGCTCTTCAATGAAGCGCCTGCCTCGTCTGTCAAACTCTTAATTATCTTTTGATCATATTCTATCTTCGCTTGATTATCCATTTATCTTCCTTCTATTCATCGTTTCATTCTTCTAACTTGAATTGCATTCGCGGCTTCCCTATCCTCGGGAAATTTGCACAGATACGGCCCTAGAGCGACAGTACCAGCTAACTCGACCCTAAGCCACTCGGAGTAATTTTCATCGTGACTTGGATTGTTTGGATCTTTATCCAACTTATCTTATTTTATCACATTCTTCCAATCTTTCTGAGCATCTTTTATACCTTCGATACGACTCTCTTCATAATCTCGTACAAACTCTCCCATATTACCCACATTTGGAATAACCTGTCTCATACCAAACTGTCTAAGAACTCTCAATGGTGCATAGGGTCTGATTCCCTTAATGCCCATAAGCGGTAGATATGGACGCCTACGGCTCTTGACGCAAATAGTCTGGGAATAAAAATCAAGTACCCTCCACCTTATATGTTCTTCTCTTAGTCTAGAAAAGATGTGAGCCCATCCTCTTTTATCTTGAACCCCACAAGGTATAGCAGCGACTCCCAAGTCATCCTCTCTCAGGGCTGGATCTCGGCTGGTAGATAAACCACTCTTATCCAAATGCATAAGTATCCACCATTGGACTAAGAGGTTGCAACCTTGGAAATAGTAACAATGGTTACGGCACTCTCCCAAAGCTCGATATATGTCTGATAGGATAATAGGGATGATGTCAAAATATTTGGTGAGCCCATTTGTTGTAACTCCCCTAAGAACAGCATGGGCAACAAAGACAACTCGGGTATCAATAGCTAGGGAGGCATTTTGTGGAAATACCATGGTTCTCAATAGGCAGGTAATAAATGCTAATGTCTGGTTAGCTTCCCAGGACTAGAGTGTGGAAAACTCAAGGATGTGGTTCTCATACCCCTGTTTGGATGAATACCTACCATATAACTCTCTAAAGTCTATAGTCCCTGTGCTCAATCGGCTTTGTTGACAGCAAACATGTCTTTGATTTCTTTTGGGGTAGTTTTGTGAGGGACAAGGATATTTTGAGCTAATTTCTTTTTGGATCTGATAGCACTTCCTATACTTTCCAGGATCACTCTAATCTCTTCTAAAGTGGGAGTCATCTCTACCTCTCCAAATCTGAACACAATTTTGTCGTTGTCCCAATAACAAGTAATGATCTCTAGCAGACCCGGATCCCCTGTCATTTGCTTTAACGAAGGTAGATCCCCTATATAACTCTTTATCTCTTCCTCTAATCATTAGCCAATCCTTTCCACCACATCACTAAACCTGGTGGGGGACCCACAACTGTATCAAACTGCACATCATGAGACATTTGCAAGACAAAACGCTGTTAGTTCCCCACCTCCAAGGACAACAATTTATTTCACTCTTGGCACAATAATGCTTCTAAATAAAAAATAGTGGGATGCAGTTGTCACGCCCCAAAACCCACCCTAGATGTGACCTGCATCCGACGTCATGACCAACATCGGAAGAAACTAAAAGATGCACAATGACACTTGAACCTGCCAGGTTCAGAAATCACCTCCAACGGTTTATAAAATAAATTTAAACAAGTCATGATCTAAGAATAAAATCAGCGGAAGTCTTTATAATTTAAATAATTCAACCGACACATGATAGTGTGCCCGAAAGAGTTAAACAACAACTCTTCTTCTACCCACATTTGAATGTATACTAAGGAGCTTCTAAGAACAAGGAATAAATGTCTAACTTATCGAGACGCAGCCCGAAAACAAATATAAATAAATGGAATCAACAAATGGGGTGTCCGTCGAACAAGCATGTGGACTCACCAAATAAGCAGTACCAGCAAGTTCTCCTAAACGTTTTGAATGTCATGAACATGCTCTTCTTCGTTACCTAACATACCATAAAAAACAACAATGGTATGCTTGAGTACTTCGTACTCAGTGAATGCCTCGGGGAGAACAAGTGATATGAAAATAAAGTGTAATAACACATAAAGAAATCAATTCTGAAGATAGTGTGACACAATAAGGAAATAGTTATTCAGCTTGTTTATCTCAATGAAAGACAATTATCAAAAGAGGTTATAAAGCCCTTGTCAGGTTCCAATCTCCAAATATGCCATTTGAGTTGATCATGATTATTAACAACAGTTCCATTAAAGATAAGAATATCATACTTGCCAATACAGGCAAAAAACAAAATCCATCATAACGAAGGGATGACCTTTGAGGTTCCCTAATCATAGCAGTGCATCACACCAGAATATGAAATTCAACGGTGGCTATCCTTCTCAAGAATAGCTAGGCATAATCACGCCCTAGGTAGCGAACCCGGAAGTGGCCACTCTTCCTCCCAAATGGCTAGGAATCATCCCACTAGAATCCATAGTGGCTACCCTTCCTCCCGAGTAGCTAGGCAAAACACAAGATCCATTTGTCATAGCATAGAAGCCAATTCATAATTCATTTGTAATGTAGTCACATCATCAATTGCCATTAAGGTTCATTATGCCATATTGAAAGAATAAGTCATTCCCATCAATGTTTTGAAAACGTTTAACTTCTTTTCGAAAGATTTCCATGTCCTAATTCATCAATGAGAATATCATTACCAACCCTTAACCATCATTATTAAGCATCTCTTATAGAGGAAAACGTTCATAATATCATATACATATATAGGGTTTGTTAAAATTTAGGTTTAATGTGGGTTTGTCCCCTCACACACATTAACTACCATTTAGACATGAATTAGAGTTCAAGAAACACGAAAAGATTACTTTTCTTTTCATTCATTAAAGAACCTTGAATGAAATTTATACTTCCAAAAATAGTTTCAAAAAGTGATTTTCATTCAAGATAAGTTTTCAAAAGGGAGACATACCTTAATTATGCTTTACGTATCTTAACAATTCACCTTCTAAGTGAAGGACACCCAAAACCCTAGCTTGAGTCACTTTGAGAAGGATTACTTTGCAAACCCTAGGGTTTTGTCACAAGAATCATAGGTTTGATGCTAGAATGGATTAATAATGTTAAAGATGTTCTTACCTTTGATTTGGAATCTTGGAGGAATGATTTTTGTTCTTAGGGTTTTTCAGAAAGTGGAGGAATAAACAAAACAAGTGTCTTATTTATATTTTTCTGGTGAAAACAGGCCAAAGGACGCCCCCGAAGGATGGGCCGTCCTTTAGTATTAATTTTCAGAGAGTTATGGTGATTTTTGAGGCATTACGGTTCCGTGTTACGGCCCGTAACATGTGTTACGGTGCATAACGTCTCACCTTAGCACGGGCCAAATTTCAGCTAAGATAGGCTTCAGTAAAATGGGCATAACTTGTTGTACATAACTTTTCTTGGGCTGGGAGACCTACCATTGGAAAGATATTTCAAATATCTACAACTTTAATAAAAGATGTATTTCCAAATTCTCAATACATTTTCATGAAACTCTCCTAGAAGACAGACCTACCAAAACATAAGCGAATTTAAGATCCCTTAAGAACTTCAATTGTTGGTTTGACTTCAAAACGATCATCTTCCACCGGAATTCATCAAGAATGGATTCATATAGATAAAATATCATCTTAACACTAAATTTTTGCACATTCACACCTAGTTCAAGTTTGCAGGGTGTTACATTATTCCCCCCTTAAGATCATTCGTCCTCGAATGAGGGTTATGGCCTACGATTTTCGCTAACCCTCGAACTTTCAAATTCTTACCAGTGTTTCTTTGTATGGCAAGATATCACAACAAAAACTCATATAATGCTTTAATAATAACCATATGGTCCTCACAGAGACTCCCACAACAACCAGACAAGCCTAAGCATGGAATAAGGGATTTACACCCATAGTCTACCTTGAGATTTAACGATATTACTCTTTCAATCTATACCGGGTTCACCTAGAACTACAAGCCTAACTATTTCAATCTAGAATTGTATAACCCTTGGTAAGACAGTCTGTACCCATAATCACCTCAAAGTCCTCTATTCCTATTGCTAACAAATCAGAAGTAGTCTCACGATCCTTAACTAAACCACGCAATATTATAGAACCTAGAAGTAATGTCGAGGCACTAATTGTTTGGGTTCTCTACCATAGTCGAAGACGAAGCACAGAGTTTAATAATGAAGAGTCAAACTTGAATCGATCAACGGATACGCCTTACGAGAACATACAGTTACAATACCTGTGCCCACGTCGTCAGGGTCTTCAGCCGCCTCTCTACGAGTCAAACCATAAAGTTGAGCTTGTCCCCCATTAGCGATGTTAGCAACCGCTTTACCATCCCCATTACCACGAGCATTAGGAGTGTTATTGACATTACTATCAGGTGAATTATTCCTCTGGCCAGAAGAGTTAGCCATTTCATGAAGCCAGTTTCTACAATATTTCTTGATGTGACCCCTTATACCACAATGGTGACAAATACGATCCTCCCATTTAGACGTTTGTCGGTCACTACCGTGTGAATATCCATTCTGATTATCGTTCCTCTGACCTTGTCCACCAGATGGAACACCCCCATTAAACTGAGAAACAGACTGCTGAGGTGCAGAATTGCCTTTCCGTTGCCCTCCATCATACGAATTAGTGAAACCGCCTGCGGATCGAGCCTTCTTACTTTATTCCCTTTCCATCATCTCTTCGCCCTTCCAATCCTCTTGTTGTTCCACAAAAACAACCACAGATGAGAAAGTGCTAGTAGGAGATATAGCACCAGCAGCACATGCAGATTTGATACGTGGTACCAATCCGCGCACAAACCGGGACAATTTATGCTTTTTAGTCGGGATCATGTATAAAGCATACTTTGACAAACGGGTAAACTCTAAATTGTACTCACGAACAGACTTGTTTCCTTGTTCAAGCTTCTTAAACATCATTTCCATAGCAAACCTCTCCTCATCAGACATAAACCTCTCCATGAATGCCTCTTCGAATTCCGCCCAGGTAGGTGCCAAAGCATTGTTACCTCTCTCAGACTCCCACATCTCAAACCAAGCATGATCAACATCTTTATGTTGATACGAAGAAAATCTCATAGCTTCGGAATCCTGGGCATCCATTTCCCTCAATGCCTTGAAGGTCTAATCTAAAAATTGCTGGGGGTCATCCACCTTTCGTGACCCGAAGAACTCTAGTGACTTCAAGTCCAAGAATTCCTTAATTCTGCCTCCACCGTGAGGTCCCACACCTCTACGCTGCTACTGAGTCGCAACCAACGTAGTCAAAAATTGAATAGCCGTTTGCATAGTACCAATCTCTGGCACACCCGCAACAGGAACAGCAGGAGCAGGCGATGCTTGAGGTGGTGCTTGATTTCCAACATTATTTCCCTTACCAACATTTACGCCCCCAAGATTTCAGTTAGCTATCATGGGACGTCCTCGGTTACCATTTCTGGATCGCGTTACAACCATTTTTGTAATAGGCACAAATTAACTAATGTATTAAAATGACCTAATAGGATTTCAAGCTCTACAGCATAATCTAGAATCAAGAAGAATAGGAAACACCTATAAATGTCCTGGGAGTTTTTCGGTCATGCAGGTGATCAGGCTGCACAAAGAAAACTCCACTAGACACAGCTCCATAGACTCCGACAACAATCCTAGGACATATCTAAACCTAGGCTCTCATACCAAGCTTGTCACGGTCCAAAACCCACCCTAGACGTGACCGGCATCCGACGTCATGAACAATATCAGAAGAACCTAAAAGATGCACAATGACACTTTAACCTTCCAGGTTCAATAATTACCTCCAACGGTTTATAAAATAAATTTAAACAAGTCATGATGTAGGAATAAAATCAACGGAAGTCTTTATAATTTAAATAATTGAACCAACACATGATAGTATGCCCGAAAGAGTTAAACAACAACTCTTCTTCTACCCACATTTGAATGTATACTAAGGAGCTTCTAAGAATAAGGAATAAATGTCTAACTCATCGGGACGCAGCCCGGTAAATAAATGGAATCAACAAATGGGGTGCCCACAAACAAGCATGTGGGCTCACCAAATCAGCAACACCAGCAAGTTCTCCTAAACATTCTGAATGTCACAAACCTGCTCTTCTTCGTTACCTAACATATCAACAAAAACCACAATGGTATGCCTGAGTACTTCGTACTATGTGAATGCCTCGGGAACAATAAGTGATACAAAAATAAAGTGTAATAACATATAAAGAAATCAATTCTGAAGATAGTGTGACACAATAAGGAAACAGTTATTCAGCTTGTTTATCTCAATGAAAGATAATAATCAAAACAGGTTATAAAGTCCTTGTCAAGTTCCAACCTCCAAATATGTCATTTGAGTTGATCATGATTATTAACAACAGTTCCATTAAAGATAGGAATATCACACTTGCCAATACAGGCCCAAAAAACCAATCATAACGAAGGGATGACCTTTGAGGTTCCCTAATCATAGCATCGCATCACACCGGAATATGACATTCAACAGTGGCTATACTTCCTCCCGAATAGCTAGGCATAATCACACCCCAGGTACCGAACCCGGAAGTGGCCACTCTTCCTCCCAAATGGCTAGGCATCATCACACTAGGATCCATAGTGTCACGACCCGACTCGGGGCCGCGACGAGCACCCGGTGCTAACCCACCCGAGCACCCTCTTAGCTTACTCTTATACTTATATCTAGGTCATCCACATAATTATACATGAATTTCCATTCATTCGTCAACTAGTCCCATATGGACAACCGCACATTTATATCATCATAGGCATTTATGCTACATCAATATACACGGGCCAACGTGGCCGATAAAATGATATACAAAACATAGGCCGACAAGGCCAAACACATCTACCCACACACACACACGTCTACGAGCCTCTAAGAGTATAACATATCACATTAGCGGGACAGGACCCCGCTATGCCCATAATTATATACACAAAAGAATGAATACCCAAAAGATATGGCTCTGAAAGAAATGGAGCTCTCTATGAAATCTCCGAATAGGCAGCTAAGGATCAAATCTGTCTCCCTGCGCACCTGCGGGCATGACGCAGCGTCCACAAACAAAAGGACGTCAGTACGAAGAATGTACTGAGTATGTAAAGCATGATCAACATCAATATAGAAGCATAATAGATATCATATGAAGATAGCATAGGAGGGGAGACAGTAATATCATCATCATGTCGCTTACTTGCATACATCATCGTTCGTATCCCATAATAATACTCGTACCATACTTGTGCTCATATTCGTGTACATGTCCTTATTCGTATTCCTATACATAGTCTTTTCACTTTCATATTCATATTATACACATTGTCATTTCATATACATAGCATTTACATAGCATACCCGACCTCATGGGATCGGTGTCTTATACATACTTGGCCAACCAAGGCTCAAGGTCATACATACCTGGCCCTACCAAGGCATCAGGGTTATCCGTACCCTCTGCAGAGGTGTACGCGCGTTTTGTAATCGTATACATACTTTATACATAGTCATATACCTATAGTCTTACCCGGCATCATAAGCTCGGGGTCTTATTATAGCCCTTCATAGGCACACATACACATATATCGTAGCTCGTAAGCATCTCTAGTCTCATTTTACTCTCATCATCATTACAATCCTCATCATTATCGTTACATTTACATTATAGACTTACTCGTCATACGAGGAACGTAGTATAAGAATAGTTCATATCAAGGGTCGTGAGCTTATGAGCTCGGAATGTCAACCAAGTGAAGACAACATACTCATATAGAGGAATTTAGGAATTTGGCCAAGAACCATGCCTTATGAAAGAAGGGTTAGCCTTACATACCTTTCCGTCGAACTATTCTATGCTTGCACGTTCCCTTCCAATGCTAGCGTTTATACATTCATTAATATCATAACAATGGCCATTAGTCATTCACATTATCCACATTATCTAGAATTCCTCAATTTGCCTCTAATTCACCCACATTCATGATTATAACACCCATTCGTCTAAAGTGTTTAGTTCATGATCTTAATACCATTTATAACACATTCATATCACAACACAACAACGTTCATAACTCAATTCAAACTATTTCTCAAAATGTCACTATTCATCATTCATGACCTAGTTGACCACATTTTCTACAATCCATGTATTTTAATTCTCCAATACCTCAAAAATCTTGTAAAAATCATGAATCTTACCTTAGAAGTTGTAGGAACAAGTTTTGGTTGATAATACTCTTCTTTGAGCAAAACCCTAGTTTTTCTCCATTTGGATTTCTTGACTTGGATGATCCTTGATGATTCCCTTATCCTTGATTTACTTGTATTAATGTTATGGATGACTTATAATCCTTGAAAACTCATAAAATAAATGTAGAGAGAAGTTCTAGAGAGAAGTGGTGTAATGTTGTAAATGAAATAAGACAAGTCTTGATCCTCATATTTAATGAATTGAAAAATCTGTGCTGGGTGAACAGTGGTCGTCCATGGAGGTTTACGATTCGTATTTCAGTTTACGGACCGTCCCTCGTGGTCAATTTTAAGCTTAAGCAGAACCAGAAACTTTGGCCTGCATGCATGGTGATTTACGACCATGGTTTACGGGCCGTAAATCACTTTACGGTCCGTCCACCAGGTCGTATTTTAGCCATTTCCTCAGTTGGCAGAAAGTTGAAGTTGGACATGCCAGTTTACGACGTCAAGTTTATGGACCGTATTGCACTTTACGGTCCGTATTTTGCACTATACGACCACTGGGCAGTTTTGCCAACTTTCAATTTTTCTCATTTCTCGACTTTTCATTCTAATCATCCACATCCCTTTACATACATTTCCCATGAAACATTATACACTCGCATTCCTCGCACACATCATTAGTTCATTTACTTGCGTACCAACGGGAAATTTTTCGAGGTGTAACATTCTACCCCCCCTTAGGAACATTCGTCCTCGAATGTTAAAGGCTTGGGGAATTCTATAAAAATTTCGCCAGAGTTTCCTCTGTAATGTGGCACTACCACCCTGTCACAACAACCCACAATAACAATGCCTTACAGGTCAATAATACTACAGCACTAGAAATTTGGCCACACACGACCTGAATGTATAAAAGGAAAACATGCATACCTTATGATTTTGACGTCTCATCTTGGACTTCTTCCAAGGGCTGAAATAAATGTGGGTATTTGGATCGTATATTCTCTTCTGCTTCCCATGTCATTTCCTCTCGATTGTTATTTCTCCACAGAACTTTAATTGAGGCCACTTCTTTGTTTCTAAGCCTCCGTACTTGCCTATCTAATATGGCAATGGGTATTTCATCATAAGTTAACTTTTCTGTTACTTGAATATCATTCACTGGGACGATCCTCGTAGGATCTCCAACACACTTCCGAAGCATCGAGACATGAAATACTGGATGGACTGACTCCAAATCTGGAGGTAGATCTAGCTCATAGGCCACCTTGCCTATTTTGCGCACAATTTCGTATGGCCCAATATACCGGGGACTGAGCTTCCCCTTTTTGCCAAATCTCATCACGCCCTTCATCGGTGACACTTTTAAGAATACCCAATCTTTCACTTCGAACTCTAAGTCTCTTCGACGATTATCCGCATAGGACTTCTGATGACTTTGAGCCGCTAGCAACCGATCTTGTATGAGCATAACTTTCTCTATTGCTTGCTGGACCAAGTCTGGCCCTATCCACTTAGCTTCTCCGGTTTCAAACCACCCAATTGGGGATCTACACTTTCGCCCATATAGAGCTTCATACGGTGCCATTTGAATGCTAGAATGGTAACTGTTATTGTAAGCAAACTCAATGAGTGGCAAATGGTCATCCCAATTTCCTCCAAAATCTATCATACATGCCCATAACATATCTTCAAGAGTCTAAATAGTACGTTCAGCTTGCCCATCGGTCTGTGGGTGAAACGCCGTGCTTAGGCGCACTTGGGTCCCTAAACCTTCTTGGAAAGACCCCCAAAACTTGGCTGTAAACTGAGTCCCACTATCGGAGATAATAGATACCGGAACGCCATGGAGTCTCACTATCTCTTTAAGATAAAGCTTGGCATAATCTTCTGCCACATAGGTCGTTCTGACCGGTAAGAAATGCGCTGACTTTGTGAGCCTATCCACGATCACCCATATAGAATCATAGTTACGTCGAGAACGGGGTAACCCTGTAATGAAATCCATATTAATCACTTCCCACTTCCCACTTCCAAGTTGGGATTTCTATAGCTTGCAATAAGCCACCCGGCTTTTGGTGTTCTATCTTCACTTGTTGATAATTAGGACACTGAGCTACGAATTCTGCTACGTCTTTCTTCATCATATATAGTCTTAAGATCATGATACATTTTCGTCGCTCCGGGGTGAACGGAGTAACGGGAACAATGAGCTTCTCTCAAAATCTGATGGCGTAGACTTGCCACATCGGGAACACATAACCTGCCTCGACATCGGAGAACTCTGTCTTCCGAAATGTCAAATGATGACCCCTCCTTCTGAGGGAGTGTATCTCTGTACTGCATTAGCATGGGATCCTCATATTGTCGCTCTTTTACTTCCGCTACTAACGATGAAACTGCTGAATTCTGAATAGTAGCTCCGCTACTACCTGAGTCCACCACTCGGACTCCTAGGCAAGCTAACTGCTAAAGATCACGGGCCATCTCTTTCTTTTCTGGTCGTACCTCACTTAGACTTCCCATCGACCTACGGCTAAGAGCATCAGCCACAACATTTGCCTTTCCGGGGTGGTATAGGATTTCAACATCATAGTCTTTTAGCAACTCTAGCCATCGTCGTTGCCGCAAATTCAACGCTTTCTGCTTGAAGATGTACTGGAGACTCTTATGATCTGTATAAATATCCACGTGGACACCATATAAGTAATGTCTCCATATCTTTAAAGCATGGACCACCGCGACCAATTATAAGTCATGGGTAGGATAATTCTGCTCATGTTTCCGTAATTGTCTAGAAGCATACGCAATCACCTTACCATTTTGCATCAATACACAGCCTAGCCCGACGCCTGAAGCATCACAATAAATAACATATCCTTCCAATCCCACTGGAAGTGTCAAGACTGGGGTTGAAGTCAGTCAGTCTTTCAACTCTTGGAAACTACGCTCGCAAGCATCTGTCCATTGAAACTTAGCTGACTTCTGAGTCAACTTGGTGAGTAGTGCAGAAATAGAAGAGAAACCCTCAACAAATCTTCTATAATAACCGGCTAAGCCCAAAAAGCTATGAACCTCCGTAGGGGTCGTGGGCCTTGGCCAGGTCTTCACGGCCTCAATCTTTTGGCTATCCACTCGAATACCGTCAGCTGCAACAATGTGGCCCAGAAATGCCACTGAGTTCAACCAAAACTCGCATTTGGAGAACTTCACGAATAACTCTCGAGTTCGAAGAACTCCAAGGACAACACGCAAGTGATCCGCATGTTCTGCCTCGGATCTAGAATACACTAGGATATCATCGATGAATACAATCACGAATAAATCCATAAAAGTCCTGAATACATTGTTCATTAAGTCCATAAACACTGCCGGTGCATTAGTTAGCCCAAACGACATTACTCGGAACTCGAAATGGCCATACCTTTTTCTGAAAGCTGTCTTAGGGATATCTTTCTCCCTAACTCTTACTTTGTGATACCCGGACCTCAAATCAATCTTTGAAAACCATTTGGCACCTTGCAATTGATCAAATAAATCATCAATCCTCGGGAGGGGATACTTGTTCTTAATTGTCACTTTATTCAATTGCCGATAATCAATGCACATTCTCAAAGAGCCATCCTTCTTCCGGACGAACAATACGGGTGCTCCCCACGGGGATGAACTAGGCCTAATGAAGCCTTTTTCAAGCAAGTCTTTTAATTGCTCCTTCAACTCTTTCAACTCTGCGGGTGCCATCCTATAGGGAGGAATAGATATGGGTTTAGTGTCTGGCATCACATCAATCGCAAAATCTATCTCTCGCTCGGGAGGAAGGCCTGGAAGCTCTTCCGGGAACACATCCGGAAATTCGTTCACTACCGGAACTGACTGAAGAGTCGGTGACTCAGCTTCTACATCTTGAACTCACACTAGGTGATAAATACACCCTTTCGTGATCATCTTCCTTGCCTTTAGATAGGAAATAAACCTACCTTTTGGTGATGCCGAATTTCCTTTCCATTCTAAGACTGGTTCTCCCGGAAACTGGAAATGAACCATCTTCATTCGACAATCAACATTGGCATAACAAGAAGCCAACCAATCCATGCCCATAATAACGTCAAAATCTACCATTTCTAGCTCATGCAAATCAATCATGGTACGACGATCACAAATCACAATCACACAATTCCTATATACTCGGCTAGCTATTACCGATTCACCCACGGGTGTAGACACCTCAAAAGGTTTGATAGACTCCGGCTCAATTATAAATCGACCCGCAATATATGGAGTAACATATGATAATGTGAAGCCCGGATCAATCAAAGCATATACATCATGAGAAAATACCGATAATATACCTGTGACCACATCAGGAGAAGACTCAAGATCTTGGTGTCCAGCCAAAGCATAAATACGGTGCTGAGGACCGCTAGTACTGGGAGCTCTGCCTCTACCTCTACCATGGCCGACTGGCGCATATGAACCTGGCCCCGTAGGGCGTACAGATGCCGAAGATCCGGCTGCCGACCCTGATGGCTGGGTCCTACCTCTACCATGTACTGAGGGGCAATCACGCATAATATGGCCTGGCCGACCACATGAATAGCAAGCGTCTGAACCTGATTGGCACTAACCCCAATGCAACTTTCCACACTGAGAACATCGTGGTACGGGTGGCCTTGGCTGGCCTGAATCACCTCTAAACTTAGATCCTGAATAACCCTGACTCGGCTCGGAACGAGCAGATCTGTCAAATCTCTGCCCCGTGAACTGTGGAGGTGTACTGGTCATAGAATAGCCTGAATGGCTGGGAAATTTTTGTCTGTGTCCGCCCCTGGACTCGCTCCTCGAACCCGAAGGTCTGGCCCTCTGGTTATGTCCCCTATCCTGCTCACGTTCATTTCTCCGTTGTTGTAGGTGTTCCTCTAATTCCTGAGCATGTGCCTGAATGCGTTCAATATCCATGCCATCTTGAAGGGACGCAGTCAAACATTTATCCATCAAGTGTGGCCCTAGGCCTTTCACAAAACGGTGCACCCGATCGCCCATATCCGCTACCATGGCCGAAGCATACCTAGCCAAGGAATTGAAGCGGAGACTATACTCTGTAGCACTCATGCTACCTTGCCTCCGATTCAAGAATTTATTTGCCCTAGCTCGCCGAACTTCTGGAGGCATGTAGTGACGGAGAAAAGCATCGACAAACTCTTGCCATACCGGCGGAGGTGCATTGGCTCCCCGCGAAGCCATCCAAACCGTATACCACTGGATTGAGACATCCCTCAATCTGTATGACGCTAGCTCCACCGATTCGGTGTCTGAAGCATGTATCAACCGGAGCGTCCTTAGCATACCATCAATAAAGTCCTGGGGATCCTCCTCCAGTTTTGACCCAAAGAATTCCGGGGGTTTCAAAGCAATGAAGTCACGGGCCCTTGCACTAACAGTCCTGTCACATTGCCCTGCGCTTGGCCTCTCAGTCCGGGCCGCAACCAACGGAGTCAACAAATTAATGGACTCTCTTACGTCTTGGCCCGAAGCATTCGGTGGAGGAGCTGGAGCTGGGGCTGAGGCTCCCACATGCTCCTCGGTAATAGGAACTGTCTGGGAGGACTGAGATTGAGCCGCACTCTGGGACTCATCTTCCTCTACTACCGGTGGCGGTGCTCTTTCAGCCCGCTTTTCTGCCACCATCTTGCCCTTTTGGGCTGCTGTAGCCTTTTTCTTTTTAGGCATCTCTGAAAGACACAACACACGATTTAGGAACAAGAATTTCTTACATCATAGCTCTATCGCACGATTCTTATGAAGAAAGAAGGTCATATATTCCTAAGATGTCCGCAGCTTCTCGTTTATAAGTGTGGCGCGCAACACACCCATAACCAAGACTCTACTAGACACGGCTCGTAGACACATCCTAGGACTGAACTGCTCTGATACCACTTTTGTCACGACCCAACTCGGGGCCGCGACGAGCACCCGGTGCTAACCCACCCGAGCACCCTCTTAGCTTACTCTTATACTTACATCTAGGTGATCCACATAATTATACATGCATTTCCATTCATTCGTCAACTAGTCCCATATGGACAACCGCACATTTATATCATCATACGCATTTATGCTACATCAATATACACGGGCCAACCTGGCCGACAAAATGATATACAAAACATAGGCCGACAAGGCCAAACACATCTACCCACACACACACACGTCTACGAGCCTCTAAGAGTATAACATATCACATTAGCGGGACAGGACCCCGCTATGCCCATAATTATATACACAAAAGAATGAGTACCCAAAAGATATGGCTCCGAAAGAAATGGAGCTCTCTATGAAATCTCCGAATAGGCAGCTAAGGATCAAATCTGTCTCCCTGCGCACCTGCGGGAATGACGCAGCGTCCACAAACAAAAGGACGTCAGTACGAAGAATGTACTGAGTATGTAAAGCATGATCAACATCAATATAGAAGCATAATAGATATCATATGAAGATAGCATAGGAGGGGAGACAGTAATATCATCATCATGTCGCTTACTTGCATACATCGTCGTTCGTATCCCATAATAATACTCGTACCATACTTGTGCTAATATTCGTGTACATGTCCTTATTCGTATTCCTATACATAGTCTTTTCACATTCATATTCATATTATACACATAGTCATTTCATATACATAGCATTTACATAGCATACACGACCTCATGGGATCGGTGTCTTATACATACTTGGCCAACCAAGGCTCAAAGTCATACATACCTAGCCCTACCAAGGCATCAGGGTTATCCGTACCCTCTGCAGAGGTGTGCGCGCGTTTCGTAATCGTATACATACTTTATACATAGTCATATACCTATAGTCTTACCCGGCATCATAAGTTCGGGGTCTTATTATAGCCCTTCATAGACACACATACACATATATCGTAGCTCGTAAGCATCTCTAGTCTCATTTTACTCTCATCATCATTACCATCCTCATCATTATCGTTACATTTACATTATAGACTTACTCGTCATACGAGGAACGTAGTATAAGCATAGTTCATATCAAGGGTCGTGAGCTTATGAGCTCGGAATGTCAACCAAGTGAAGACAACATACTCATATAGAGGAATTTAGGAATTTGGCCAAGAACCATGCCTTATGAAAGAAGGGTTAGCCTTACATACCTTTCCGTCGAACTATTCTATGCTTGCACATTCCCTTCCAATGCTAGCGTTTATACCTTCATTAATATCATAACAATGGCCATTAGTCATTCACATTATCCACATTATCTAGAATTCCTCAATTTGCGTCTAATTCACCCACATTCATGATTATAACACCCATCTTCATCCATTCGTCTAAAGTGTTTAGGTAATGATCTTAATACCATTTATAACACATTCATATCACAACCCAACAACGTTCATAACTCAATTCAAACTATTTCTCAAAATGTCACTATTCATCATTCATGACCTAGTTGACCACATTTTCTACAATCCATGTATTTTAATTCTCCAATACCTCAAACATCTTGTAAAAATCATGAATCTTACCTTAGAAGTTGTAGGAACAGCTTTGGTTGATAATACTCTTCTTTGAGCAAAACCCTAGTTTTTCTCCATTTGGATTTCTTGACTTGGATGATCCTTAATGATTCCCTTATCCTTGATTTACTTGTATTAATGTTATGGATGACTTATAATCCTTGAAAACTCATAAAATAAATGTAGAGAGAAGTGGTGTAATGTTGTAAATGAAATAAGACAAGTCTTGATCCTTATATTTAATGAATTTAAAAATCTGTGCTGGGTGAACAGTGGTCGTCCATGGAGGTTTACGGTCCGTATTTTAGTTTACGGACCGTCCCTCGTGGTCGTTTTTAAGCTTAAGCAGAACCAGAAACTTTGGCCTGCATGGATGGTGATTTACGACCATGGTTTACGGGCCGTAAATCACTTTACGGACCGTATTGCACTTTACGGTCCGTATTTTGCACTATACGGCCACTGGGCAGTTTTGCCAACTTTCAATTTTTCTCATTTCTCGACTTTTCATTCTAATCATCCACATCCCTTTACATACATTTCCCATGAAACATTATACACTCGCACTCCTCGCACACATCATTAGTTCATTTACTTGCGTACCAACGGGAAATTTTCCGAGGTGTAACACATAGTGGCTACCCTTCCTCCCGAGTAGCTAGGAAAAACACAACAGCCATTTGTCATAGCATAGAAGCCAATTCATAATTCATTTGTAATGTAGTCACATCATCAATTGCCATTAAGGTTCATTATGCCATAGTGAAAGAATAAGTCATTCTCATCAATGTTTTGAAAACGTTTAACTTTTTTTTGAAAGATTTCCATGTCCTAATTCATTAATGAGAATATCATTACCAACCCTTAACCATCATTATTAAGCATCTCTTATAGAGGAAAACGTTCATAATATCATATACATATATAGGGTTTGTTACAACCTAGGTTTAATGTGGGTTGTCCTCTCACACACATTAACCACCATTTAGATATGAGTTAGAGTTCAAGAAACATGAAAATATTACTTTTCTTTTCATTCATTAAAGAACCTTGAATGAAATTTATACTTTCAATAATAGTTTCAAAAAGTGATTTTCATTTAAAATAAGTTTTCAAAAGGGAGACATACCTTAATTATGCTTTACATATCTTAACAATTCACCTTCTTAGCGAAGAACACCCAAAACCCTAGATTGAGTAACTTTGAGACGGATTACTTTGTAAGCCCTAGGTTTTTGTCACGAGAATCATGTTAAGGATCATGGGTTTGATGCTAGAATGGATTAATAATGTTAAAGATGTTCTTACCTTTGATTTGGAAACTTGGAGGAATGATTTTCATTCTTAGGGTTTTTCAGAAAGTGGAGGAATAAACAAAACAAGTGTCTTATTTATATTTTTCTGGTGAAAACGGGCCAAAGGAGGCCCCCGAAGGATAGGCCGTCCTTCATGTTACGGTCCGTCATTTAGTGGAAATTTCCAAAGAGTTCTTGTGATTTTTGAGGCATTACGGTACCGTGTTACGGCCCGTAACACGTGTTACCGTAACGTCTCACCATAACACATGCCAAATTTTTGGCGAAGATGGGCTTTAGTAAAATGGGCATAACTTTTTTTTTACATAACTTTTCTTGGGCTGGGCGACCTATTATTGGAATGTTATTTCAAATATCTACAAATTTTATCAAGGAAGGTTTTCCAAATTCGCAATACATTTTCATGAAACTCGACCAGAGGACAAACCTACCAAAACTTAGGCGAATTTAAGAACCCTTAAAAACTTCTATTGTTGGTTTGACTTCAAAACGACCATCTTCCACACGAATTCATCAAGAATGGATTCATATAGCTAAATTATCATCCTAACACTATATGTTTACACATTCACACCTAATTCAAGTTTACGGGGTGTTATAGCAGTGTCTTCAGGTCTTTATACCTTCTGAACACAGTAGGGTGTCTTTCTTGTCCGATTCAGGTAGGTCTAAGATACCCGAACTGGTTTATGGTCAGCATGCGCTATATCAGTAGGGATTTGGCTTCGCTCTACGCTAATTATTCTGGAGTGGTTTTCAAAAGAATGACACAGGTTACCTAAGCGGACAAGCTGAGGGTAGGCTTTCTAAAGCTGTGGGATGACCGCATGCCTACTAGACCTTAGAGACCTCCAAAGAATATATTAAAAGTTTTTTAGTGAAGGTATGACCACAGCTCATCCCGCGTCGTCATCCTTTAGAAAATATAAAATAAATGCCAGGACTGGTGGAGTATGCATGCATGAATGACTGTTATATTTTGCGAAATTTTAAACACATAAACAATTTATATCACTTAAACAATTTCTATCACACAAACATATAAATAATTGGAACCCTTATGGTTAGAACCTTAAATTGTCCCCAGCAGAGTCGCCATCTTTAGCTTGTCGTATTTTTTCTGATTCGTATTTGCACTTGCCTCATTTAAAAAGTAAAGTGTCTCGGGGAAGTACGGTTGTCAATCGTACCGGGAAAAAGGAAAAAATATACTTCTACGTGGATGGTGCTCTAAATGGACTTTATTTTAGAGTCGCCACCTAATTTTTAGGAAATTACGAAAAACCATGTCGAAATGGGTTCATTTAAAACAATTATTTTATGATTATTTTAAAAGAAACCTATTCTACACAGAGTCTAGGTAAGGGTTCTGGTGATCCCCCGGGGAAGGTGTTAGGCACCCCGGTATCAAGGATCCTCTCAATTGCGGTTTACCTACGGGTTTTAATAATATGTTTATGTAGATAAAAATTGGCTATGATAAAAATAGTTATGCTTTATACTTCCGCAAATAAAAATTAGTCTTCATGAATCAAAAGTGGTAAAATTTTGCCCAAAATTGGACGTTTAGGGTATCGGACTAGAACACTTAGGCTAACATCCGCAGGCTCTTAACCTAAGTAGGACTCTACGTAAGTCCACCCAAAAAATAGTTTTGGAAAAAATATTTTGAAGTATAAGAAAATAGTTTTTAAGAAAATAATTTAGATACACTATTTATAGTCCATATAATATACATATATGTAGTCTATTTTTATTCCTAAGCTTTTAGTCAATTTTTTACATTTTAGCCTAAGTCTGGATATCCATAATTAGTCCTATCAGTGTTGAATATTGGTCCAAATTAATCCATATGTCATAAGTCCACAGGTTTCATAAGTGTTCAAATCAGTCCAAGTTTTATAAAAATCGGCAGTTTTGGTTCTTTTATTCACATCAGTCCCAAGTCACGTTTATGCTCCAAATTTAGTCTTATCTTTCATTGCAAATTTTTTTGGCAACTTTAAAACATGGCAATCTCATAAGGGTTCCAATTAGCACGATAATTAAGCAAGTAATCAATTTAAAATGCGCAATTTAAATGAGGTAGAGAGTTGGGCTGACCAAGCCCAAAAAGAAAATATTTGTGCAATCAGTCTCGATTTAATTCCACGTACGCTCCGTTTTGCTCGAAGTTGGGTTGAATTGATCTAAATGAATTGGTGGGCCTTATTTAACCCACCAATGAATGGGGAGGTTGGCAAATAAAAGGATATAGATACATTAGTATCTAATCACAAGGACATAAATTAAATTTACAAGGCCATAATTTAAATTACAACACAACTGGGCTAAGCCCATGACTAAATGAAAAAAGAAAAGGGACATATTATGCAAAAAAAAGACTAAACCAATGTACGGGCCCAGTTGGCCCAGCTTTTGAAATCATGCCAGAAATTTTCTAAGTGTTGAACTGTGATATACATGATATACTATGTGATATACCCCCATATGGAGAGCAAAACCCATTGAAGGGCATACCCTCCATATTCAACCGATATACACTATTTGCCCTTCGATATTCACTCTATATATAACTCTTTTAACTCCCCAAAGGAATTCAAAGATTCTCAGAAATTGCTCAGATTTCCCAAGTTTAAAACTGTTCAGATTTTATCAAGCAATCAAGCATATAGGCCCCTTAGATTCATGGATTCTCAACTAGCAAACTAGGCAAGTACAACAAGGAACAACTTTGTCAAGGATAAGAGAGTAACAGACAGTTCTAAACCAAAATAAATACATACAAGGCAGTGTCCAGCACACAGTGCACACATCATATTCTAAAGGTCCCTTTTCACTTTTCGAAACTCATGATTAATCTAAACTAAAGTAGAGGCAAGAGTTGTCATAGTTTCAGTGTTTAGGGATGGGCAACGAATCTAGTCAAGGTATCAAACCTATGAACAGACATGGTAAGGCTAAGGTCAATAAATCCCACAAACAGCAATTTCACATAAACAAAACAAGAGTTTAAGTGACAAGAAGGGGTGAAACAATAGCATTGAGGATAGATGAGACCAGGGAGTGCCAATTAAGCCAATAGGGCAAGTAAGGGAGGTCTATAAACAACATTCTCTTTTTCTAGTTTTACCAGTTAAGGTCAAAGCAAGTTTAAACTCAGAAATTCTCAAGCAAAGGTTCAAATTGCAAGTTATACAGTGTATTTAACCATATCAGGTCTTATAGAGACATTAGTGAAACTTTCAAATGATAATCTAACTCATTTTATTCCTAGAGCCATACAGGGGAGTCGAAGGAAGAAATAGCCAAAAGAGATCCTTAGCAAGACACACCAGGTTCAAGTGCAGATCAACCATAGTCCTAACAGATCACATATAATATGAAGTTTCAAGTAGAAGAAATGGCAGGCTCCAAGGAATCAAAACTAGAACAGACGGACTCATAGCACTGTCCCAAGTGCAAAAATGTAGCAGTAGACATGTCTTGGTTTAAGCAAATAAGCAGGTGCAAAGAATCCTATACATGAATCCTCTAAACAAAAGAAACTCCCAATCAAGTAGCAAGGATAAATATAATTAAGCAGGTGCTATACTTAAACTTTGGAGAGTAATTTTAATCTTTAATTCCAATCCGCTCATCCTTAGTCTCTATGTGAATCATATTATTCAAAAAGAATCCTAGAAACCGTGGCACTGTATTAATATAAGCTAAACAAAACTCTCCTGAAGAATTACAAGTAAATGGAGTACAAAGAAGTGTCAAAGATCCAAAATAGTATCCCCCTACGAGCTGTTCCCCAATCCATCTTGCCCAATCTTGAAATAGGAAACCAAATTTTTACTCCATATTATCTGCCCTTAAAAGTTTCAAAACATGATTAACAAATGCACACAATGCACCTAAAGCTCAAGACACTTGAAACTCTTGAAGGACTAAAAAGGTAAGCTACTAGTGCCCAAGTTCTTATTACTTTTTTCTATAGCAAATTCTTAATCTGGACAGTCTCAAAACTTACTAAAACAGATTCAAAAATCATTTTTTATCTTCATATACTTTGTCATAGCAAGGAATGATGAAACAAGACACTAGTCAAAGCAAAAAAAAAAGTCATAAGAACACACAAAACATTCCTCCTATGGTTTTACAGGTCACATAGTCAAGAAAGAAAAAACCAGATTCATTCTAAATATTTTCAGAATTAGCTAATTTTATTATTTTCATGGCAGTACTAAGAATTCATATAGGCAAACCTTTTAAGAGAGATCCTTCATAAACAAATTTCAAAGAGGTTTGGAGAAAAAGGGTCATTTTCATATCAAATCCCATCTCAAAGAGTCTGAGTATCTGGTATGTTTAGAGTTGTATGTTTACAGATCATCCACAAGTTCTCAAAGGGTAATTCTACGTTTGGATAACACAAGCAAGCATAGTAAAGATTCTACATTTAGAGTATCATTTAGGCTAAGTGTGATCTACTAATACTTAACAAAGAAACAGAGGCCATTTCTGACCTTTGAAACAACCTTAGTGAAGAACATACATCATAGGCATCACATATTCATCTTTTCACTCAATGATCAATGTATACATAATATTGACAAACTAAAAATGGTCCTAAAGTAATCAATATGAAACTAAGGTGAACACAGCATCTACAAGAAACTAACAAAACACAGGAAAAATAGGAAAATATTTCATAGACTCTAAATAAGCAGAAAAATAACAACTATGGTTTGAGATTGACATCTCTACCTTATTTCAACCTATTTGACCCTTAGTCTCATTAGTTAATGTTCCTAAACATCTTTTACACTTTGTTATAATGATACTGCAATATAACAATCTCAGATTTTCAATGAGATAATGAACCAAGATCCAAAACCAGCGCCTACCTTTGACTCTTTATTCTTAATACCTAGTAACTAATGATGAAAACTTCAAAAAAAAAAAAAAAAGCTTCATTATGCTAATATGATAACACAATAACATGGTAAGCACAATGAAACTACAAACAAACAACCTTTATACTAACATGAACAACATCAACACATATATATCAACTAAATTTATAAGACAGTAACCTTTAAACAACTTTTGAAAAATCATTCACAAAAACCAAACAGCCTTCATACTAACGAGGGCAACATCAACATATATATATATATATATATGTGTGTGTGTGTGTGTGTGTGTGTGTGTGTGCGCGCGCGCGCGCGCGCCAAACAGACTTATAAAACAATAAAAACCTTTTCTATTCTTAGATTACTCTTTCTTTCTTTTCTCTCCTTTTTTTTTTATTCTATTATCTATTCACCAACTACATGGATGGAGTACATTAAAAACTTTTTAGGGATATAAAAATCTTCCCCCTCTTCGTTCACCCCCCTCCTATTTATATCCACAAATCTATAGGAATCCTAGGACTAAATAGAAGGACACCTGGCCCCAACTTTTCCCTCCAAATTCCCCATATTCGTACCCTACTCCCAATTCAAAATAAAATCAGATAGGACAAGAATGAAAAACTAACAAGCTTGTACCCTAAAATCCAATAATATTCACAAAAATCAGATAATAGAAGGAATAGTACGCTTTCCATCACATAATATCTCGTGGCACAATTCCAACGGTGCAATTGTACAAGGATTGTACCAATAAGATAAAATCCCCTAAATTTGAACACACCCCTTGATAATTTCGTGGAAATGACCCTAGGTTTTCCCACATAAGGGCATGCGGCACACAAGATGGCTAGGGACTCAAGGTCCCGCCCTTGGCAACCATCATGCGTGGTTAAACCCGAGAAACATCCACAAAACATGGCTCAATGACTATAAATAGCTAAATAAAACGAAATAAAACCAGGTAATCACAAGAACACACGAGAGGACATAAAATCCTTCTTAATTTGGGTTAAAATGACCGAAAAACCGCTAGGAAATACCACCAAAGGCGGCATAACCCTAACCCTAAATCGCCTCCATAGAGAGACAGAGAGGCGGATGAGCAAATAAACGTTGGGGGGGGGGGGGGTTAAATTTTATTTTATTAAACTTCCCCCCCCCCTTATAAAAACCCCCCCCCCCCCCCCTCCGTCCCCAAATTTAAATTAAATAACGACTAACTTTTATAAATACACATATAATTAAATAAATAAATAATTTAGGCTAATTAAAATTTAAAACCCATAAATTTAAAATATTAACTTCAAAACAAGCCTAATATTGATATAGTTCCGAGTAATATTTAAGAATGTGAAAAAATGCGGTCAAAATGAGTTGTAACTCATACGTCGTTTTAATTAACAATTTTTTCGAGTTAGACGAAGCAAGATATGTCTCATCTTTTCAATTTACGTTTGCGAAAACAAATAACTCGTAATTTCTTGTAATTGTTATTGGAAATAATAATTAAACGTCAATTTTTGTAATTGCCTCGGGATTTTTAGATTTTTGATTTTTTAAGAGCATCCTTACTCCGTCTTGGACAAAAAAATTTGAAAATTAAAATACGCTTTTTATGAGGTGAAAACTAAGTGTCAACAAATATCATGGTCAGGTGGCATACCTAGCAAGTCCGCGGGGAACACATTCGCAAACTCGCGTACCACTGGAACCGAATCAATAGTTAGAGTATCCACACTAGTATCATGGATATGTGCTAAATACGCTAAACAACCCTTCTCCACTAGCTTCTTAGCACGAACGAAGGATATGATTTTCTTAGGGAGGGGACTAAGGTTACCTTTTCACTTACGTCTAGGTGCCCCGAGTATAGCTAAGGTACCGGTTTTAGAGTGACAATCAAGAATTGCATAATGTGGACACAACCAACTCTTGCCCAAGATGACATCAAAGTCTACCATGTCTAGGATCATTAAATCCGCCCAAGAACTATATCCCATAAGTGTAATCACGCAAGAAGGGTAGACTCTGTCTACCACCACCGAATCCCCAACCGGAGTAGATACATAAATAGGGTCATCAAGAATATCATACATCATATCCAAACCCACAGCAAAATATGAAGACATACATGAAAAAGTATAGCACAGATCAAATAAAACAGAAGCCATCCGATGATAAATTGAGATAGTATCTGCAATGACATCATTGGAGGCCTCAGCCTTGGGTCTAACTGGGAAAGTGTACAAGTGACCGTGCTCCACTACCTCCTGGAATGAAAGTGTACAAGTGACCGTGCTCAACAACACGGACATGCTCCACTACCTCCTGGAATGAAGCCCCAGTGGCTAAAAACTGAAGAGCTGATAACTGATAATGTGAATTCTCGACGAGGATACATAAGCCATAAGTCATATCAAGACTCGAGATAGGAAATAAACCTACCTTTTGGGGACGCAGTATTTCCTTTCCATTCTAAAATTGGTTCTCCCGAAAACTGGACGCGAACCATTTTCGTTCTACAATCAAATTGGCATAGCAGGAACCTAACCAATCCATGCCCATGATAACATCAAAGTCCATTATTTTTAACTCATGTAAATCAACCATAGTACGATGGTCACAAATCACAACTACGTAATTTCTATATACTCGGCTAGCTATTACCGATTCACCAACGGGTGTAGATACCTCAAAAGGTTTGATCGACTCCGGTTTGACCCCAAATCGACCTGTAATATATGGAGTAACATATGACAATGTGGAGCCCCGATCTATCAAAGCATATACATCATGAGAAAATACCGATAATATACCTGTGACGACATCGGGGGAAGACTCAAGATCCTAGCGCCCAGCCAAAGCATAAATACGATGCTGAGGACCACTAGAACTGGGGGCTCTCCCTCTGCCTCTACCATGGCTGACTGGCACATGTGAACCTAGCCCTATAAGGTGTATAGATTATAAAGACCTAGGTGCTGACCCTGAAGGCCCTACCCTACCCCTACTACCAACCGAGAGGCAATCACGCATGATATGGATTGGCCAACTGCATGCATAGCAAACCTCTGAACCTCATCGACACTGGCCCCAATGTAACTTCCCACACTGGGAACATCGTGGAACGAGTGGCCCTGCCTGACCCGAATCGCCTTTGAACTGAGAACCTGAAGCCCTGAAACTATGACTCGGCCCGGAATAAGTAGATCTATCAAATCTCTGGCCTGTAAACCATGGAAGCGCACTAGTCATAGAATGGCCTGAATGCCTAGAAAACTACTATCATTGCCTGCCTCTAAACTCACTCGTCGGACCCAAAGATCAAGCCCTCTTGCTATACCCTCAGTCATGCTCACGCTCACTTCTTTGTTGTTGTTAGCTTTCCTCTAAATTCTGGGCATGGGCTTGAATGCGTGAAATGTCCATGTTGTCCTGAAGGGACACAGTCAAGCATCTATCCATCAAATGTGGCCCTAGGCCTCTCACAAATTGGTGCACGCGATCACCCATATCCACTACCGTAGCCCGAGCATACCTAGTCAAAGAATTTAAGAGGAGAATATACTCTAAAGCACTCTGTCACACCCTAATCCCGCTAGGGTGTGATGGGCACCCGACCCTTACTTAGGGCCGAGCGAACCCTCTGACCATTAGTGCATGCATAATCTTTTTGGGACTTTTAAATCAAATGAAGATGAAATACATAGTACAGTGTTTCTGAAATATTCTTTTTCATCATTATTTTCAAATCAAAGAAAATCTGAATCATGTAGAATTTATGACATAACACAGAGTGACATATCGGCTGATGGAGCCGCTTACAAAACTGACATTCTATACCCATGACTCTGTCTGCAAAGTCTCTAACTTCGAACAAAATGTTATAGCACATATACTCTGACTCGGCAGCACTCCGGGAGCAAATGGAGTTGCCAATCCAGCTGAAGTATCTTCTAATAGTGTCCTTTACTCATCTGGGTGTACCTGCGTGGCATGAAACGCAGCCCCCGATGAAAAGGGGGTCAGTACGGAATATGTACTGAGTATGTAAAGCATGGAATACAGAAAACAGAACCATAATCGAAACAAACAGTACAAAAGTAAGTACATTTTCAGAATACTCAAAATACTTATTTTTCAGAATGCAAATCGTTTATACCGATGTCATGAGTCAGAAGAAGTACAGAAAATAAGTAGATCATCCAGAGTGCCAAAATGTGTACTTTCCAAACACAGACTGTGCGTGCCAACAGCGTATGTCATCATATACATTTACACATAACTGATTCATATATAACATAATAATGCCGAGGAACGTACGGCCCGATCCACATATATAACATATTAGTGCCGAGGGACGTTCAGCCCGATCCACAAATGTATTTGCTGCGGAACGTGCAGCCCGATCCATATACACATATTATATTGTTGTGGCACGTGCAGAAGGTTAGTACAGACATTAAGCACGATATGCAGAATAAAAACAACTTACTGGAAACACGAATCATGCATGCCAAGAACGGTATCCTGCCCCTTACGGGACCCGGGGAACGTGGCCCCACCCTGCCTTTGGCGCCACACACATCATACTCCAGAAGGTTTGCTCCGTAATCTCCGTCACACATCATAATATCACATCATAAGATCAGAATATACATATACACATATATGGTTCGGCGAACCATGAACACATCATAACACCGTAACACATCATACTTCGGAATACATATATGGCACCCGGCCCTCAAGCAAGGGACCCGACGAACCATGCGCACGATATATACCGGCCCGGGACTCGGCGAACGATATAATAGTAATATGCACGAGTAGAGTAGTGAGAAACCATATGCACATAAATCAAGACTTGATGGATAAGTATACTTACCGACCCCTGAAGGCTCAGAAACAAGTTTCGGGTCAATCTGAATTAGTATAAGAAAGTTATGAACGTCTGAAGTACAGAACGTTCTACAATCATTTCAGATTCTTTTTTTGGAAAGCCAAAGCCATAATTATGTCAAGTACCTTTCGGATATCGTTATGGATCAAATCAAATAGAGTTTTTAGGACCATATGCACATACCAAAATATATTAAAGACTCGATGGGATAATCGAACGTGCTAGCATTTTAAAATCAAAACTTTATTCATATCATTTTTTTTTTTCGAATGCCATTTGGAAACATATCAACAAACTTCGGACATCATAGATATACATCAAACCATATGAGACAACTTATGGAAGTCAAAAACATTAGCCATCCTAGCGGCTCTAAGAATAGGAGATTTATTTGAAATCATACATATATGTCATTTGCTCGTTTCATAAAGATCATGCCAAAAGAAAGAAAGGGTAAGCCTTACATACCTGCTCCACATCCTTTTGGCTACGTTTATTTGTCCAAGCTCGTGCGTCTACATTCAAGGAGATTTACAAAATCATCAGACATATTGTCACACACTTGTCTTAATCTTTCAAGTAAACTCACTTATAATCTGCCGAAATTTCGGCAGCATTTCCCCTGTAAATACACCATCCACGAGAATCTAACTCGGCCAAATCAACAATCAACAATCCAAGAATTCAACTCGGCCAAATTATTAACAACATTGCCAACAATCGTACTAACAACTTCGACAATCAATCCCAAAACATATTCTAACATCAACAATTCTTGTCACACAATTCACGGCATTTCATTTATCCAATTTAATCACATATATTCAAGCTAACACCAATGATCCCACATTCAAGTATTAATCCGCAATCTTTCTAACATGATTCAAGAATGCTTCTACTGATTCACATGACATTCCAACAACCCAATCAACATTCTTACTTTACCCGAAACCTTCCAAATGCGCACAATACATTCTCTTTTTCCAACTTCATGAACTATACCAACAATTCACACACTAACAACATTATTTTCCATAAGTGCAAGAACACTATATTCAATTCACATTAACTTCTAAAACAATTTTCCAACGATTACAACTTGAACTATAATTATTAAACTTCCATTTCTCATCATAGATTCCATTACAACAACAACCAAAATACTAGATAAAATTAGTTCATCATCCCTACACACTACAACACATATACACGGCCACACACACTACACATAAACGGCCACCACACAACTTCCATATTTTCACAAACGATTACAACTTCATTTTCAACCATTAAATCCTCATTTTACATCATAGAATCCACAACACAACAACAATCAAATTACTAAATAAAATCAATTCATTTGTTCTACACAATACAACTATATTCGGCCACAACATCAACCCACACGGCTACAACATAGCATCCACACTTTCATGAATTTCATCCATTTCTTCACTCTACAACATATACAAACCACCCACAACATATAAAAGGGGATGAAACCTTACCTTTTTCCTTAACTCCACAACTTGGCTTGGGTTGCTCCTTGTAAGAATGAGTGGTTTCCTTGCTTCAACAACTTTCCCATGTTAAAGAGGGCCTTCCAATTAGTAGAAAGGCTAGAAGAAAATAATTTTTGATCAAATTCTTTCAAGGGGTCAATTTTGATGCTCATGGCCGAATGGCCTTTTTATTTTTGCCTTCTCCATATTTCTTGAATCTTCTAAGGAATAAGATGAAAAATATGGCCTATAAGTCATCTTTTTATTTACCCATGTTAAGCCTCCACATGGGCCTTGGCCCATGCCATATTACACAGCCCACTTGACCAATTTTTTCAAGACCATTATTTTTTTTTTGCTTGAAATTCATGAAAAATTATTTTCCTAATTCCAAATTTGCCCTTAGCCTTCCTCGATATTTCCATGGGCCATCTTCTGAATTTCCCTTTTTACCCTTAGCCTTTATCAATATTCCCATACTAATAATGTTCATAAATAATATTCTTAAACAACTTGTATATTAAAATAATATTTGAAAATGGTCTTACCCTTAACTTGCCACGACTTTCTCGAAATATCCGAACGCACAAAATACGGGCTATAACACACTCAGACTTCCTTGCCTAAGATTTAAGAAGTTATCGGCTCTAGCTCACCGAACCTCTAAAGGCAAGTAGTGTCGAAGGAAGGCAACAATGAATTCTTTCCATACCGGGGGAGGTGCATTGACTCCCCGTGAAGCCATCCAAACTGTGTACCAATGAACCACGACATCCCTCAATCTATAGGATGCTAACTCCACCGATTCAAGTCCGAAGCTTGCATTAACCGAAATGTCCTCAACATCCCATCATTAAAGTTCTGGGTCTTCATCCAGCTTCGACCCAAAGAATTTCGGAGGTTTCAAGCATATAAAATCACGGGCCCTTGCACTAACAGCCCTATCACCTTGCTCTGTACCTTGCCGCTGAGTCTGGGCGGCAACTAACTGAGTAAGTAAATGAATGGCCTCTTTTACAGCTTGGCCTGAAGCATTCGGTGGAGGAGCTGGGGGTGCTAGAAGTAAGGCTGAGGCTCCCTCATGCTCCTCAGAAATAGGCACTGAGTGGCAGACTGAGATTGAGCCGCATTCTGGGACTCACTTTCCTCTACAACAGTTGGCGGTGCTCTTTCAGCCTGCTTTCCTGCCACTGCCTTGCCCTTTTGGGCTACCGTAGCTTTTCTTTATACAGGCATTTCTGAAATACATAATACACGGTTAGGGAAAAAGAAATCCTTATATCATGGCTCTATCGCACGATCTTATGAAGGAAGAAGGTCATTCATTCCTAAAATGCCTGCAGCCTCCTGTATATAAGTGTGGTGAGCAACACACCCATAAACAAGACTCTACTGGACACGGCTCGTAGACACCGTAGGACAGAACTGTTCAGATACCACTTTTGTCACGACCCAACTGGAGGGCCATGACGGGCACCTAGTGCTAAGCCACCCGGGCGCCTCTTATCGTACATTCATATTTACATCTAGGTGAGCCACATAGCTTAGTCATAACTTCTATCCATCATTCATGCTAATCTCATTGGGAAACAATGCATTCATATCATCATTAACAACTATACCCATATCAATATACGAAAGTCGACGAGGCTATCAAAATTATATACAAAATATAAGCCGACAAGGCTAAAGACATCTAATCATATACAACTGTCTACGAGCCTCTAAGAAGAGTATGTCACATCATATAGGCGGGACAGGACCCCGCCATGCCCATAGGTATGTACACAAAAGAATAATACCAAAAGTTGTAGCTCTGGATGAAATGGAGCTCCTCTATGCAGTCCATGAAAAGAAATCTACGGATCAAGCTTGTCTCCCTGTCCACCTACGGGCTTGACGCAGCGTCTACAAACAAAAGGATGTCAGTACGAATAATGTACTGAGTATGTAAAGCATAATTAACATCATAATAGGAGCATAAGAGACACCACAAGAAATAGCATAAGATGGGAGAATTAGGAGATAATAGCCATCATCGTAATTAATTACTTGTCTTTCATAGGGACCTTCCATTTCTAATGCGTGCTTGTTTACATACATATATACATATACATATATCCATATCTGTATCCATATTTGTATCCTTATTCATATACATATTTGTATCCATAGCATACCCAACCATGAAGGTTTGGTGGTTTCACATACCCGGCCATGACAAGGCTCGGTGTCATATATACCTGGCCCTACCAAGGCTCAGCGTTATCCGTACCCAACTGCAGTGGTGTGCGCGCAATAGGTATCATACCCGGCCATATAAGCTCGGTGTTGCATAATAGTCATACATACATAAATTCGTATACGTAGGAGTTCATGAGTATCATCGTCGTCATTGACATCATCATTTTCGTTATATCTATCCTTAGAGGATCAACTATCATATAAAAGAGGCAATAGAATCGTGAACGTATCGAGAATCATAGGATTTGGTAATCTTAAAGATAGAGTCATTTGGAAGACATTATGGAACTCATGAAAGGATATATATAGCAAGGGAACCGTGCCTTAATGAAAGAAGGGTTATCCTTACATACCTCGTTGTCTTCTTAACTACTTAACATTCCCCGTTGAAGCTTGAATAATCTACATTTAGAAGAATTCATACCATGGTTAAGCCTGAATGATACTCCTAAATTCAAACTAGAATAATTCATGACCTAATGAAAATTGGGCAGCATTTCCCTTATTTCGTCAACTTCCACCATATCACAAAACAACTCCCAACAACCGCAATAATATCCATAATACGCTCATAATATCATAATCAAGTGATCACATTTCATTAAGCCTTCAAAATACATTCTTATGTTTAACTCATGCTAGCAACTTCATACCCATTTTAGCACATTTTCATATAATGCTTCCTCATCACCATTATTACCTTCCATACCAAGATTATATCCATATCATACTAAGAATCATAACTCAAGTTTGCTTCTACTCAAAAACATCATAAAAACTACATTTAGAACTCATCTTCTACTTTCTCCTTCTACCCAAGTTGTTCAACAACTAAACATTCTTGATAACATGTAATAAGAATGAAAAATAACCTTTTTATCTCATAAGAATGAGCTTTGGAGCGAGATATCAACTTTTATGAAAACCCTAGCTTCAATATCAAAAGAATTCTTGGAGTCTACTAACCTTAGCAAGACTTCTAACACATGGGTATCTTGATTCTTGCCTCTTGATATTTAACCTCCCTTGGATTTTGGCTTGGATTAGTCTATGGAGTTGAAGAGAGGGTTTTTTTAGAGAGCTTTTGGATCTAATTTGGTAAAATAAAATGTCCAAATGAAGTGCAATGAAATATTTAAAGCGAAACATAAAATCCCGTGTGAGGTGTCTACGCTAATGGGTGATCCAGTTATATCTAGGCGAGTATACCGAGGCTGTGTTATGATAGTTTGTAACTGCCATACCCTAGCAGATTTAGTTAAGCTAGACATGATTGACTTCGATGTTATTATGGGCATGGATTGGTTGGTTCCTGTTATGCCAATGTCGATTGCAGAACAAAGGTAGTTCGATTCTAGTTTCCCGGTGAGTCAGTCCTAGAGTTGAAAGGTAATACTGCATCACCGAGGGGTAGGTTTATTTCCTACCTTAAAGCAAGGAAGATGATCAGAATGGGGGATATTTATCACCTGGTTCGGGTTCAGTATGTACAAGCAGAGTCACCGACCCTTCAAAACTATCCCCGTGATTAATGAGTTCCTAGAAGTGTTTCCAAATGAGCTCCCAGGCATTCCTCCAGACTGAGAGATTGATTTTACTATTGATCTATTGCCAGATACTCAGCCAATATCTATTCCAAGTTATAGGATGGCACCTGCGGAGTTGAAAGAATTGAAGGAGCTGTTGAAGGATCTACTTAAGAAGGGCTTTATTAGGCCAGTGCATCGTCATGGGGAGCATCGGTATTGTTTGTAAGGAAAAAGGATGGATCCTTGCAAATGTGTATCGATTACCGGCAATTGAATAAAGTGACTATGAAGAATAAATATTCACTTCCAAGGATTAACAACTTGTTTGATCAACTATGAGGCGCTAAATACTTGTCAAAAATAGACTTGAGATCGGGGTATGGTGAAGGAGGAAGAAATTCCAAAGACGGCATTCCAGACTAGATATGGCCACTATGGATTTCGTGTCATGTTGTTCCGGCTAACTAATGCTCCAGTTGTGTTCATGGACTTGATGAATTGTGTATTCAGGCCCTTCCTAGATCTGTTCGTGATTGTATTTATAGATGATATTCTGGTTTATTCACCGTCAGAGGCTGATCATGCAAAACATCTACGAGTAGTGCTTGAAGTTCTTCGAGGTAGAGAGTGGTATGCCAAGTTCTCTAAATATGATTTTTGGTTGAACTCTGTGGCATTTCTGGGTCACGTTATTTCAGATGAAGGCATTAGAGTGGATACTCAAAAGATTGAGGCTGTGAAGAATTGGCCAAGACCCACGACACCAACGGAGATATGTAGTTTCTTGGGTTTGGCTAGTTATTATAGAAGGTTTGTACAAGGATTCTCTTCTCTTTAAATCCCGTTGACTAAAATGACTCAGAAATCAGCTAAGTTTTAGTAGACGGATGTGTGTGAGCGAAGATTTCAGATATTGAAGGATAAGTTGACCTCAGCACCCGTTTTGACTCTTCCAAAGGGGACAGACGGCTATGTGGTATATTGTGATGCTTCAGGTATTGGTTTGGGCTGTGTATTAATGCAGCACGGCAAGGTAACAACCTATGCTTCAAGACAGCTGAAGCAGCCCGAGAAGAATTATCCAACCCATGATCTTGAGTTAGCTGCAGTCATTCATGCCTTGAAAATGTGGAGGCACTATTTATATGATGTTCATGTTGATATATATACTGATCATAAGAGCCTCCAGTACATCTTTAAGTAGAAGGACTAGACTTTACACCAGAGACGATGGCCAGAGTTGTTGAAAGATTATAATGTTGACATTCTCTACCATCCTAGAAAGGCCAATGTAGTAGCCGATGCTCTTAGTCGTAAGTCTATGGCTAGCCTGTCATATTTGCATCCAGAGAAGAGGGGGCTAGCTCGTGATGTTTGTTGGTTAGCTAGTCTGGGAGTCAGGTTGATAGACTCAGGTGATGCAGGAGCTACAGTTCAAAATACAACGATGTCCTCTTTGGTGGCAGAGATAAAGGAGCATCAATACGAAGATCCTGTTTTAGTTCATTACCAAGATACAGCACCTCAGAAGGAAAAGACACCCTATGTGATTACCAAGGATTGAGTACTCAGGTATTGAGGTACATTATGCATTCCTAATGAAGCAGGACTTCATTAGCAAGTTATGGGAAAAGCCCATTATTCTCGGTATTCTATCCATCTGGGCACAACAAAGATGTATCATGATCTCAAGGAAGTGTATTGGTGGGATGGCATGAAGAACGATATAGCGGAGTTTGTCGCTCAGTGTCGCAATTGTCAGCAGGTTAAGATAGAGCACCAGAACCCTGGAGGTTTATTGCAAGCTATGGAGATTCTGACATGGAAATGAGAGATAATTAATATGGATTTCATTACAGTTTTACCCTGTACTCAACGGAAGTATGATTAATTTTGGGTCATAGTTGATAGGCTTACAAAGTCAGCCCACTTTCTGCCTGTTAGAACCACTTATGCAGCAGAGGATTATGCGAAACTTTACCTTAAAGAGATTACACGACATCATGGTGTTCCTATATCCATTATTTCAGATAGAGGAGCTCAATTTACAACTAACTTCTGGAAATCTTTTCAGAATGGATTGGGCAGGTGAGCCTTAGTACTGTATTTCACCTACAAACATATGGACAAGCGGAGCGTACTATACAGACACTTGAGGATATGTTGAGAGCTTGTGTACTTGATTTCCAAGGCAGTTGGGATGATCATTTACCTCTTATTGATTTTTCCTATAATAACATTTATTATTCCAGTGACCAGATGGCTTCTTATGAGGCTTTGTATAGGCGGAGATGTAGATTCTCTATAGGGTGGTTTGATATTGGAGAAAACTAGTTATTGGGCCCAGATTTATTCAGCAAGCAGTTGATAAGGTGAAAATAATTGTGGAAATATTACTAACAGCACAGAGTCAACAGAAATCCTATGCAGATAATCGGCAATAGAGGTTAGAGTTTGAGGTAGGCGACTGGGTTTTCCTGAAGGTTTCGCCTATGAAAGGGGTAATGAGAATTGGCAAAAAGGGTAAGTTGAGCCCTCGATACATTGGACCATATATAATTATTCGTACGGTGGGTAAGGTGGCATATGAGTTAGAGTTACCTTCTGAGTTGAAGTCTGTACATCCGGTATTTCATGTGTCCATGTTCCGTAAGTGTATAGGAGATCCTTCAAGAGTTGTATCGGTAGATGATATTCAAGTGACTGAGCAGCTATCATATGAGGAAATACCAGTGGCTATATTGGATAGACAGGTTCGTCGATTACGAACTAAAGATGTGGCTTCTGTTAAAGTACTCTGGAGAAATAATAATGTTGAGGAAATGACTTGGGAAGCGGAAGAGGAAATGAAGGATAAATATCCCTATTTATTTTTGTCACTTCAGGAGGCTCCGTCAGAGGCATCATCCCCTCCAGGTATTGGTTTCCTTTATAGTTATTGTGATTGGTCGTGTAAGGCCATGGTGTGGTATATTTTAGCATGTGGCCCTGTGTGGCATTATTTTGGGTTGCTGTGTGCAGGTTGGATTAGTATATTTACAGGGGAGACTCTGCCAAAATTTTTATAGCCCGTGACTTGTATGAACATTCGAGGACGAATGTTTCTAAGGGGAGAAAAATGTTACACCTCCCGTTTTTGTCGCAAGAATGTTTTTGGCTTATTGCTGGTATATGCCCTTAGAATAGAAATTCGCACCCGAGTTTTGAGATATTAAGTGCTTCACCTCGCGTGCACCAAAGTATGGGTAAGTGTCCTTCACAATATAATAGGATTGGGAGTTAAACGGGCCGAATCATCGCAAGTTGAGGGACTCAGGGAACTAGCAGGAACCAGGCCCCTTCGACGGACCGTCGACGTGTCGACGATGGCGTAAACCCACGTTGTCGACGTGTTGACGGTGGTGCCAACCCACGCCGTCGACACGCTGCCATCTCTTAATCTTAGGTGGAGCAGGGACAGTACAAGTCGACGGACGGTCGATGTATCGACAGGACGGTAGACCTGCTCGTCAACCTGCTACCGCTGGGGCTGTTTTGCCATACCTATATATATATATATATATATATATATATATATATATATATATATATATATATATAGAGAGAGAGAGAGAGAGAGAGAGAGCCCTCACGTTTTATTTCATTATTTTCCACTCCCAAATCAGAGAAAGCCCTAGAATATTGACTCTCTATAATTTCCATTATATTAGCGGGGAGTTGGTATGATCCGAGTCCCGTAAACCCGAGCTTGTGAAGAAGAAGGTGGTTCCTAGGGTTTCATTGAATTGTGAAGCTTGGAAGTTGGAGTTGAAGTTGATCCTTGGAATCTTAGACCCCTCAAGATATGTAAATAATTCCTACCTTTGTATTTAAGTTAATTACTAAGATTTTAGTGGTTTTAAGTAAAGAGAAGATAGCTATGAAAGTGGTAAATTAATGAAGGGTAAGATGGTGATTAGGGATTGTTTTAAGAGATGATTGGGAATTGATTTGAGTATATCTTGATACGTAAGTGTTGTCATTGTTATTGTTATTTGAGTATATCTTGATACTTATGCTGATAATGTTAGCTCAAAGGTTGTCCATCTGAGGTAATATGACCTTATGTCACTCTGAGAGTTCTATGTATACATTGTAGTTAAGCATTGCATTCATATAAATATGCATATTGACCCATGACCAAAAGGCGTTATATACGCGTGCGTTATATGTATATGGGGTATGGGGAAAGAGATAGGAGTTATATACGCATTACCACCTGATCAGTTGGTGCACCTTGATGATGATATATGGATCGGGCTGTAGTTCCTCGACATTATTATATGATATATGGGTCGGGCCGTACGTTCCTCGGCCCCTATTATATGGGATATGGATCGAGCTGAACGTTCCTCAGCATTATGACCTATATTTATGTATATGAGCACGATTTTCATTGAGAGCATGCATATTATGCGCCTACAGAGGCATTGTCAGTTATACAAATTTATGCAAATACTTAAAGATACTCGTTCATACAAATGCATGCAGAGTTGTATAGATATGATCACATATTTAGTCATATAGATGTAGTCAGACAGTTATTTTAGCTTATGAGTTTCTGCTTTCATTCACGATTCTTATTTAAAGGTTACTCTTATGCTTTACATACTCAGTACATTATCCGTACTGACTCCTCTATTGCTCGGGGGGGCTGCGTTCATGCCCGCAGGTTCAGGTAGACAGACAGGTGGTTTAGCTTAGTAGGACCTCTATCCAGCGGTGGTTAGTGCGCTCCATTTGATCCGAGCTACAGTCTACTTTGGTATACCATTCTTTTGACGCCACACACATCATACTACAGAAGGTTTGCTCCGTAATCTCCGTCACACATCATAATATCACATCATAAGATCAGAATATACATATACACATATATGGTTCGGCGAACCATGAACACATCATAACACCGTAACACATCATACTCCGAAATACATATATGGCACCCGGCCCTCAAGCAAGGGACCCGGCGAACCATGCGCACGATATATACCGGCCCGGGACTCGGCGAACGATATAATAGTAATATGCACGAGTAGAGTAGTGAGAAACCATATGCACATAAATCAAGACTTGATGGATAAGTATACTTACCGACCCCTGAAGGCTCAGAAACAAGTTTCGGGTCAATCTGAATTAGTATAAGAAAGTTATGAACGTCTGAAGTACAGAACGTTCTACAATCGTTTCAGATTCTTTTTTTGGAAAGCCAAAGCCATAATTATGTCAAGTACCTTTCGGATATCGTTATGGATCAAATCAAATAGAGTTTTTGGGTCCATATGCACATACCAAAATATATTAAAGACTCGATGGGATAATCGAACGTGCTAGCATTTTAAAATCAAAACTTTATTCATATCAATTTTTTTTTTCGAATGCCATTTGGAAACATATCAACAAACTTCGGACATCATAGATATACATCAAACCATATGAGACAACTTATGGAAGTCAAAAACATTAGCCATCCTAGCGGCTCTAAGAATAGGAGATTTCTTTGAAATCATACATATATGTCATTTGCTCGTTTCATAAAGATCATGCCAAAAGAAAGAAAGGGTAAGCCTTGCATACCTGCTCCACATCCTTTTGGCTACGTTTATTTGTCCAAGCTCGTTCGTCTACATTCAAGGAGATTTACAAAATCATCAGACATATTGTCACACACTTGTCTTAATCTTTCAAGTAAACTCACTTATAATCTGCCGAAATTTCGGCAGCATTTCCCCTGTAAATACACCATGCCCGAGAATCTAACTCGGCCAAATCAACAATCAACAATCCAAGAATTCAACTCGGCCAAATTATTAACAACATTGCCAACAATCGTACTAACAACTTCGACAATCAATCCAAAAACATATTCTAACATCAACAATTCTTGTCACACAATTCACGACATTTCATTTATCCAATTTAATCACATATATTCAAGCTAACACCAATGATCCCACATTCAAGTATTAATCCGAAATCTTTCTAACATGATTCAAGAATGCTTCTACTGATTCACATGACATTCCAACAACCCAATCAACATTCTTACTTTACCCGAAACCTTCCAAATGCGCACAATACATTCTCTTTTTCCAACTTGATGAACTACACCAACAATTCACACACTAACAACATTATTTTCCATAAGTGCAAGAACACTATATTCAATTCACATTAACTTCTAAAACAATTTTCCAACAATTACAACTTGAACTAGAATTATTAAACATCCATTTCTCATCATAGATTCCATTACAACAACAACCAAAATACTAGATAAAATTAGCTCATCATCCCTACACACTACAACACATATACACGGCCACACACACTACACATACACGGCCACCACACAACTTCCATATTTTCACAAACGATTACAACTTCATTTTCAACCATTAAATCCTCATTTTACATCATAGAATCCGCAACACAACAACAATCAAATTACTAAATAAAATCAATTCATTTGTTCTACACAATACAACTATATTCGGCCACAACATCAACCCACACGGCTACAACATAGCATCCACACTTTCATGAATTTCATCCATTTCTTCACTCTACAACATATACAAACCACCCACAACATATAAAAGGGGATGAAACCTTACCTTTTTCCTTAACTCCACAACTTGGCTTGGGTTGCTCCTTGTAAGAATGAGTGGTTTCCTTGCTTCAACAACTTTCCCATGTTAAAGAGGGCCTTCCAATTAGTAGAAAGGCTAGAAGAAAATAATTTTTTATCAAATTCTTTCAAGGGGTCAATTTTGATGCTCATGGCCGAATGGCCTTTTTATTTTTGCCTTCTCCATATTTCTTGAATCTTCTAAGGAATAAGATGAAAAATATGGCCTATAAGTCATCATTTTATTTACCCATGTTAAGCCTCCACATGGGCCTTGGCCCATGCCATATTACACGGCCCACTTGGCCAATTTGTTCAAGACCATTATTTTTTTTTTGCTTGCAATTCATGAAAAATTATTTTCCTAATTCCAAATTTGCCCTTAGCCTTCCTCGATATTTCCATGGGCCATCTTGTGAATTTCCCTTTTTACCCTTAGCCTTTATCAATATTCCCATACTAATAATGTTCATAAATAATATTCTTAAACAACTTGTATATTAAAATAATTTTTGAAAATGGTCTTACCCTTAACTTGCCACGACTTTCTCGAAATATCCGAACGTACAAAATACGGGCTATAACACACTCAGACTTCCTTGCCTAAGATTTAAGAAGTTATCGGCTCTAGCTCATCGAACCTCTAAAGGCAAGTAGTGTCGAAGGAAGGCATCAATGAATTCTTGCCATACCGGGGGAGGTGCATTGACTCCCCGTGAAGCCATCCAAACTGTGTACCAATGAACCACGACATCCCTCAATCTATAGGATGCTAACTCCACCGATTCAAGTCCGAAGCATGCATTAACCGAAGTGTCCTCAACATCCCATCATTAAAGTTCTTGGGTCTTCATCCAGCTTCGACCCAAAGAATTTCGGAGGTTTAAAGCTAATAAAATCACGGGCCCTTGCACTAACAGCCCTATCACCTTGCTCTGTACCTTGCCGCTGAGTCTGGGCGGCAACCAACTGAGTAAGTAAATGAATGGCCTCTTTTACAGCTTGGCCTGATGCATTCGGTAGAGGAGCTGGGGGTGCTAGAAGTAGGGCTGAGGCTCCCTCATGCTCCTCAGAAATAGGCACTGAGTGGCAGACTGAGATTGAGCCGCATTCTGGGACTCACTTTCCTCTACAACCGTTGGCGGTGCACTTTCAGCCCGCTTTCCTGCCACTGCCTTGCCCTTTTGGGCTACCGTAGTTTTTCTCTTTGCAGGCATTTCTGAAATACATAATACACGGTTAGGGAAAAAGAAATCCTTATATCATGGCTCTATCGCACGATCTTATGAAGGAAGAAGGTCATTCATTCCTAAAATGCCTGCAGCCTCCTGTTTATAAGTGTGGTGAGCAACACACCCATAAACAAGACTCTACTGGACACGACTCGTAGACACCCTAGGACAGAACTGTTCAGATACCACTTTTGTCACGACCCAACTGGAGGGCCATGACGGGCACCCAGTGCTAAGCCACCCGGGCGCCTCTTATCGTACATTCATATTTACATCTAGGTGAGCCACATAGCTTAGTCATAACTTCTATCCATCATTCATGCTAATCTCATTGGGCAACAATGCATTCATATCATCATTAACAACTATACCCATATCAATATACGAAAGCCGACGAGGCTATCAAAATTATATACAAAATATAAGCCGACAAGGCTAAAGACATCTAATCATATACAACTGTCTACGAGCCTCTAAGAAGAGTATGTCACATCATATAGGCGGGACAGGACCCCGCCATGCCCATAGGTATGTACACAAAAGAATAATACCAAAAGTTGTAGCTCCGGATGAAATGGAGCTCCTCTATGCAGTCCATGAAAAGAAATCTACGGATCAAGCTTGTCTCCCTGTCCACCTACGGGCATGACGCAGCGTCTACAAACAAAAGGATGTCAGTACGAATAATGTACTGAGTATGTAAAGCATAATCAACATCATAATAGGAGCATAAGAGACAGCATAAGAAATAGCATAAGATGGGAGAATCAGGAGATAATAGCCATCATCGTAATTACTTACTTGTCTTTCATAGGGACCTTCCATTTCTAATGCGTGCTCGTTTACATACATATATACATATACATATATCCATATCTGTATCCATATTTGTATCCTTATTCATATACATATTTGTATCCATAGCATACCCGACCATGAAGGTTTGGTGGTTTCACATACCCGGCCATGACAAGGCTCGGTGTCATATATACCTGGCCCTACCAAGGCTCAGTGTTATCCGTACCCAACTGCAGTGGTGTGCGCGCAATAGGTATCATACCCGGCCATATAAGCTCGGTGTTGCATAATAGTCATACATACATAAATTCGTATACGTAGGAGTTCATGAGTATCATCGTCGTCATTGACATCATCATTTTCGTTATATCTATCCTTAGAGGATCAACTATCATATAAAAGAGGCAATAGAATCGTGAACGTATCGAGAATCATAGGATTTGGTAATCTTAAAGATAGAGTCATTTGGAAGACATTATGGAACTCATGAAAGGATATATATAACAAGAGAACCGTGCCTTAATGAAAGAAGGGTTATCCTTACATACCTCGTTGTCTTCTTAACCACTTAACGTTCCCCGTTGAAGCTTGAATAATCTACATTTAGAAGAATTCATACCATGGTTAAGCCTGAATGATACTCCTAAATTCAAACTAGAATAATTCATGACCTAATGAAAATTGGGCAGCATTTCCCCTATTTCGTCAACTTCCGCCATATCACAAAACAACTCCCAACAACCGCAATAACATCTATAATACGCTCATAATATCATAATCAAGTGATCACATTTCATTAAGCCTTAAAAATTCATTCTTATGTTTAAGTCATGCTAGCAACTTCATACCCATATTAGCACATTTTCATATAATGCTTCCTCATCACCATTATTACCTTCCATGCCAAGATTATATCCATATCATACTAAGAATCATAACTCAAGTTTGCTTCTACTCAAAAACATCATAAAAACTACATTTAGAACTCATCTTCTACTTTCTCCTTCTACCCAAGTTGTTCAACAACTAAACATTCTTGATAACATGTAATAAGAATGCAAAATAACCTTTTTATCTCATAAGAATGAGCTTTGGAGCAAGATATCAACTTTTATGAAAACCCTAGCTTCAATATCAAAAGAATTCTTGGAGTCTACTAACCTTAGCAAGACTTCTAACACATGGGTATCTTGATTCTTGCCTCTTGATATTTAACCTCCCTTGGATTTTGGCTTGGATTAGTCTATGGAGTTGAAGAGAGGGTTTTTTTAGAGAGCTTTTGGATCTAATTTGGTAAAATAAAATGTCCAAATGAAGTGCAATGAAATATTTAAAGCGAAACATAAAATCCCGTCGGGCAATTCTGCGCCCATTTTGATGGGCCGTCAAAATTCCTACGGACCGTCAAAATGGTCCGTAGAACTGCCCAGTAAAATGTGGTCCACTGTAACCATTTACGTTGGGCTGGTGCAATTTGACATGCCGTTAAATGGTCCGTCAAAATTTTCTACGTAGACAGTCTGTCCTGAAACACTCATAACTTTTTACTCCGATGTCACATTGACGAACGGTTTGTTGCGTTGGAAACTAGACTCGATGAACTTCAATTTGGATAAAAGAAACACATAAAAACTCCTTATATTATAGGAGATATACCTCCCCCAATTTGGACCAAAATCCTATCCGAAGAATTTTCCAAGTTTTCCCAAAGTTCCGACAAACTCCATTCCTTAATTTACTTGTCCTTAAATCCTTCCATAGCTTATTTCATCAGCTTAAACCCCTATAACCATAATATGGGATAATATATAATCTCATATATCCTAAGGTAACTCTAGTTTCCACGATTAGGACAACTAACACCTAACGAATCTCAACGGACGAAACTACGAGGTGTAACAGGAGTGCGCCTCCGCGATTTTTAGGTTTGAGGTTTGATCGGTCGTCTTATTCCGGAGCTGGATAGAGTTCTAGAGCCTCAGGCTCTCAGCATAGACTAGAGCCAGATGAGACACCCTTTGCCGCAGTGTGCCCAGTGTGGCAAGTTACATGTAGGTCAGTATCGGCTGGGCTCAGATGGTTGTTATGCTTGTGGCTAGCCAGGTCATAAGATGTGGCAGTGTCCGATGAGGGAGAGTGGGAGTATGGTTCAGCCTACAGGGTCTGTAGCTGGTTCTTCTTCTGCAGTACGCCCTTCAGGGCAAAGTTCTCAAGCATCAGCAGGACTTGGTAGAGTGAGGAGTGGAGCATCTAGCTCGAGCGGTCCTCAGCACCGTGTTTATGCATTGACTAGTAGAAAGGATTGTGAGTCATATCCTGATGTCTTCACAGGTATATTATCAGTTTCCTCCTATGATGTGTATGCACTGATCAATCCAGGATCCCTCTTATCGTATGTTATTCCATTTGTTGCTGGCATGTTTGGGATAGATCCTGACTTGATTGAACCGTGTGAGGTGTCTACGCTAATGGGTGATCCAGTTATATCTAGGCGAGTATACCGAGGCTGTGTTATGATAGTTTGTAACTGCCATACCCTAGCAGATTTAGTTAAGCTAGACATGATTGACTTCGATGTTATTATGGGCATGGATTGGTTGGTTCCTGTTATGCCAATGTCGATTGCAGAACAAAGGTAGTTCGATTCTAGTTTCCCGGTGAGTCAGTCCTAGAGTTGAAAGGTAATACTGCATCACCGAGGGGTAGGTTTATTTCCTACCTTAAAGCAAGGAAGATGATCAGAATGGGGGATATTTATCACCTGGTTCGGGTTCAGTATGTACAAGCAGAGTCACCGACCCTTCAAAACTATCCCCGTGATTAATGAGTTCCTAGAAGTGTTTCCAAATGAGCTCCCAGGCATTCCTCCAGACTGAGAGATTGATTTTACTATTGATCTATTGCCAGATACTCAGCCAATATCTATTCCAAGTTATAGGATGGCACCTGCGGAGTTGAAAGAATTGAAGGAGCTGTTGAAGGATCTACTTAAGAAGGGCTTTATTAGGCCAGTGCATCGTCATGGGGAGCATCGGTATTGTTTGTAAGGAAAAAGGATGGATCCTTGCAAATGTGTATCGATTACCGGCAATTGAATAAAGTGACTATGAAGAATAAATATTCACTTCCGAGGATTAACAACTTGTTTGATCAACTATGAGGCGCTAAATACTTCTCAAAAATAGACTTGAGATCGGGGTAAAGTGAAGGAGGAAGACATTCCAAAGACGGCATTCCAGACTAGATATGGCCACTATGGATTTCGTGTCATGTTGTTCCGGCTAACTAATGCTCCAGCTGTGTTCATGGACTTGATGAATTGTGTATTCAGGCCCTTCCTAGATCTGTTCGTGATTGTATTTATAGATGATATTCTGGTTTATTCACCGTCAGAGGCTGATCATGCAAAACATCTACGAGTAGTGCTTGAAGTTCTTCGAGGTAGAGAGTGGTATGCCAAGTTCTCTAAATATGATTTTTGGTTGAACTCTGTGGAATTTCTGGGTCACGTTATTTCATATGAAGGCATTAGAGTGGATACTCAAAAGATTGAGGCTGTGAAGAATTGGCCAAGACCCACGACACCAACGGAGATATGTAGTTTCTTGGGTTTGGCTAGTTATTATAGAAGGTTTGTACAAGGATTCTCTTCTTTTTAAATCCCGTTGACTAAAATGACTCAGAAATCAGCTAAGTTTTAGTAGACTAAAATGACTATGTGATTACCAAGGATTGAGTACTCAGGTATTGAGGTACATTATGCATTCCTAATGAAGCGGGACTTCATTAGCAAGTTATGGGAAAAGCCCATTATTCTCGGTATTCTATCCATCTGGGCACAACAAAGATGTATCATGATCTCAAGGAAGTGTATTGGTGGGATGGCATGAAGAAAGATATAGCGGAGTTTGTCGCTCAGTGTCGCAATTGTCAGCAGGTTAAGATAGAGCACCAGAAGCCTGGAGGTTTATTGCAAGCTGTGGAGATTCTGACATGGAAATGAGAGATAATTAATATGGATTTCATTACAGGTTTACCCTGTACTCAACGGAAGTATGATTAATTTTGGGTCATAGTTGATAGGCTTACAAAGTCAGCCCACTTTCTGCCTGTTAGAACCACTTATGCAGCAGAGGATTATGCAAAACTTTACCTTAAAGAGATTACACGACATCATGGTGTTCCTATATCCATTATTTCAGATAGAGGAGCTCAATTTACAGCTTACTTCTAGAAATCTTTTCAGAATGGATTGGGCAGGTGAGCCTTAGTACTGTATTTCACCTACAAACATATGGACAAGCGGAGCGTACTATACAGACACTTGAGGATATGTTGAGAGCTTGTGTACTTGATTTCCAAGGCAGTTGGGATGATCATTTACCTCTTATTCATTTTTCCTATAATAACATTTATTATTCCAGTGACCAGATGGCTTCTTATGAGGCTTTGTATAGGCGGAGATGTAGATTCTCTATAGGGTGGTTTTATATTGGAGAAAACCAGTTAGTGGGCCTACATTTATTCAGCAAGCAGTTGATAAGGTGAAAATGATTGAGGAAATATTACTAACAGCACAGAGTCAACAGAAATCCTATGCAGATAATCGGCAATAGAGGTTAGAGTTTGAGGCAGGCGACTGGGTTTTCCTGAATGTTTCGCCTATGAAAGGGGTAATGGGAATTGGCAAAAAGGGTAAGTTGAGCCCTCCATACATTGGACCATATATAATTATTCGTGCGGTGGGTAAGGTGGCATATGAGTTAGAGTTACCTTCTAAGTTGAAGTCTGTACATCCGGTATTTCATGTGTCCATGCTCCGTAAGTGTATAGGAGATCCTTCAAGAGTTGTATCGGTAGATGATATTCAAGTGACTGAGCAACTATCATATGAGGAAATACCAGTGGCTATATTGGATAGACAGGTTCGTCGATTACGAACTAAAGATGTGGCTTCTGTTAAAGTACTCTGGAGAAATAATAATGTTGAGGAAATGACTTGGGAAGCGAAAGAGGAAATGAAGGCTAAATATCCCTATTTATTTTTGTCACCTCAGGAGGCTCCGTCAGAGGCATCATCCCCTCCAGGTATTGGTTTCGTTTATAGTTATTGTGATTGGTCGTGTAAGGCCATGGTGTGGTATATTTTAGCATGTGGCCCTGTGTGGCATTGTTTTGGGTTGCTGTGTGCAGGTTGGATTAGTATATTTACAGGGGAGACTCTGCCAAATTTTTATAGCCCGTGACTTGTATGAACATTCGAGGAGGAATGTTTCTAAGGGGAGAAAAATGTTACACCTCCCGTTTTTATCGCAAGAATGTTTTTGGCTTATTGTTGGTATATGCCCTTAGAATAGAAATCCGCACCCGAGTTTTGAGATATTAAGTGCTTCACCTCGCGTGCACCAAATTATGGGTAAGTGTCCTTCACAATATAATAGGATTGGGAGTTAAACGGGCCGAATCATCGCAAGTTGAGGGACTCAGGGAACTAGCAGGAACCAGGCCCCTTCGACGGACCGTCGACGTGTCGACGATGGTGTAAACCCACGTTGTCGACGTGTTGACGATGGTGCCAACCCACGCCGTCGACACGCTGCCATCTCTTAATCTTAGGTGGAGCAGGGACAGTACAAGTCGACGGACGGTCGATGTATCGACAGGACAGTAGACCTGCTCGTCAACCTGCTACCGCTGGGGCTATTTTACCATACCTATATATATATATATATATATATATATATATATATATATATATATAGAGAGAGAGAGAGAGAGAGAGAGAGCCCTCACATTTTATTTCATTATTTTCCACTCCCAAATCAGAGAAAGCCTTAGAATATTGACTCTATATAATTTCCATTATATTAGCGGGGAGTTGGTATGATCCGAGTCCCGTAAACCGAGCTTGTGAAGAAGAAGGTGGTTCCTAGGGTTTCATTGAATTGTGAAGCTTGGAAGTTGGAGTTGAAGTTGATCCTTGGAATCTTAGACCCCTCAAGATATGTAAAGGATTCCTACCTTTGTATTTAAGTTAATTACTAAGATTTTAGTGGTTTTAAGTAAAGAGAATATAGCTATGAAAGTGCTAAATTAATGAAGGGTAAGATGGTGATTAGGGATTGTTTTAAGAGATTATTGGGAATTGATTTGAGTATATCTTGATACGTAAGTGTTGTCATTGTTATTGTTATTTGAGTATATCTTGATACTTATGCTGATAATGTTAGCTCAAAGGTTGTCCATCTGAGGTAATATGACCTTATGTCACTCTGAGAGTTCTATGTATACATTGGAGTTAAGCATTGCATTCATATAAATATGCATATTGACCCATGACCAAAAGGCGTTATATATGCGTGCGTTATATGTATATGGGGTATGGGGAAAGAGATAGGCGTTATATACGCATTACCACCTGATCAGTTGGTGCACCTTGATGATGATATATGGATCGAGCTGTAGTTCCTCGACATTATTATATGATATATGGGTCGGGCTGTACGTTCCTCGGCCCCTATTATATGGGATATGGATCGAGCTGAACGTTCCTCAGCATTATGACCTATATTTATGTATATAAGCACGATTTTCATTGAGAGCATGCATATTATGCGCCCACAGAGGCATTGTCAGTTATACAAATTTATGCAAATACTTAAAGATACTCGTTCATACAAATGCATGCAGAGTTGTATAGATATGATCACATATTTAGTCATATAGATGTAGTCAGACAGTTATTTTAGCGTATGAGTTTCTGCTTTCATTCACGATTCTTATTTATACGTTACTCTTATGCTTTACATACTCAGTACATTATCCGTACTGACTCCTCTATTGCTCGGGGGGGCTGCGTTCATGCCCGCAGGTTCAGGTAGACAGACAGATGGTTTAGCATAGTAGGACCTCTATCCAGCGGTGGTTAGTGCGCTCTATTTGATCCGAGCTACAGTCTACTTTGGTATTCCATTCTTTTGAGATGTATATGCACATGGGTATCACGGGGCCCTGTCCCGTCCTTCCTACAACTTTATTCCAGTAAAGGTCTGTAGACAATTGTATTTATCTGACGGATGATGTAGCCTTGTCGGCTTTTATTCTTGTGTGTACACTATGTAGCGGCCTAGTCGGTTTCACTGTTCTTTCCAGTTCACACACACACATATATATATATATATATTGTACAGAGATCATGGGGTCCTCCTTTCTTGAGGCAGCATAGTCCAAATTGAGTTATTTATGGGTCCTTATTAGAAAGTGTTGTGCAGATACGAGTGTAGGGGTGTTTGGTCACTAGAGATCATGAGTTTGTCGCGACTCATCGGTTTGGGTCGTGACATTTATGAATTCAAGCGACTGTTGAGGGATATTTGAGCACGAAAGGCTCTCTTTTGGCTACGACAGATATCTCAGACTTCTTTGTCAAAGGGCTTAACACTTCTTCTCGCTCCTATAAAGACAACGAGGCAACGGTGCTCTCTAACCCTTCAATATCCGGATGAATTATCGCCGGGCTCTTTTCCCATTCATCACCTCTTTCTATCATGTGAATTTGGTTTCCTCCATGCTTTGGGAGCGGATTTGTGTCCACATTCGAAGGTGTTGGTTCCAGGATAAGCTCATGATTGTCAATCATATCCTGTAGTTTTCCCTTAGATTTATGCAATACTCAGTGGCATGGCCAACTTGGTTAGAATAGTAGGCGCAAGTCAAATCCGTCTTGTACCATCGATCCGTGGGATTAGCATGTTTTGCTGGAACAGTGCTTTTTTTTTCCTGGCATCTCTTAGCTTGGCAAATAAACTTTTCCTTGATTCTTGCAAAGGAGTGAATACTTCGTGGGTTTCCTTTGGGGTGCCTCACAGGTTGCTGGTGGAGGCTGGTTCTGGAAAGTCTGGTTTCGTGTAGCTTGGTATTTGGGTGCCGACATTCGATAATTTGGTCGTGGGGCTTGGTTGTTTGGTGTTGGTAGTTGATAATTTGGTTGTGGGGCTTGGTAGCGGGGTTGTGCGTAGCACACAGAGATTGGGCTATATTGGGGCGAAGTGGTTATATAGTTGGTTGGTGGAGGTGATTGGTAGTTATCTGGAATTTTGTGGGTCATCTCTTTTCCTCAGCTTTTCGGGCTAATGGTTCTAGAAACATAGACTATATCCTCTCTTTTCTTTTTGCCACCAGCGGCACCAGACGCACCTCCTCTGTTTAGTACACTAACAATCTTGCTGGTCTTGAGGCCGTCTTCGATATCCTCCCCAATGGCGACTAGGTTTGCAAAGGAACTCCCTTTCATAGTTATCATTTTGTTGAAGCAATCAGCCTCCTGGTACCGTATGAATGCGGTTACCAACTCAGCTTCGGTCATAGATGGTTGCACACGTGCCACTTCTGTTACACCTCGAAAAATTTCCCGCTAACATACAGTGAATAGACTAACAAAGGGCATGAATTATACGATGTTTCAATAAGTAAGAAATAGCATTGGATGATCCTAATTGAGATTTCGAAGGCATTCGAGGTAATAGAAGAAAGTTTGCCAAGAAAGGCAAGGCATATGTTATGTATCGGAAAGGATTTATGAGTAACAAATTAATGATGACTTGATGATGTTTTGGAGAAGAGCTATAACGTCCCTTAGATTGATAATGAAGTGTTAAGAAGGTTCCATAAGGATTGGGGATCAAACGAGTCGACGAGAACGAGTTTCGGAAAACTGTGGACTGTACGGTCCACTATACGGACCGTACAAAAGATACGGGCCATAAATATGGCCTTATAACCTGTCCAGAGAGGAGCCTCCACTAGAACCATTATACGGTCAGACATACAGACCGTATAAATTGTACGGACCGTACGTGTGTCCGTATAAATGTGTCGGGATAACATTTTGAGTTTTAAATAAGGGACCCAAGTTCATTATTTTCATTTTCCCCTTCACTCCCCTTCTCTCTAGAACTCCCTAAAACATTTATCCACACTTCACCTACAAGAATCCAAGAGAGAGCAAGGATCAACTTCATCAAACCAAGGAAATCAAGTGTAACAAACTCATAAGAGTTCATCCAAGTCAAGAAATTCCAATGGAAGTGAACTAGGGTTTTGGTGTAACAGGAGTATTTCTGCTCAAGGATTATTCCTACACTATCTAATGTAAGTTTTATGATCATTCTATATTGTTTAAGGTATTGAAAAGTTGAAACACTTGGATTGTAGAAGGGTACAGAAAATGGGTCATGAATGTGGGAATAGTGTCATTTTTGAGTAATAGCTTGGATTTGAATCATGATTCTTGATGTGTTGTGATTATGGTTATGTTTTAAATGATGTTAAGAACATGGGATAGACATTGTATATGAATGAATGCAATCGTGTGCTATGACCATGGATATGGATGATTGGAAAGTAATTGAGAAGTGAGGATAATGTATGTGAATAAAGAGTATTGTTATGATATTGTGAATGTTATTATTGATGTTTGGGAGTTGATATATGATATGGAGGAAGTCGTATAAATAAAGGAGATGCTGTGCAATTTTTTCTAGCTTTAGTAAGCACGTTCATATAATCGATTATCTAATGTTAATGTGAATTCTCTTGAAGGTAGAAATGTGAGCATTAAAGGAGAACAATCAAGCGATGGAATTGTTAAACGGAAGAGGTATGCAAGGCTAGTCCCTTCTTTCTAAGGCATGACTCCTATAGCATGAATCCTTCTATGTTTCCATGATTTTCTTACATATCGGAAATTATGAGTTTACGATTATAAAGAGCTTCATACAAGATAAAGAAAAGAGATACGTTATGAGCATAACAATAATGATGATGAATCTAAGTCTAGAAGTCCTAAAGCTCATGATATGACATTCCTACGAAGCTACTGATCCTTATATGATTCCTATGATATTATTTTCCCTACCTCTCCATGACTTCCTTATATTCCGGAAACTAAGAGTCTATGTTCATGAATAGCCATATGAGATAAAGATAAGAGATACATTATGAGCACGATAATGAAGATGATGAGCTTAAATCTAAAGAGTCTAGAGTTCATGGCATGATGTTTCTACAAAGATAACGATGTTGACTACGATCCATTGATGTTGTTTATTGTATACACTCACCTTATGTGCTAATTCCTTCAAGGTGAGGCAGAATGCTCCATAATGGAATCGGGGGTTCACGACCTTATGTCACCCCGATAAAGTATAGTTGTCTTTGTGTTCCTAGGCATGCATTATGATAATAGCATGATAAGATTATGATAAGTCTATGAGATGTACATGATGATATCACACCACGCCTATATGGCCGGGCAGACACCGCTAAAACGGACAGCGTATACACCATGTCTAGATGGCATGGGCAGACAACACTAGTGGGCAGCATGAGATGGTACCCCGGACGCGGGAGGCCTGGACGCGGGCTAATGATTATTGCACCGTACCTATATGGTCGGGCAGCTTATACATATATGCATACATGATATGATGATGATTATGGAGTAAGCCAGCATGCATTATTTCTTATATAATTGATAGTCAGTTACAAGTTGCTCCTCATTTGATGCTTTCTTATTTCATTGATGTGTTATTATTGTTGCTTCCTTACATACTCAATACAATGTTCGTACTGACGTCTGTTTTCTTTGGACGATGTGTTCATGCCCACAGGTAGACAGAGAGGTGATCCAGACTCGTAGGAGCTATTAGCAGTCCTTGAGAGCACTCCATTATTCCGGAGGTGCCAGTGCTTATTGTTTTATGTATATGTATGTTGGGCACGGCGGGGTCCTGTCCCATCCATATGTCCAGTACTCTAGTAGAGGCTTGTAGATACGTATGTGTGGGTAGTATGGTCTCACGATGTCCTTATTTTACATACATTATTTTGATAGCCGAAGGGCTTATGCATATAAAGGTAATTATGTTTCAAATGAAAAATGGATTTCCTACGATTATGAGCATAAGAAATACGTTTGTAAGCAGAATGAGTAATAGAACGTATGGTACTCGGTGGTTAGCCCCCGGTACCCGTCATGCCCTAGCCGGGTCATGAGTAAAGTGGTATCAGAGCAGTTCAGTCCTAGGAAGTGTCTACGACCCGTGTCTAGTAGAGTCTTGTTTATGGTGTGTTGCGTGCCACATCTATAAACAAGAGGCTACAGGGCATTTAGGATGGTTACTCTTCTTTCATGTCTAAGATCGTACGATAGATCTAAGCCATAGGAAATGAGATTCCTTATACTAACCCTTGATTGCTGCAGAAGAACGGTATTGATAGAAGAAAGTTACAGAGGTAAGCCCCTTCGTTGAGGCTACGTTATCGGAACATGTATTTATATGATAAAGGATTGGTTGTCATAGAGGTAAGTCTGTGTAAGTACAACAGAGGAATTGACTAAAGGTATCTTTTGATGATAAGTTCAGTTATAAGTTTGTGAATTAAATAAATTGAATGAATTAGTACAAAGGTAAGCATCAGCACGAAAGATGTATGTCGGGTAAGGTAAGAATAGTGAGGTGTGATATATGAGGTGAGTTTCGACATCTTTGTACTTTCACTTGAAATTGGGAGCCCTGTGTGGCTGAGGTATGTCATATGTATATATTAGCCCGGTGAGGCATTGTTGGTATTTGTTGCGTGCAGTTTTTGGGATAGTAAGAAATATAGAGAAAACTCCACCGAAATTTTTCTAGAATCTAAAGAAGATAAGATATAAGCTTGTAATATGTCCTAACGGGAAAAGATGTTGTGCAAAAGTAATGGCAGGACGAGATTAAGTTAGGAGTATCATTAACAACTACAAGAGATGAGTTAAATACTATTGAATTGATAGTAATGGTAATTATAAGATCAATATTGGTACGGTAAAGGGAAATGCTAGAGTGAATTAGGGAGACTGGTAGCGCTAAAACACGGCATAGAAGAGGAATGATAACTCTAATAGAGTGTGATACTGGAGTATGGATTGGATGGATAAGCACGAGGAAGATACGATAAGTCTATTAGCAAAATAAAGTAACAGCATGACTGAGGCAGGGGTATGAAATACGAAGGGGTATAGCGAATGTGAATCCATTGGTAAACAACTTATATGGTAAGTGTAATAGGGTTGATTAGAAAGAGTAACAGGCTGAGTATGCTTACTTCACGAGGTTTATTCTACTTTATAAGCGGGCTTGCGAATGAGATCAAGAAGTGTCACCCTATAGAGTTGATTATGATCAGGGTATAATGAGAACGTAACAAGAATTGTAATACAAAGTATAGCGAGGAAATGCCTAAAGATATGACATTTTCTATATGAATAAAGCATGAATGCAAGTGTGAAACCAGCAAGCGAGCCATGGGGCAGTAGATAAGAAAGCTTATAAGACATTTTTAGAACAATCCAGCATAAAAGTTTCGCAATGACAGGAATGATAGCAAGCAAACTTGAAAAAGGAATCCGAGAAATGTGATATGGCAAAGTAGTAGTAGTTGGTGATTTGTATAATCGAGAGCATGAGTGATATCCTTGGCTGGATGTAAAAGACCAAGACTATGGGAAGATGCATAATGAAATATAACGATTGTTAGGAGAAGGATTAGCATAAGGAGGATGAGAGGGGATGATCAGAATGAACAGAATAAGTTTTGGAAGCGAAGAATGGATAGTGCAAAGGTAGTATATTCTAAAGGACAAAGTGATACTAAGTTAAGAATAGGGTTCCTCGTGCGACGAATAAAGGATTTATTATAAAACGGGAGGAAATAAGATAAATTGAGGAGGAAGGAGTGTAAAGGAATAAGAACGGGAATAGAAAGAAAAGGAAATGCACCGCAAAGTACGCGCGCTTAAGAAGTAGTCGTGTCATGATTAAAGGAAGATGCATCTCCTACGAATATCCTATACCAAGTTAGAACGAGCGGATTTAGACATTGACTCATAACTACTAGATGAGCTAAGTAAAATGCATCCTTGTTTGGATTGCTATGTCGGTGGTATTACTTGATTACAAAACTGCAAGATGAGTATGTTAAGACTTCACAAATGAATTAGCGTAGCTATAAATTATGGGAAACGGCATGAATAAGATGTAGTATAGTAAGGGATATATGGATTCAAGATTTGAAGGTGAGGCAATGGATTCGAGAGTGGTACAAGTAAAACCCTTAAAGGGGGGAAGCGAGTAAAGAGAATACAAGTGTAGATATTGAAACGATGGACCCTAAGATGTGACAGATATAGACTCTAAAACAAAGAGTGAGAGTTGCGCAGAATGAGTCTAATGACTAGTAAATAAACGAACACGAATTGAGCAGGCATCTGAGACTGTACTGGAAATCATTCGCGAAGACCTTGAACCACGTGACATTGAGAGCAAATAACTCAAGGGATATTGTAAAAGATAGAAATGCTATATTAGAATATAGACAAAGGCACTAACGGTAGAGTCGTTGTTTATGATATTGCTATTTATAAGTGACAATTTAGAAGGGACCTAAGGCTTTCTATAGTAGAACATAAGATATGATAATCAAGGGAAACATAAGGGAAGGAAGAGAGCATAACGAGATAAGTTACTACAGATAGACAGAAGAGTTTTGGTATGTATGACACCGAGCCTTGTCGTGGCCGGGTATGCGAAAACCACCGAACCTTTAAGGTCGGGTATGCTATGGATATGAATATGAATATGGACACGAATATGTATACGGATATGGATACATGTATATGTATATATGTGTACGTACACGAATCACGCAAGAATGATTATGTAACCTACAAGTATTTATACGTCGCTAATGAAACCAAGTGGGTACTTAAAAAGAGGAGTAAGAGGTAAACAAGAATAGTGTGGTCATGATACTCCGGGTCAGTTGAAGGAAAACATATGGTGAATTGAGTTGAAATGTTGAGTTAGGATTATCGTTAAGGATAAATATGAAAATTACTTGGAATATGATATAAGTACATGTTATATGCTTCCTACGGTAGCCCTGGGGTGTGACAACTTACGAATGCAATAAGATCGCTGCATGAAGGGGGGGGGGGTCTTACCGAAAGAATATTACGCCTTGGAACTTTCATTTTTGTATCATTATGGTTATAGCAAATTTCTGACAGTTACCCAAGGGTTATGAAATTCTCAAAAAATTATTAGGCCTTTGAGGAAGTCGACGACGGACACCTATGACAGGACACCTCGAACTGAATTTATCCAGACTCTATAGATGTAAATCAATACCATTATCATGGTCACATGGAATAAAGAAAGCGGGATAGATTTGCAAACCATGTAAGACTTAATATCATTATTGAGCAAGAAAAAGGATCAACGAGACTTAGAATTTCAAGTGAAAGATTGGGTATTCTTAAAAGTGTCGCCAATGAAGGGCGTTATGACATTTGGAAAAAAGGGGAAGCTTAGTCCCCGATACATTAGGTCTTATGAGATTGTGCGCAAAGTAGGCAAAGTGGCTTATGAATTAAATCTACCTCCTGATTTGGAGTCAATTTACCCAGTTTTCCACGTCTCGATGCTTCGTAAATATGTTGGAGATCCTACTAGGATCGTGCCAGTAAATGATGTTCAAGTGATAGAAAAGTTAATTTATGACGAGGTACCTATTGCCATATTAGATAGGCAAGTACAGAGGCTTCGAAATAAATAAGCGGCCTCAGTTAAAGTCTTATGGCGAAGTAACAACCGAGAAGAGATGACTTGGGAAGCAGAAGAAAATATGAAATCCAAGTATCCGCACTTGTTTCAGCCTCCGGAAGAGATCCAAGACGAAACAGATCGAAGATGAAACATCAAGATTATGAGGTATGTATGCTTTCTCTTTATGCATATGGGTCGTGTATGGCCAAACTATATTGTTATTATGTTGTGGCCCTTTGAGGCATTGTTATTATGGGCTGTTGTGACAGGATGGTAGTGTCATATTACAGGGGAAACTCTGGGGAAATTTTCGTAGAATTCCTGAGTGCTTAACATTCGAGGATGAATGTTCCAAAAGGGGAGAAGAATATTACACATCGAAAAATTTCCCGTTAACGTTCAGTGAATAGACTAATGAAGGGAACGAAGTATACGATGTTTCAATAAGTAAGAAATAGCATTGGATGATCCTAATTGAGATTTCGAAGGCATTCGAGGTAATAGAAGAAAGTTTGCCAAGAAAGGCAAGGCATACGTTATGTATCGGAAAGGATTTATGAGTAACGAATTAATGATTACTTGATGATGTTTGGGAGAAGAGCTATAACGTCCCTTAGATTGATAATGAAGTGTTAAGAAGGTTCCATAAGGATTGGGGATCAAACGAGTCGACGAGAATGAGTTTCGGAAAACTGTGGATTGTACGGTCCACTATACGGACCGTACAAAAGATACGGGCCGTAAGTATGGCTGTACAACCTGTCCAGAGAGGCGCCTCTGCTGGAACCATTATACGGTCACACATACAGACCGTATAAATTGTACGGACCGTATGTTTGTCCGTATAAGTGTGTCGGGACAGCATTTTTAGTTTTAAATAAAGGACCCAAGTTCATTATTTTCATTTTCCCCTTCACTCCCCTTCTCTCTAGAACTCTCTAAAACATTTCTCCACACTTCACCTATAAGAATCCAAGAGAGAGCAAGGATCAACTTCATCAGACCAAGGAAATCAAGTGTAACAAACTCATTAGACTTCATCCAAGTCAAGAAATTCCAATGGAAGAGAACTAGCGTTTTGGTGTAAGAGGAGTTTTTCCGCTCAACGCTTATTCCTACACTTTCTAAGGTAAGTTTTATGATCATTCTATGTTGTTTAAGGTATTGAAAAGTTGAAACACTTGGATTGTAGAAGGGTACAGAAAATGGGTCATGAATGTGGGAAAAGTGTCATTTTTTAGTAATAGCTTGGATTGAGTCATGATTCTTGATGTGTTGTGATTATGGTTATGTTATAAATGATGTTAAGAACATGGGATAGACATTGTATATGAATGAATGTAATCGTGTGCTATGACCATGGATATGGATGATTGGAAGTGAATTGAGAAGTGAGGATAATGTATGTGAATAAAGAGTATTGTTATTTGTTATATCCCGTATTTTGTACGTTCGGATATTTCAAGGTAGTCGTGGTAAGTAAAGGGAATGACCATCTTCCAAAATTATTTTAATGTACAAGTTGTTATGAATATTATTTATGAATATAATTAGTATGGAAATATTGAGAAAGGCTAAGGGCGAAAAGGAAAATTCACAAAATGGCTCATGGTAATATTGCGGAAGGCTAGGGGCAAAATGGGAATTTCACAAGAAGTCTTGAAAATTTTTGAGGAAGTCAAGTTGGCCATGTGGCATATAAGTATATGTCCACATTTTTATTTAATAAGGCTAATTATAAATATACGTATGGACCAAGCTTGTTACATAAGCCATGTAGTCATATTTTCTATTTTAAGAAATTTCAAGAAAAAGGGAGAAGGGCGATGTGTCTTCTTGAAATAGCATAAAATACATATATATACATGGGCAAGTGATGACAAATTAAGATTAATTCATCTTTTTTCAATTCAAGAAAAACAATTGAAGAAGCTTGGAGAAGGGGGGCATGTGTTCCCTTTGGATTGGTAGAAGCCTTATATATATATGTGTGTGGTAGCAAGAACAAATCATCTAGAGGGTTCATTTTCTTGCAACATAAGAAGTTGGCGAGAAAGAAAAAAAACGAAGAGCAAGGAGGGTGTTCGGCCATGGTTGGCCGAACATGAACCATGGGAGATGATCAAAAAAATAAAATATTTTCTCCTAGCATTTCAACTAATTGAAAGGTCCTTATTAACATGGAGTAGTTGTTGGAATAAGCAAAGCACTCATTTGTGCAATTCATAAGCCTAGCCAAGTGAAGGAGTCAAAGGACAAAGGTAACGTTCAATCCTCCTTTACATGTGTTATGGATGATTTATGCATATTGTTGTGTGTGGAATTGGATGAGATTCATGAAATGTGTGGGTGTGTGGTGGTGGCCGTATAGGGGCTGCCCTAGTTGGGTATAGTGATATGATTTTACTTAGTATGTTAGTTGTTGTTGTTATGGATTATGTGATGTAGAATGAAGGTTTGGTGGCTTGAAATGAATTTTAATCATTTGTGGATTATTGAAGAAGTTAATGCGATATTAGTATGGTTTCTTATATTGGTAAGAATAAATTTGTTAATGTATGGGTTGTTGACATAATTCATGAATTTGGAAGTGAGACATTTGTTTGGAAGACTGTAAGTTGGGTTGTGGCGATTGAATTTGAAAGAAGGAAATAAGTTGTTATTGTTCTTATTGAATTTGGAAGGTGTCGGGTGAAGTAGTGTGTTGAATGAGTCGTTTTGAATGTTATGTGAATTGAATTGAATAAAAATGGAATGCCGTTGAATTGTATGACAAAGGTAGTTAATGTTAGAGTGCGTCTTGAATTGATTGTTGATGTTGTTGGTATGATTGTTGGTATTGTTGTTGATAAAATTGGCCGAGTCAGATTCTCGGGGATGGTGTATTTACAGGGGAGATGCTGCCGAAATTTCGGCAGATTATAAATGAATTCATTTAAAGGATTAAGACAAGTATATGGTGATGAGTCTAATGATTGCGTCAATCTTCTTGAATGTAGACTAGCAATAACGAGCTTGGACAATTAAGCGTAGCGAATAGGACGTGGAACAGGTATGTTAAGGCTCGTCCCTTTCTTTCAAAGGCATGATCCCTAGGTTATAATTTCATAAATGTTTCCATATTTTCCTTGTTATCAAAAGTTAAAAAGTCTAAGATTCCAAGGCATGATTTCCTTCCAGATAATCCATAAGTGTTTTCCAAAATATTCGTATTTTCCAAACCAAAGCTTGTGATTATGTGAGCTCTTATGATAAAGACGATGGATATGTTTTACAATGACAATGATGATGTCAAGGATGAGAATATGTCTACGATGGCTATGATGAAATGATTTTATGTTTAAAGGTTTTTTTTTTTGCAAGGGGCAATGTCCATAACTTTCTTATACTAACTCGGAGTGACTCGAAACGTGGTTATGATCTTATTCTATGTTCACTTAACGTTGTTATTCGTTGATAGTCTCACCTTATTATAATTGTTCCTTCAAGGTGAGATAAGGACACGATGATTATTCCATAATATAATCGGAGGTTACCGACCTTACGTCACTCCGATAGATACAGGACTTTCTTTGGGCTCTCTTGCATGCTGCTTATATGATATATGTATATGTATATGTATATGGGGAATATGGGAAAGGGCCAGAGCGTTATATACGCGTAACCACCTGATCAGTTGGTATCGGAGCCGGTGGTGGGGCAAACCCAATGGTGGGGCAAACCTCAGCAAGAACGCTGAGTCCCAGAGTGGGGGGTGAGTATAAGGCTTGCCTTAGGCAAATCCCACATTGGTTCTGGCAAATCCCACATCGGTTAATATCGTCCCGGACGCAGGACATATGTGGGGGAGCCGACGTTGTTCGGCGCTATGAAATGTTCTATTTTCTATGTATATGAAAAAGAAATGTTTTCAAAGGAAAGCTAAGCATGCATGGCATCCGCCCTAAGAGGTACTCAGATGTACAGGTTACCCTTTTATCTCATGATGTGTTCTATATCTCTATTCTGTTGTTGTTCATAATTACATCTCTTACTATGTTACTATTCAGGCCTTACATACTCGGTACATTGCTCGTACTGACCCCCTTTCTTCGGGGGGCTGCGTTTCATGCCGCGCAGGTACACCCAGATGAGCTGAGGCTATTATAGAAGACGTTTCAGCGGAGTTGGCAAGCTCCACTTGTCCCTGGAGTGTTGCCGAGTCAGAGTATGTGTGCTATGATGTCTGATTAATGTTAGAGACTTTGCAAACAGAGTCGTGAGTATAGAGTGTCGGTATTGTAAACGGCTCCACCAGCCTATGTGTCATTTTATGTTATGTTATAAAGTCCATACGATCATAGATTATATTTGAATTGAGTACGATGAAAAGAAAGATTTCGAAAGCTTTACTATGTATTTCATTATATTTGATTTAAGAGTTCAAAAGAGACTATGTGGGTAATAAGATTCAGCGGGTTCGCTCGGCTCCGGGTATAGGGTCGGGTGCCCATCACACCCTAGTAAGATCGGGGTGTGACAAAGTGGTATCAGAGCAGGTCGTCCTAGGGGTTGTCTGCAAAGTCGTGTCTAGTAGAGTCCTGTTTATGGGTGTGAAGCCGGCCACATTTATAAACAGGAGGCTGCGGGACATCTAGGTATTGTTGACCTTCTTTCTGTCTTAGATCGTGCGATAGAGCCAAGTCATAGGAAAATGTGATTCCGTATACAAGCCTTACCTACGACGGAAGAAGGTGAGAAGCGATATGGAAAGTCATAGGGGTAAGTATTGATATTCTGTCCTGTTACCTGAAACTGGAGGCTCTGGATGGATGAGATGTGTCGTATACGTATGTATGCCCTGTAAGGTATTGTCGATATTTGCTGCGTACAGATTTGGAATAGTAAGGATTGCAAAGGAGATTATGTCGAAATTGTTCAAAAATCAGGTCATTTAGTTAAGTACGTTTAACAGAAGGAAGCGTGGAAAGGAAATATCGTGAACGGACGATAAGTGGGATGAGTTGTTTCAGAAAGGTTATGGATTTGGCATGGCGATGAAGGTGCGATCACTACCATCGGGAATCGGGGAATCTAGGACGAAAGGTAGTGATACACAAAGGTGAAGGGTAAAATAGTAATTTTAAAGGGAATGACGTGTTATGGGAATGTCTCGGAATCTATAAGACCTCGACTTGCTCCAGATCATGTAATAAAGGTCATGTGAGGAAGTGGACGCGGTTATATCAGCATTAGGGCACCGGATTTCATCAAAGTTTCGAGGTTAAGCGTGCTAAGGTGGGAGCAATTTCAGGATAGGTGACCCCCTGGGAAGTATGCAAAAAATTCTATATATCCAGACATAAGAGACAAATGAGAAGTTAGAGTAACCTAAGGTAAACTAGAGTATATGGAATGGCTGGAAACCTTAAGGGGTCGCGTAAAACAAGGTAGGCTAGACTGGAGAAGAGACAAAAAGTGCGTCACAGCTCTGGAAATTTTGATAGGCTTGAATTGCGTTTGGAAGTATGTTTTGGGCTAGTTGATAGTAAGTATATGTATATATATGAAGGCGTAGGGTATCCCACATATGATTGTATCGGTGGACATGTGAGCTCCAGCAACCGGCGCTATGGTAAGGAAGGTATTAATCACGTAAGGGTACCGAAGATCGGGTGACAGCAAGAATAAATGATATAAGTGTTACAATGTAAATTGATGTCATTTTCACTACAGGTTAAGATTGGAAAGTTTTAATACAGCGGTATTTGGAAAGGAAAGAGAGTGAGTAGATGGAAAACAAAGAGATCAAAGTGTCGAAAGAAAGGTGCTCAAGGAGGAAGAAACCTAAGGGAGGTTAAGGAAGAAAGTAGGAAAATTATACAAATAGGTTGGTCGAAGGAAGAGGAGAGCGTTTAGGCGCAGGGCAATTGGAAACCTCTAACCATAGGCGTAAGAAGAATACCTTAACGAATTAGCGATAGGAACCTGATTACGCGTCAAGGAAAGAATAAGGATAATGAGACAACACTGCTAATTGGGAAGATAATGGTATGGAATAAGAAATCATGCGAAGTCTGAAGGTTTTGATCTTAGAAGAAATGGAACGAAATGCGAGGAATGTACATGAGAAACCGCTCGGTCATATCATCATAAATATAGTTAAGAGTTCGATGAGCAAGGATAAAAAAAGTGTAAACTGAAAGGATTTTGTTCTAAGAGCAAAAGTAGCAGGACGCTCGAGACAACAGGGTATGTACAAGTTGGAAAGAAAGATGAAGGTACTCGAATACTGTTGGCGTATAAGGAGCCCCTTATAAAGGGGGGGAGAACATATTATATCAGACTCAAAGGATATTTCGGATGACAACGACTATTATAACGAAAGTATCAACGATTGGTAACTTGGAAATTTTTGAAGGAAAGAAAGGACGCAGTGCTTATGAATGAAATTATATGAATCATCGACGTGAAGCGATACTCGACCATATTTGTGAGGAATCCACACTGGAGAGCTAACAAGGATAACGATAGACGAAGCGAGCGCCAATACAAAGAAATCGAAGACAAGTATATTTGTGACAAGAAATGACTTGGGAAGGACAAGGATAATAAGTTGGAGCAATGGAAAAAAAAACCGTGACGCAGAATGAGGACTCGTGTAAAGACCCAGGAGTTCGAGTATAAGGAGAATAGGGTGAGGGATAAGGAATGGGCATAAAGAGAAGAACGACTATAAAAGGGACCCTCCCGAAGTATCATGACACCCCAAAAGATCAGTTGAACATTCGAGGACGAATGTTCTAAAGGGGGGGAGGATGTTATATCCCGTATTTTGTACGTTCGGATATTTCAAGGTAGTCGTGGTAAGTTCAGGGAATGACCATCTTCCAAAATTATTTTAATGTACAAGTTTTTATGAATATTATTAGTATGGAAATATTGAGAAAGGCTAAGGGCGAAAAGGAAAATTCACAAAATGGCTCACGGTAATATTGCGGAAGGCTAGGGGCAAAATGGGAATTTCACAAGAAGTCTTGAAAATTTTTGAGGAACTCAAGTTGGCCGTGTGGCATATAAGTATATGTCCACATTTTTATTTAATAAGGCTAATTATAAATATATGTATGAACCAAGCTTGTTACATAAGCCAAGTAGTCATATTTTCTATTTTAAGAAATTTCAAGAAAAAGGGAGAAGGGCCATGTGTCTACTTGAAATAGTAGAAAATATATATATATATATATATATATATATATATATATATATATATATATATATATATATATATATATATATATATATATATATATATATATATATATATATATAGAATATACATGGGCAAGTGATGACAAATTAAGATTAGTTCATCTTTTTTCAATTCAAGAAAACAATTGAAGAAGCTTGGAGAAGGGGGGCATGTGTTCCCTTTGGATTGGTAGAAGCCTTATATATATATATGTGTGGTAGCAAGAACAAATCATCTAGAGGGTTCATTTTCTTGCAACATAAGAAGTTGGAGAGAAAAAAAAAGAGCAAGGAGGGTGTTCGGTCATGGTTGGCCGAACATGAACCACGGGAGATGATCAAAAAAATAAAATATTTTATCCTAGCATTTCAACTAATTGAAAGGTCCTTATTAACATGGAGTAGTTGTTGGAATAAGCAAAGCACTCATTTGTGCAATTCATAAGCCTAGCCAAGTGAAGGAGTCAAAGGACAAAGGTAAGGTTCAATCCTCCTTTACATGTGTTATGGATGATTTATGCATATTGTTGTGTGTGGAATTGGATGAGATTCATGAAATGTGTGGGTGTGTGGTGGTGGCCGTATAGGGGCTGCCCTAGTTGGGTATGGTGATATGATTTTACTTAGTATGTTAGTTGTTGTTGTTATGGATTATGTGATGTAGAATTAAGGTTTGGTGGCCTGAAATGAATTTTTAATCATTTGTGGATTATTGAAGAAGTTAATGCGATATTAGTATGGTTTTTTATATTGGTAAGAATAAATTTGTTAATGTATGGGTTGTTGACATAATTCATGAATTTGGAAGTGAGACATTTGTTTGGGAGATTGTAAGTTGGGTTGTGGCGATTGAATTTGAAAGAAGGAAATAAGTTGTTATTGTTCTTGTTGAATTTGGAAAGTGTCGGGTGAAGTAGTGTGTTGATTGAGTCGTTTTGAATGTTATGTGAATTGAATTGAATAAAAATGAAATGTCGTTGAATTGTATGACAAAGGTAATTAATGTTAGAGTGCGTCTTGAATTGATTGTTGATGTTGTTGGTATGATTGTTGGTATTGTTGTTGATAAAATTGGCCGAGTCAGATTCTCGGGGATGGTGTATTTACAGGTGAGATGCTGCCGAAATTTCGGCAGATTATAAATGAATTCATTTAAAGGATTAAGACAAGTATATAGTGATGAGTCTAATGATTGCGTCAATCTTCTTGAATGTAGACTAGCGATAACGAGCTTGGACAATTAAGCGTAGCGAATAGGACGTGGAACAGGTATGTTAAGGCTCGTCCCTTTCTTTCAAAGGCATGATCCCTAGGTTATAATTTCATAAATGTTTCCATATTTTCCTTGTTATCAAAAGTTAAAAGTCTAAGATTCCAAGGCATGATTTCCTTCCTGATAATCCATAAGTGTTTTCCAAAATATTCGTATTTTCCAAACCAAAGCTTGTGATTATGTGAGCTCTTATGATAAAGACGATGGATATGTTTTACAATGACAATGATGATGTCAAGGATGAGAATATGTCTACGATGGCTATGATGAAATGATTTTATGTTTAAAGGTTTTTTTTTTGCAAGGGGCAATGTCCATAACTTTCTTATACTAACTCGGAGTGACTCGAAACGTGGTTATGATCTTATTCTATGTTCACTTAACGTTGTTATTCGTTGATAGTCTCACCTTATAATAATTGTTCCTTCAAGGTGAGACAAGGCCACGATGATTATTCCATAATATAATCGGAGGTTACTGACCTTACGTCACTCCGATAGATACATGACTTTCTTTGGGCTCTCCTGCATGCTGCTTATATGATATATGTATATGTATATGTATATGGGGAATATGGGAAAGGGCCAGAGCGTTATATACGCGTAACCACCTGATCAATTGGTATCGGAGCCGGTGGTGGGGCAAACCTCAGCAAGAACGCTGAGTCCCAGAGTAGGGGTGAGTATAAGGCTTGCCTTAGGCAAATCCCACATTGGTTTAGGCAAATCCCACATTGGTTCAGGCAAATCCCACATCGGTTAATATTGTCCCGGACGCGGGACATATGTGGAGGAGCCGACGTTGTTCGGCGCTATGACATGTTCTATTTTCTATGTATATGAAAAAGAAATGTTTTCAAAGGAAAGCTAAGCATGCATGGCATCCGCCCTAAGAGGCACTCAGATGTACAGGTTACCCTTTTATCTCATGATGTGTTCTATATCTTTATTCTGTTGTTGTTGATAATTACATCTCTTACTATGTTACTATTCAGGCCTTACATACTCGGTACATTGCTCGTACTGACCCCCTTTCTTCGGGGGGCTGCGTTTCATGCCGCGCAGGTACACCCAGATGAGCTGAGCCTATTATAGAAGACGTTTCAGCGGAGTTGGCAAGCTCCACTTGTCCCTGGAGTGCTGCCGAGTCAGAGTATGTGTGCTATGATGTCTGATTAATGTTAGAGACTTTGCAGACAGAGTCGTGGGTATAGAGTGTCGGTATTGTAAACGGCTCCACCAGCGTATGTGTCATTTTATGTTATGTTATAAAGTCCATACGATCATAGATTATATTTGAATTGAGTACGATGAAAAGAAAGATTTCGAAAGCTTTACTATGTATTTCATTATATTTGATTTAAGAGTTCAAAAGAGACTATGTGGGTAATAAGAGTCAGCGGGTTCGCTCAGCTCCGGGTATGGGGTCGGGTGCCCATCACACCCTAGTAAGATCGGGGTGTGACATTATTATTGATGTTTGGGAGTTGATATATGATATGAAGGAAGTCGTATAAATAAAGGAGATGTTGTCCAATTTTTTCTAGCTTTAGTAAGCATGTTCATATAATCGATTAGCTAATGTTAATGTGATTTCTCTTGAAGGTAGAAACGTGAGCATTAAAGGAGAACAATCAAGCGATGGAATTGTTAAACGGAAGAGGTATGTAAGTTTAGTCCCTTCTTTCTAAGGCATGACTCCTATAACATGAATCCTTCTATCTTTCCATGATTTTCCTACATATCGGAAATTATGAGTCTATGATCATAAAGAGCTTCATACAAGATAAAGAAAAGAGACACGTTACGAGCATAACAATAATGATGATGAATCTAAGTCTAGAAGTTCTAAAGCTCATGATATGACATTCCTACAAAGCTACTGATCCTTATATGATATCTATGATATTATTTTGCCTACCTCTCCATGACTTTCTTATATTCCGGAACCTAAGAGTCTATGTTCATGAATAGTCAGATGAGATAAAGATAAGAGATAAATTATGAGCACGATAATGAAGATGATGAGCTTAAGTCTAAAGAGTCTAGAGTTCATGGCATGGTGTTTCTACAAAGCTAACGATGTTGACTACGATCCATTAATGTTGTTTATTGTATACACTCACCTTATATGCTAATTCCTTCAAGGTGAGGCAGAATGCTTATGAATGCTCCATAATGGAATCGGGGGTTCACAACCTTATGTCACCTCGATAAAGTATAGTTGTCTTTGAGTTCCTTGGCATGCATTATGATAATAGCATGATAAGATTATGATAAGTCTATGAGATGTACATGATGATATCACACCATGCCTATATGGCCGAGCAGACACCGCTAAAGCGGACAGCGTATACACCATGTCTAAAAGGCATGGGCAGACACCACTAGTGGGCAGCATGAGATGGTACCCCGAACGCGGGAGGCCTGGACGTCGACTAATGATTATTCCACCGTACCTATATGGTAGGGCAGCTTATACATATATGCATACATGATATGATGATGATTACAGAGTAAGCCAGAATTATTTCTTATATAATTGATAGTCAGTTACAGGTTGCTCCTCATTTGATGCTTCCTTATTTCATTGATGTGTTTTTATTGTTGTTGCCTTACATACTCAGTACAATGTTCGTACTGACGTCTGTTTTATTTGGACACTGTGTTCATACCCACAGGTAGACAGGGAGGTGATCTAGACTCGTAGGAGCTGTTAGCAGGCCTTGAGAGCACTCCATTATGCCGGAGGTACCATTGCTTATTGTTTTATGTATATGTATGTTGGGCACGGCGGGGTCCTGTCCCGTCCATATGTCTAGTACTCTAGTAGAGGCTCATAGATACGTATGTGTGGGTAGTATGGTCTCACAATGTCCTTATTGTACGTACATTATTTTGATAGCCGAAGGTCTTATGTGTATAAAGGTAATTATGTTTCAAATGAAAAATGGTTTTCCTACGATTATGAGCATAAGAAATACGACTGTACGCAGAATGAGTAATAGAATGAGTAGTGCTCGGTGGTTACCTCGGGTACCCGTCATGGCCCTAGCCGGGTCATGACAGCTTCATCTCTCCAATGACTAGTATATTCTCGACAGGTTTCAGTCGATTTCTGATGAATTTTCTCCAATGAGAAGCAATCAATCACATTTTCCACATTGAAGCGGAATCTTTCCATGAATGAACTTTGCATTTCTTCCCATGTTTTCCATATATCTTTAGAGATGAACCATTCCATAGTTGTTCCTGACAGGCTTGGACTAAACAACCTCATGAGCAGAGCTTTATTTCCGCCAATTCCAACCAACTAGTCGCAGTAAGCCCTCAAGTGGGCTCTGGGATTGCCTGACCCATTATAGTGATCAAATTTGGGAATTTTAAAGCCTTCAGGAAAACCCAGGTCGGGATGTATGCACAAGTCAGAGTGTCTCAACCCTTCTTTCTTCTTAGAGCCATGTTCCAATTCAGCAATTTTCTTCCCCATCTCTTTCTTGATCTTGTCTATTCTTGCTTCAAAGCACATTTCCATATTCTCTAGTTCTGGCGAAGAGTCAATATGGGTGACATGGTCTTGGAAGGTGACATTTGGTTGCACGAGGTGAATCACCGGAACTTCTAATACCCTAGGGGCTTGATAAGCATTTGCCTTTATAGCATGAGCAGGTGTTTGAAAAGCCGGGGTTTGGTGGGAGGAATTCTCCACGTGGGTGGTATTCCAGCGTAATGGAGTTTGAAAAGTAGCCCCATTCTGGGTTTGAGGGAAATGATCAGGGTAAATCCAAATTTGGGAAAGTGGGTGGAGGTCTCCTAACCTCATCATTAGTAGTATTTTCTTTCTCGCCCTCAAGCGGTCTGCTTTTTCTCTGGGTTTAGCCAATTGTCTCATCAGCAGAACGACATCCTCTTCTAAAGGCATTCCAGCTATGTCAACTGTTGGGGTACCTTCGACTAAAGCATTTATGTTCGCTGTTGGAGTCTCAGGCATGTTTTCTTCTTGAGGGTCTAAGGACGTTGCGGCAGCTTTTGATCGAGTAACTAGTGCCAGCGAACCGAACCGTTTCTATAAGAGAAAACAACTCAAAAGCTCCCAAGTTAGCATTAGATTTAACCACGAAACACAAAATATTAGTTTATAGCACTGTTACACCTCGGAAAATCTTCTGTTGGTACGCAAGTGACTGAACTAGTGATGGGTGCGAGTGCATGATGTTTCACGAGTAAGAAATGACGTTTGATGGCCCTAAGCGAGATTTCGAAGGCATCTGATGTAAGGCGAGAAAGTTGGTTAAGATATGGCGAGGTGTGAGATGAGCAATGTATGTAAATGGATGTGAATGATTCGAATGAGAAGTCTAGAGATGTGAAAAGTTACAGGTTTGCAAACTGGCCAGTTGGTCGTAAAGTGAAATACGGACCGTAAAATGGTATACGGTCCGTAAACTGGCCAGTTGTATTTTGGCATTCAAAACTTCAACTTTTTGCCAATTGATCAAATGGTAAAATATGACCTGGAATACGGACCGTAAAGTGATTTACGGTCCGTAAACCATGGTCGTAAATCACCATGTTGCTGCCTGAGTTTCTGGTTCTGTTATGGTTAAAAACGACCACGAAGGACGGTCCGTAAAAGGCAATACAGACCGTAAACCACATTTACGACCACTGTGCACTTCAAAATCAGATTTTCAAGTCATTAAATAAGGGGACCAAGGCTTATTTCATTTCACTTCTATATCACACCCCTTCTCTATAAAACATCTCTCTACATTTATTATACAAGTTTTCAAGAATTATAAGTCATCAACAATACAAAACAAGTGAGTCAAGAGTAAGCAAGCCCATTAAAGATCATCTAAGTCAAGGAATCCAAATGGAGAAAAACTAGGGTTTTTGCTCAAGTGGAGTATTATCAACAAAGGCTTGTTCCTACAACATTTAAGGTAAGATTCATGGTACTTATATATTGTTTAAGGTATTTGAGAGTTGAAATGCTTGGTCATTAGAAGAGTATAGCAAGAAGGGTTATGAATGATGAATAGTGACGCTTTGAGACATAGTTTGAGTTGAATCATGATTGTTGTTGTGTTGTGACATGAATGTGTTATAAACGACGTTAAGACCATGAAATAGACGTGTAAATGGACAGACGAAGTTGGGTGTTGTGACCATGAACATGGACAAATGAAAGTAAATTGAGAAACCTAGATAATGTGGATAATGTAGATGATTAATGGCTATTGTTATGATACTAAGAATGTATTGTTGACCCTTGGGAGTTGAATTACGATATGGACAAATGTTGCATAAATAAAGGAGATGTTGTCCGATTTTCTCTAGCTTTAGTCATGTGTGCTAGTTATCGATTCTAATGATAGTATGACCTTAATGAAGGTAGAAACGTGAGCATCGGAGGAGTACGAGCAAGTGTAGAATAGTTCGACGTAAAGGTATGTAAGGCTAACCCTTCTTTCATAAGGCATGGTTCTTTTGCCAAATTTCTAAATCCTCTATATGAGTATGTTGTCTTCAAATGATTGATCTTCCGAGCTCGTAAACTCATAATCCTTGATATGTACTACGATTGTACTACGCTCCTCATGTGACGAGTAAGCCTATAAGATAGAAGTAACGATGATAATGATGATAGAAATGTTAATGATAATAATAATGATGCTAAAGGTACCTATGGGCTATTATACTTATGTGTGCCTATGAAGGGCTATAATGAAACCCCGAGCTTATAACGCCGGGTAGAATATATGTATATGTATGTATACGATTACGTAATGCGCGCACACATCTGCAGATGGTAAGGATAACCCTAAAGCCTTGGTAGGGCCTGGTAGATATAACCTTGAGCCTTGGTTGGCCAAGTATGTATGAAACACCGAACCTCTATGAACGGGTACGCTACGTATGCCTATATATATGTATATGCTATGTATATGACATCATTAAGAGTACGAATATGTTATGACTATGAGATGTAAATGATCATGAGGGTAACCAAGTACGGATATGGGTATATGTATGCGGATACGCAATAGAAACGGAATGTCTCTATGGAAAGTAAGTAAGTGCCATGATGATGATATTATTGTCTCCTCCCCTATGCAACTTCACATGTTATTCATTATGCTTCTATATCGATGTTGATCATGCTTTACATACTCAGTACATTCTTCGTACTGACGTCCTTTTGTTTGTGGACGCTGCGTCATGCCCGCAGGTGCACAGGGAGACATACTTGATCCATAGCTTCTTTCTCAGAGATTTCATAGCAGAGCTCCATTTCATTCGGAGCCGTAGCTTTTGGGTACTTATTCTTTTGTGTATATAATTATGGGCATAGCGGGTCCTGTCCCGCTCAGGTGATATGTTATACTCTTCTTAGAGGCTCGTAGTCACGTGTATATGGGTAGACATGTCCGGCCTTGTCGGCCTATATTTTGTATATCTTTTGGTAGCCTTGCCGGCTTATGTACATTTGATGTGGCATAGATGTCAATGATGATTTAAAGATATTGTCGTCCAATGGGACTAATGCGATTGATGCATAGGAATGCATGTTAATTTATGTGGTTCACCTAGACGTAAGTATAAAGGGAGTCAAGGGGTGCCCGGGTGGGCTAGCACCGGGCGCTCGTCGCGGCCCTCTAGACGGGTCGTGACAAGCACATAGAATCATATATTTTATTTCCACTCTTGATTGATTCACATTCCAAGGGTATTTTGGTCTTTTTGTATTTTCAAGAATACTGATTTTTTGGTAAGTAGTTTTTATGGTTGATTTGCTTCTACCCATCCTATACTAAGGGGGATTTGGATTTTTATTATAAAAGGACCGAGTCTTAAATAGACTGCCTACGTATCCCACCAAAGGGAAATCAGGTCCATACGTAAGTTTTTCCTATACTACTCGAAACTTAGTTTTTCTACCCTGACCAGGCCTTAAGTAGGCTTCCCACGTATCCCCAACGGAACATCAGGTCGGCGTGGTTCTGTTTACATAAAAAGGGAAAGGGATGCTTTATCTTATTTAAATCAGTAAAGGGATACTTATGTTTTTCTACCCAACCATACAAAATAGGTTTTCATTGTCTTCTCTATCTTCATCTTCTATCCTCATCGTCCCGTGACAATCCAAACATGACCTTCATTAACGAGGCGTTCCAGCTCAAGCTTTAAATTCACACATTCTTCAATGTCATGGTCGGGGCGGCCATGGTGATACACACAAACCCTTTCTTTCGGTGATCCTGGGCGATCCTGATAGGTTTGCGGCACTACTCTTATCTATTTCACGCTACATAGTAGGGAGTGGATCCTGGTGTATGACTCCTCAAATTTGGAAAAGTCGCTTCTCCAGAACCTAACCTTTGATATTGTTTTGTTGGCCATGAGTTTGGAGAGAGTGGGGCCCCCACAGTTGGCTAATTGTCCCTTGGTCAATCCATTGGATAAGCTTCCTTTCCAATGCTCCGCACTCGTTGGCCGTATGACCTGACTGACCTTGGTGGTAGACACTTTCTATAACCCACAGAAGGAGCGCATGGTGGCAACAAATTTGGGCTTTGTGTGTACACTCCAACGCTTCCCAAAGTCTCCAAGAGTTCTTGTTTCGACAACTCTACTGGTGTAGCCCAATTGTGTGATCTTGTTCCTTTAAGAACAATTGTGCCTGAAACAGGAGGCTCTTCGAGCTGAGACTCGCGCGGGTCTCCATAGACTTTCAGATTGGGAATAAGTAGTTCGTCATATCCATCTGGTATGGGGTCAAGCCCTTCTTGTTGATTGAGTAGGACATAACTCCCGAGTGGAGCTTCAGGTGCCTTTCCCTTTTTTACTTGATTGGTAGGGTGTTGCTTTGTTAGTTTCTCAACATAAGCCAGGAGAGTTTCTGCTTACCTCATTTTTTCATTGGCTGCCTTAGTAGTTTGTACAGCCTCTTTCATTCTAGTAGTGGCTAGGGCCATTCTATCACCCCGTTGTCGGTTTTTCTCACTTGTTGCTTCCGCGCCCTCGTCTTCACTGACTAGGTTGACGTAAGGCGAAGTTGCACTCATGCTGTTTGGAGTCTCCATTTCCTATTAGCAAATCAACCTTTTAAAAGTGGAGCCAAATTGGTTTTGGTGGTTATTTTCTTTGGTTTTCTTTTTGGTAGTGACCGAAATGTGGACCAACCAAGAGTTTCAACAATATATATGATTTTCACACACAACAGTTATATCAAATAAGCATTTAGATAATATAATTCGTTTTTCTATACCTCGTTGCTCCAAGGCTACTAGCGTATGAAGCAGAATTGTGCCATATGTAAAACAAATATATTGTTCCCAAAAATAAAATCCCAGTGCTTTTCATTAATGATATTTTCCCAAGTGGGATTACAAGGCTTTTTAAAGTAAACGCAATAATTAGAAAAAGTCCACTCCATGGACAGAAATCTGCTCTCTATCATCTCGCACCTTTTTGGCCCTTCTAAGGGCGGTCTGAATGGCTACGTGGGCTAGCATCAATGCTGTCCCAATCCACTGACCCTCTGATCATCTAGAAATGACGTCCCTGTATCGATGGCTTCTTTGACAAAAGTGTCAAGCCATTCCAAGCTCTTCAATGAAGCGTCTGCCTTGTCTATCAAACTCTTAATTATCTTTTGCTCATATTCTATCTTCGCTTGATGATCCATTTCTCTTCCTTCTATTCGTCGTTTCATTCTTCTGACTTGAATTGCATTCGCGACTTCCCTATTCTCGGGAAATTTGCACAGATATGGCCCTGGAGCGACAGTACCAGCTAACTCGGCCCTAAGCCACTCGCAGTAATTTTCATCGTGACTTGGATTGTTTGGATCTTTATCCAACTTATCTTATTTTATCACATTCTTCCAATCTTTCTGAGCATCTTTTATACCTTCGATACGACTCTTTTCATAATCTCGTACAAACTCTCCCATATTACCAACATTTGGAATAACCTGTCTCAGACCAAACTGTCTAAGAACTCTCAATGGTGCGTAGGGTCTGATTCCCATAATGCCCATAAGCGGTAGTTATGGACGCCTACGGCTCTTGACGCAAACAGTTTGGGAATAAAAATCAAGTACCCTCCTAATATGTTCTTCTCTTAGTCTAGAAAAGATGTAAGCCCATCCTCTTTTATCATGAACCCCACAAGGTATAGCAGCGACTCCAAAGTCATCCTCTCTCAGGGTTGGATCTCGGCTGGTCGATAAACCGCTCTTATCCAAATGCTTAAGTATCCACTATTGGACTAAGAGGTTGCAACCTTGGAAATAATAATAATGGTTGTGGCGCTCTCCCAAAGCTCGATATATGTCTGATAGGATAATAGGGATGATGTCAAAATATTTGGTAAGCCCATTTGTTGTAACTCCCTTAAGAACAGCATGGGCAACAAAGAAACTTCGGGTATCAATAGCTAGGGAGGCATTTTGTGGAAATACGATAGTTCTCAATAGGCAGGTAATAAAGGCTAATTCCTGGTTAGCTTCCCAGGACTGGAATGAGGAAAACTCAAGGATGTTGTTCTCATACCCCTGTTTGGATGAATACCTACCATATAACTCTCTAAAGGCTATGGTGGTGTCACGACCCGACATAGGGCCATGACGGATACCCGGGGCTAACCACCAAGCACCACTCATTCTATTACTCATCATACTCATTATACCCTTCTTTAATATTCATGTGCTCATAATCATAAGAAAATCATTTTTCATTTGGAACATAAACTACCTTAATATACATAAGCCCTTCGGCTATCAAAATAATACATATATACAATGAGGACTTCGTGAGACCATATGACCCACACATGCGTATCTACGAGCCTCTACTAGAGTACTAGACATATGGATGGGACAGGACCCCGTCATACCCAAAATACATATATATACACAAAAGAATAAACCAAATAGCACCTCCGGAGTAATGGAGTGCTCCTGTAAATCTGCTGATAACTTCTACGAGTCTAGATCATCTTCCTGTCTACCTGTGGGCATGAACACAGCGTCCAAAGAAAACGGACGTCAGTACGAACATTGTACTGAGTATGTAAGGCATGAATGAAATGAACATGATAGAGAAATCATAAATCATAAGGTGAAGATACAACCTGCGTAACTTTTAAGGGTAGATACATTTCATAAATATATCATATATATATAATCATAGTACATGTATCTTCATAGCGCATACATCATCGTATCATATAAATCATCGTCGTTAACCCGCGTCCGGGTAACCATCATATGCCGCCCACTAGTAGTGATCATGCCCGGCCCTCTAGGCTCGGTGTAAACATAGCAGACCGCCTTAGCGGTGACATGCCCGGCCATTTAGGCACGGTGGAATCGTATGCAGCCCGCCTTCGCGGTGACATGCCCGGCCAACTAGGCATGGTGGAATCGTATCGTCATATCATCAATCATAACTCATCATTATTACACATCTCATAGACATATCATAATCTTATCATAACTTAACATCATCATACATTCATCATTAATCCTACATTAGAACTTGGAGGTAACCATGGCTATGTCGAGGTGACATAAGGTCGTGAACCCCCAACTACGTTATGGAGTGGTCATAATCGTCATGTCTCACCTTGAAGGGACTAGCATTTTAAGGTGAGTGTACACAAGGAAAATCATCACTGGAACTATACTTAGGATCATTAAACTCATGGACGTCGTATGTTACTCTAGGATTCTTTATACTTAAATTCATCATCATCGTTATCATGCTCGTATCGTATCTCTTTTCTTTATCTCATACATATATAGCTCATTACAGTCATGGACTCATAGTTCCTTTGTTTAGGAAGATTATGGAATATTAGGAAAATTCATCTCATAGAAGTCATGCCTTGGAAAGAAGGGACTAGCCTTACATACCTCTTTCGTTTAACAGTTTTATCGCTCGATCGTTCTCCTTCGATGCTCGGGTTTCTACCTTCAAGAGGATTCGCATCAACATTAGTTAATCGATTATATGAACGTGTTACTATTACTAGAGAAAATTGGGAAGCATTTCCTTTGTTTATACAACTTTCCTCATTTACATATCAACTCCCAACATCCATCACAACATTCACAATATTATACACAAAAATCATCATTCATCTACGTTATCCACATTTCACAATTCCACTTCGATTCCTCCATAATCGTGGTCATAGTTCGCTACATGTTTTCTCACATATAATACTTATCCCATGTTCTAAATGTCACTTGTAGCATACTTATAATCACAACATATCAATATTCATAATTCACTCCAAACTACTACTCAACAATGACACTATTCCAACATTCATGACCCAATTTCTACATCCTTCTACAATCCAAGTGTTTTAACTTATCAACACCTTAAAAAATATGAAATGATCATAAAACTCACCTTAGATAATGGAAATCCTTGAGTGGAAATTCTCTTCTTGCACCAAAACCCTAGTCCACTCTTGTTGGAATTTCTTGGTTTAGATGAACTTTGATATGTTTCATACACTTGATTTTGTGGGTTTGATGAAGTTGATCATAGATTTCTCTTGGGTTCTTGTGGGTGAATAGTGGATAGGATTCTAGAGTGTTCTTGAGGTGTGGAGAGGAGAAATGAAATGATATAAATGAGAGAGAGGGTCCTTATATCATTTTAAAATCTGACCCGACACGAACATACAGACCAACATACGGTCCGTACATTTTATACTGATCGTATGTCTGGACCGTATGTTTGGTCCAGTGAAGACCCTCATTCTGGGCAGAACATACGGTTGGACATACGGTCAGTATGTTTTATACGGCATACTGGTCGTATAATGCCCAGCTTTCCGAAGTTCGTTCTCGTTGACTCGTTTGATCTCCAATCCTTATGGAACCTTCTTGACACTTGTTTAATACTTCATTAATAATCTATACATCCCTATAACTCATCCTCAAGGCTTTACCAAACAATCCTTAACGCAATAATTTACGAAACCTTTCCTAAACCCCACTTATACTCCACTTGTCCTTATCAATGCTTATTTCATCAATTCATATAACTTCAAAATCTTAACGTATGCATTCTTAGACCACTAAATATCCGTCTTATAGTCTTAAGAACTTCCTGTTAACCTTAAGCTCATATTGGTTCATTCACTACACGACGACATGAAATTTCCAAGGTGTAACAGGTGGGTCCCTGTGCTCAATCGGCTTTGTTGACAGCAAACATGTCTTTGATTTCTTTTGGGGTAGTTTTGGGAGAGATAAGGATATTTTGAGCTAATTTATTTTTGGATCTGATAGCACGTCCTACACTTTCAAGGACATCTCTAATCTCTTCTAAAGTGGGAGTCATCTCTACCTCTCCAAATCTGAACACCATTCTGTCGTTGTCCCAATAACCAATAATGATATCTAGCAGACCCGAATCCCCCGTCATATCCTTTAATTAAGGTAGATCCCCTATACAACTCTTTATCTCTTTCTCTAATCATTAGTCAATCCTTTCCACCACATCACTAAACCTGGTGGGGGACCCGCTATCACGACCCGACTCGGGGCCGCGACGAGCACCCAGTGCTAGCCCACCCGAGCACCCTCTTAGCTTACTCTTATGCTTACATCTAGGTGAGCCACATAATTATACATGCATTTCCATTCATTCGTCAACTAGTCCCATTTGGACAACAGCACATTTATATCATCATAGGCATCTATGCCACATCAATGTACATGGGCCAACATAGCCGACAAAATGATATACAAACATAGGCCGACAAGGCCAAACACATCTACCCACACACACACATGTCTACGAGCCTCTAAGAGTATAACATATCACATTAGCGGGACAGGACCCCGCTATGCCCGTAATTATATACACAAAAGAATGAGTACCCAAAAGATATGGCTCCGAAGGAAATGGAGCTCTCTATGTAATCTCCAAATAAGCAGCTATGGATCAAGTCTGTCTCCCTGTGCACCTGCGGGCATGACGCAGCGTCCACAAACAAAAGGACGTCAGTACGAAGAATGTACTGAGTATGTAAAGCATGAGCAACATCAATAAATAAGCATCATGAACAACATATGAAATAGCATAGGAGGGGAGACAATAATATCATCGTCCTAGCACTTACCTTCCTTTCGTAGGACTTTCCATTTTTCATACGTATTTGTACACCTACGTCATCATCCATATTCCGTAATAGTACTCGTACCATACTTGTGCTCATATTCGTATACATGTCCTTATTCGTATTCTTATACATAGTCTTATCACATTCATGTGCATATTATATACATAGCATACCCGACCTCATAGGATCGGTGTTTCATACATACTTGGCCAACCAAGGCTCAAGGTTACTCATACCTGGCCCTACCAAGGCTTCAGGGTTATCCGTACCATCTGCAGAGGTGTGCGCGCGTTTCGTAACCGTATACATACTTTATACATATTCATATACATATATCCTACCCGGCGTTATAAGCTCGGGGTGTCATTATAGCCCTTCATAGGCACATGTAAGTATAATAGCCCGTAGGCACCTTTAGCATCATTATTATTATCGTCGTCATCACTATCATCATCATTTTCGCTACATCTATATCTTATGCTTACTCGTCATATGGGGTGCGTAGTACAATCGTAGTACATATCGAGGATCGTGAGCTTATGAGCTCGGAGTGTCAATCATTTGAATACAACATACTCATATAGAGGATTTAAGAGTTCGGCCAAGGAACCATGCCTCAGTCAGACGACTTGCAGCAGTAAGGTCTCCCTTCAGCAGCAATCAGTACGCTCCATTGATCCGGAGCTGCAGTCTTTCGGTATACTATTCTGTTATGTACACATATGGGTATGGCAAGGCCTTGTCCTGTCCTTTCTACAGTTTATACTCCATAGAGGTCTGTAGACAGTGATATGTAGACGTGTTGTTATGCAGCCTCGTCGGCACTCATGTTGTTGTACCGTATATATGAAGCAGCCAATTGTCTTGCGCTGTTACTCTGAGCATTTATGTTTACATGTATGTGTTGACTGTGGATTCCCGATACGGTGTCTCTTATGTTGATTGTTCGGCAGACAGTCCACCTCAGTTACAGGTTGTGTATGGGCCCAGGATAGTTAGTGAGAGGTAAATACAGCCATAGGAGTGCTTGACCAGCAATGGTCGGGTACTTGTCGCGGCTCATCAGTTTGGGTCGTGACAGTATCTCCGGGTACCTGTATAAACACTTAGTAAAAGTGTTAGTAAGAGAATAAATAACTATCGAATAAATTAAAGAAATAATGAATAAACTTAAAATAAAAAAAAAACCCGTCTTTTGTACATGGGAGGCCTTGGAAATCGACGAAAATTTCTTCATAGGCCATTTGGGTTTAGTATTCACGCAAATGAATTTAAATAAATGCAATAAAAAGGATAACAGTACCATTGGCCGCCGGAAGTATTTTCCGGGCACAAAACCAATATTAATATTTGTAAAAATAATGTAAAATGTGTAAAATCAGTCCAAATAATTAGCAACAATACGACAGTAGTAAAACCATTGGAAAAATGACAGATGTTGTCCTGGAAGTGTCACAAAACAGTCAACGGAGAATAAAATCAATCCCTTGTGAAGAAACCATCAATCAAACCGAACAACAACAACCCAACATTAACACTAATAGGCAGTAACGGAAATAATAGCAAAATGAAGCAGCAAACACAGTAGCAAAAATGGAGTAGAAAACCAACGCCCGACCCAAATCCGGACAGTCACTGGAAAACCAAAATAACCCAAAAGAAAGCAGTCAAAATATGAGCAGCAGTGGTAGCCTTAAGCAAAATAATAATAGAAACATCTCACAAAGTCGTTAACATAGTAAAACAGAGGGAGAACAGTGGCGGCATCGCTTCAACAGCGAACACCGGAGCGACGTCGGAAAAATAGAACTCCGATCATAAATCATAAAAAATAGCAAGACGAAACATCAACGATTAAAATAGAAAGGAACGGACAAAATTAGTCAAGAAGACAAACACAGCTCAGTATATTGTTTTTGATGGCATTTCCGATCAGATTCGAGTTCATGGCCAGCCATATCATTTTCCGTCTAAATCCGTGGAGCGAAAAAAAATGACATAAAAACACAAACACATATATACAAAATGCATGGAACGAACAGCAGTCGTCGGCCATGTATTAATTCTGATCGGAGTTGTACGTTTTCCGGCGAAAACTTTCAAAAATCATAAACACAAAAAAAATGAAATACGAGGAGAAAGGAATGAGGTGTAGCGTCGTTGGTGGTGGTGTTTGGTTGTTGGCTGCTCCGGCGTGGTTTGGTCGGAGCAGCGGTGGCGAGGGAGGTTGCAAAGTGAAGGAGGAAGAAGCAGTGAGGGTTCACGGCTGGTGGTGGGGACGGAGGAAAAGGGCTGGTTTTTATGGTGGTTTGCGGTTGGTCTTAGCTCGTCGGAGCAGTGACGGGAAAGGGGAAGGTGAGGTGGGAAGAGAGAGAGGAGTGCGGGTGTGTGGTGGAGAGGGGTGTGACGGGGTTCGGTTGTGGTTTGGAGTTCGCCGGAGCTCGGAGCTCCGGTGTGGAGGGGCGGCGGCGGTTTGAGGTGAAGGAGAAGAGAGAAGATGAAAGGAGAGAAATTGTTTGGGTTTAAAGAAAAAAAATTTGAAGTTGAGATGTATAGTGTGTGTAAGTGTAGAAAATAATTAAATCAACCACCCCTTTTCATATAATGTAAAGAAACACTCCTTTTTGCCCAAAACATATAAAGCCATACCCCTTTGTCCCCAACCCATCACCTCAAAATGTCAACTTTTTAAAAAAGGTGACGAGACCTTGACTTGATCAAATTTTGCTCTGCGTTTAAAATTAATTGCTCCAATTTTCTCTCCATTGTCGGGATGTACCAAAATATAGTTAATTAATACATGTATAAATAATAACGCAAGTATAAAAATATAACTATTAATGTGTAAGATATGAAAAATGTATTGCTATAAAATTAAGAAACAATTATTAATTGCACAAAAAATAGTAGTTTTACGCTGTACATGTGCAAAATAATTATTCTTGAAAAATGACAATAAATTGATAAATTTCCTAAAATAAGGATAATCATCAATAAATTGTCAAAAAATGTAAAAATGTGTAAAAAAATGTATTTTGCGCTCTTTAACGAATCAGGGCCCCCCAAAACGTTAATTTTAAGCACGTCGAGCCAAAATTAGGTGTCAACAGCTTGTCCCTCTTCGACCGGAGATGATGAAAGAGTTTTCGGATGAAGACGTTGACGTGTAGCCTATTTTGGCTCGACAAAGAATTGTTAAAAGGATATGTACGGAGAGAGAGGCCAGACGTTGATAGAGCTTTGACAATACTCTCAGTTCGTCGGCAGGGTTGTGATAAAACGAAAAATGATAAAAAGGGAAGGATTGTTCAGGGCCGAAAAACGTTCGCGTACCCACGTCGTCGCTTCCAAAATTGCCCCAGTGTCGAGCTACGAGACGCTGGGAGGGTGGATGATTGTATATTTGCTGGGGAAAGAATGATTCTCGCCTCGATGTGACCGAACTCTGCATAGAGCTTCCTACATATCTCATCAATCATGATAATCAGGTCAATGTAGTTCGAAAGGTGGTAACTAATGGATGTTGTGGCAAATTTTGATCGTCCAATCAAAATTTTGCCCCAGTGTTGTTAGAATGGTCCTAGCAAGTGTAGGACAAAGAACGGTCGTGCTCGAATTTGAGCTACCTACATATCCCTGAGATGGGAGTCAGACCGACTGTAGTTCGGGAAAACTTGGTGGGGAGGAAAATGATTCAGTGCTAAAGGGGCGACCGAACTCAGAGCCATGGATTGAAATGGACTACAAAGTTGCATGTCGGGACCCTGATGAAAACGTCAGGTCGTGTGCCGAAACTTTGAAATGGGGGTAGTCTTGGATCGTGTGTGAGGACCTTGATACGTACTCCGATTTGTGAGCTGGAGCCTTGAAATGAAATGAAATCTCGTGTTGTGTGCCGAGATCCTGATGCATACTCTACTTTGTGTGCCAGAGCTTTAAGATGGAATACTCGTATTTGAAGGTGGGCGCCTATAAAAAATAAATTAAAATACCCGTATTGGAAGGTGGGTGTCTGACTGAAAGTAAAATACTCGCATTAGAAGGTGGGTGCCTGACTGAAATTAAAATACCCGCATTAGAAGGTGGGCGTCTGACTGAAATTAAAATACACGCATTAGAAGGTGGGAGCGTGACCGAAATTAAAATACCCGCATTAGAAGGTGGGCGCCTGACTGAAATTAAAATACCCGCATTGGAAGGTGGGCGCCTTGACTGAAATTAAAATACCCGCATTAAAAGGTGGGCGCCTGAACTGAAATTTAAAATACCTGCATTGGAAGGTGGGTGCCTTGACTGAAATTAAAATACCCGTATTAGAAGGTGGGTGCCTTGACTGAAATTAAAATACCCGCATTAGGAGGTGGGCGCCTGAATTGGAAGTACCCGCATTATGAGGTGGGCGCCTGAACTGAAATTTAAAATACCCGTATTAGAAGGTGGGCGCCTAACTGAAATTAAAATACCCACATTATGAGGTGGGCGCCTGGACTGAAATTTAAAATACCCGCATTAGAAGGTGGGTGCCTGACTTAAATGAAAATACCCGCATTAGAAGGTGGGCGCCAGAACTGATATTTAAAATACCCGCATTAGAAGGTGGGCGCCTGTAAAAATGTACTTGAAATGAAATACCCGCATTAAAAGGTGGGCGCCTAAAATTTTTTTTTTTGATGTATTTTTCATTGTTTTTGTTTTAAATAAATTGGAAAATGAAGAAGTGAAGAGAATCACGTCTTGACTTCAGTTGGTACCAACAATTAGTTTTGCGCATAAGAATTCTATCAATTTCTTCCCAGCTAACCGAGATTGACTTCGGGATAATTCCTACAGCTTCAAGTGGTACCTCAGACATACCTAAGTATTGACAAGATTTGTTCATCTTGCTTCAAGCAAAGGTTTTGAACTATACCTATCCTCATGTTTCAAGTGCCCTCACTAGAAAGAAAGTCCCTTTATCACACATATTTCAGTATTTTTTGAACTTTGGGACGTCTAGAGAAGTGCACTCATGCTCAGAAAGATGTTCAATGCATGCAATTGTGATACCATAAGCTTGGCCGTCATGTAAGTATCCACTAATGTGAGAACCCTTGGCATAGGATCACGTAGGGCTTGTTATGGATTTGTAATGTAGGCTTGGGAAAAGGGTAGGATACCATTTGGGTAACGAGTGACTAATCCTTCCCTGAGCGTTGCACTATGTCTGTGCTTTGTATTGGTGTGCTCTGACGCTGATCTGCTTCATTTAGTTGTCCCTTTCTTTTGTACTTGTGCCACTTCTTTTGCATGTTGGAGCTTTTTTTTTTTGTTTTGGAGTTCGGTTTGTATGCCGAGACTCTTTGGAGATTAAGAGGATGAACCTGCGTTGTATGCCCAAAGTCCTGATGTTAATTCCGGGTTGTATGCCGGAGTGTGAAAAAATAAAGAGGAATAACAGGTTGTATACCCGAGATCTTGAATGATGACTGATGATTTTTTTTTGGCTCCTTCTTGCTTTGGAGGTCGTTGTTCATCTTTGTTTTTATGGAACTTTTGTATCTTTTTGTCATTGGAAGCTTCAGCTTGGATCTTTATCCGCGATTGCACATTTCTAGTACACTAGCTCAGGGAGGTTGGGCTAAGAGAGGGATAGTGCATGTAAGCACTCAGAAATGATATAGGCTTATGATGTGGTTGTCAAAGAAAAGGCTTTAGGCTCAAAGGGGGAATGCTAGGGATAATGTCATTTGGTAGGCTAGAAAGGCTCAAACGGGTCAAAGAAGGCCTACGATCCTTTCCTATACCGAGTGTTACTCATAATTTCGCCTTAACAGACATTCAGGCCAAGTTCTAGATCACAATGCAATGCAATTGAACGCTATCTAAAGCTCACCACACAATGCACATGAAACAATGAGGTTGGTTTTTTTCTTGTCTTACAAGCATGCAAGAGAATTTTTCAAGTGTCACTTAAAGTGTGAATGAGAGGTACCAAAAGGATCTATAGTTTACCACGAAATCAGTCCTCTCCATCATATTGATTGTTACTTGTTTCTTTCCTATGCACAATTCTAACTATGTTGGTACCAACCAAGTCAAAGATATGAATCTAAAAAATATTTTTTATATTTTTTGAATAAGGTGTACCGAACCCAAGAAGGGTTGCCTATGTATCTCATCTTTGATGAGAATCAGGTGCGCGTAGTTCGTTCAGATATGATAGAAAGAAATAAAATATTTTTGTGATTTTTCAAAATAAAGGATTTTTTTTTATTTTCTTGAATAATGAATACTGAACCCAAAAGGGTTGCCTACGTATCTCATCAAAGAAGAGAATCAGGTGTGCGTAGTTCTTGCAGATTAGATATAAGAAGAGGTGTCGATTGAAGGCGGAGTTTTGCAAGTACTCCGACAGACGGCAGAAGGGTGTGTCCATCGTAGGCACGGGCCTTTGACAATTATCCAGGAAGGGACCAATCATAGGCTCAGAGCTTGGACAGTACTATGGTAGGCGGTCAGAAAAATGAGCCGATCGCAGCCAGAGCACTGAAAATACTCTAACAGGCAGCCGAGAAGAAGGATGTCTACTGTAGATGGAGCCTTGACATTACTCCAGTACGTTGACAAGATTGTGATGGAGGAAAAGGTTGGACGTTGGCAGAGCTTTTGACACTACTCTGCATTTATTGGCATGGTTGGCTATGAGGGAATTTCAACGTCGGCGGAGCTTTAAAAACAATCCGCGTATGCTGGCAAGGTGGTAAGAGGGGATTCTGACCCTTACAGAGTTTCTAAAAATACTCTGCGTTCATCGGTAAGATTGCAATGATTGGGTACCAAACTGTTTGTGGAGCTTTAACTTTACTCTTTGTCAGTCGGCACGATTATTGTATAATTGAGGAGGGAATGATTTACTTGTGTTGAACCCTTGGGGTTGAAAACTAAACACCGACAAGCCAAAGTTCCATGGCCTGCTATGCTTGGGAGAAGAAGAAAAGCTTATATCCCAGAATTTGGGACCAAAGTCGGGTGATTGTTGGGGTAAGGCTGGTATTGCCGCTGTTGGGTTTTGGATTTCAAAGGGTTGATTGACGCTCTTAGAAGTCTTTTTCGAAAGCGTCTTTGAACTGCTCCAAAATAATTGTCCCAGTTTTTTATTCCGGTGAATTATTTGGAAACAGTGGGGAGACCGAACCCTTGTGTAGGGGGTCCTACGTATCTTGTCAGGACAAGAATCAGGTCAGACGTAGTTCGGGCAGATGCGGTGTAGTATGTGATTTTTATGATTTCTATGAATTGGTGATTGTTTTGAAGTGAGGCTGTGAACAAGAGTTTGAATCTGAAAAAAGTGTGCTCCAGGGATGGGAAGAATGTACAAGATTGTATTGTATTGAAAAGGATTGGTAGAATCAAAATCATGGTTGCAAAGATTGGAAATGGGTATGAAAAACAATGTGGATGTGAGGGTGGTCGTAAAGACCAAAAATGGGTGTGAGGGTTTGGAAAGGTTCCAAGCTCAACACAAGTCAACCAAAATTGTTCGATAAAGCTGACGAGGCGGAAGAAGACATGTCTAGGATATATGTACAACTAAAGAATGTCTAATATATATGTACAACTAAAGAATGTCTAATAAATACAGTATGTGAAACAAATAAAGAATATGTAAGATGCAAAAAGCATGTAGCAAATAAAGAATGAAATTAATCCGGCTAGAGCAGTGATCAAAATTATACATACAACGGCCTAAGAATTGTAAGAGTAGATTCACCTAAGCTGATAAAGAATATTCGGACAACTGCGAGATGGCAAGTAGTAAGACTAGCCCACCAATCTCTGAAACTAAGGAGTTTGAAGAAGGTTCAGAGGAGCGCAAAGCACAACTCGCGTGCACAATGTGTGTATGTGTACGGCCAAAGACTCAATTGAAAGTGCGAGGACAGTATAACAAAAGCAGTAACATGTAATGTCTTCAAACAAATAAGGAACACGAGTTTGGCTTTGCTCGTGTCCTTTCAAAGATAATATTGTAACAGTTCGTGATATATATTACAAGTAATAATAATAAAAACAGATAAATAATCACATATCCCTCAAGTGCTCACTTAAACTATGTCTGTTAAGGTCAAAACCTAGGTAGTTCCCCAGTGGAGTCGCCATTCTGTCATGCCCTATTTTGAACTGGGTCCAAGATAGTTTGCAACTTCCCGGTTTTTCTAACTGGTTTAAAAAGGGTTAGAGTTGCCACCTTATTTTTTAGGAAAATCAGGAAACCTATCTGTACTTGTGTGTCTACTCCATTTTTAGTCCACGAAACCTATAAGATTCTAGATAAGGGTTTTATTTACCCCGAGGGGAAGGTATTAAGCATCCCTAAGAGCCTGTCCGAAGACAGTCCTTAAACTTAATTTAACTGAACACTAGAGGGGGATTATCTATCTGTTTATCATTATTATTACCTGTTTTTAAAATATTGTGACTTCATGAAAAGCTACACTAGGTGATAATATCCTAAGTATATACAGTGTAAAAAAAATGTATTGTATATCATGTATTCATAAAGAATGTATGGTAAAAGAGAATATATAAAAGAGTATAAAGATAATGTACCTCATAAGTATAAAAGCATATCTGTTAGTACAAAGAGTGTATATATATGTTAGTGTAAAGAATGTATAACAATATTAAGAATATAAAAAAAAATGTAAGACTACGTAAAAATAAATATATCAAGGATATAAAGAATGTGTGTCTATGTAATGTGCGTCTATGTATATTAAAAGAATATATGTATATTAAACTATGAAGAACATATTTCAAGTGTAAAAGAGTGTACGTCAAACCTAAAATGTATAAAGAATTGTATAACTAGGTATATTAGTGCATAAAGAATGTAAAAATAATTTACGAATATTCATTGGTGTAAAGATTTTATATAACAAAATTATTTAGAAAAGTAAAGTTTATTTGACTTGTTTCTACCGTTTAGTTAAAAAAAGTGTTTATTTAATGAACATCCCATCAAAGAATAAGGAACAAAAGAATTGTAAAAAGTATTGGTAAAAAAATAAGTATAAGAAATTATGGATAAAAAATGAGTGAAAAGACAAAATGCCTTTAAAGAATAAAAGATTTGTAAATGGGCGACCTAGTATTTACCTAACATCGAAATGTGAATTTGACTTAACTAAATATGTATTGGTGTAAACGGAACAATATAAAATGTACGTTGCATTAAAAGTGTATAAAGAATATAAAATAAAGGATGAACTAGTATTTTTACCTAAACGCCAAAAGTGTGAATTTAATTAATAAAGTATTTATACCAAATCAATTTAATCTATTTATGAAAATATTGGCGGCCTAAATCTTGCCTAAAGCGAATGACAATTTTAAGTTTAACAAACAAGGCGATAAGTAAATAAATATATCAACCCGTCATCCCAAAAATAAATTTTTTATTATACTATGAGTTTATGTTTTGTACAGTTATATAAAAGAATGCGGAAAGTAAATACAAACAGTGATTCAATGAAATATTCGGATTCCTTCCGAGTGTCGTCTCCGGAATGTATCTCCGGGTAACTGTATAAACACTTAGTAAAAGTGTTAGTAAGAGAATAAATAACTATCGAATAAATTAAAGAAATAATGAATAAACTTAAAATTTTAAAAAAAAAAAAACCGTCTTTTGTACATGGGAGGCCTTGGAAATCGACGGAAATTTCTTCATCGGCCATTTGGGTTTAGTATTCACCCAAATGAATTTAAATAAATTCAATAAAAAGGATAATAGTACCATTGGCCGCCGGAAGTATTTTCCGGGCACAAAACCAATATCAATATTTGTAAAAATAATGTAAAATGTGTAAAATCAGTCCAAATAATTAGCACCAATGCGACAGTAGTAAAACCATTGGAAAAATGACAGAGGTTGTTCGGGAAGTGTCACAAAACAGTCAACGGAGAATAAAATCAATCTCTTGTGGAGCAACCATCAATCAAACAGAACAACAACAACCCAACATTAACACTAATAGGCAGTAACGGAAATAATAGCAAAATGAAGCAGCAAACACAGTAGCAAAAATGGAGCAGAAAACCAACGCCCGACCCAAATCCGGACAGTCACTGGAAAACCAAAATAACACAAAAGAAAGCAGTCAAAATATGAGGAGTAGTGGTAGCCTTAAGCAAAAAATTTATAGAAACATCTCGCAAAGCCGTCAACACAGTAAAACAGAGGGAGAACAGTGGCGGCATCGCTTCAACAGCGAACACCGGAGCGATGTCGGAAAAATAGAACTCCGATCATAAATCATAAAAAATAGCAAGAAGAAACATCAACGATTAAAATAGAACGGAACGGACAAACTTAGTCAAGAAGACAAACAGAGCTCAGTATATTGTTGTTGATGGCATTTCTGATCAGATTTGAGTTCATGGCCAGCCATATCATTTTCCGTCTAAATCAGTGGAGAGAAAATAAATGACATAAAAACACAAACACATATATACAAAATGCATGGAATGAACAGAAGTCGTCGGCCATGTATTGATTCCGATCGGAGTTGCACGTTTTCCGGCGGAAACTTTCAAAAATCATAAACACAAAAAAAATGAAATACGAGGAGAAAGGAATGAGGTGTAGGGTCGTTGGTGGTGGTGTTTGGTTGTTGACTGCTCCGGCGTGGTTTGGTCGGAGCAGCGGTGGCGAGGGAGGTTGCAAAGTGAAGGAGGAAGAAGCAGTGAGGGTTCACGGCTGGTGGTGGGGACGGAGGAAAAGGGCTGGTTTTGTGGTGGTGGGCAGCAGTGGTGTGGTGGTTTGCGGTTGGTCTTATCTCGTCAGAGCAGTGACGGGAAAGGGGAAGGTGAGGTGGGAAGAGAGAGAGGAGTGCGGGCGTGTGGTGGAGAGGGGTGTGACGGGGTTCGGTTGTGGTTTGGAGTTTGCCGGAGCTCCGAGCTCCGGCGTGGAGGGGCGGCGGCGGTTTGTGGTGAAGGAGAAGAGAGAAGATGAAGGGAGAGAAATTGTTTGGGTTTAAAGAAAAAAAATCTGAAGTTGAGATGTGTAGTGTGTGTAAGTGTAGAAAATAATTAAATCAACCACCCCTTTTCTTATAATGTAAAGAAACACTCCTTTTTGTCCAAAAAATATAAAGCCATACCCTTTTGTCCCCAACCCATCACCTCAAAATGTCAACTTTTTAAAAAGGTGACGAGACCTTGACTTGATCGAATTTGTCTCTGCATTTAAAAATTAATTGCTCCAATTTTCTCTGCACTGTTGGGCTGTACTAAAATATAGTTAATTAATACAGGTATAAATAATAACGTAAGTATAAAAATATAAATATTAATGTGTAAGATATGAAAAATGTATTGCTATAAAATTAAGAAACAATTATTAATTGCACAAAAAATGGTAGTATTACGATGTACATGTGCAAAATAATGATTCTTGAAAAATGACAATAAATTGATAAATTTCCTAAAATAAGGATAATCATCAATAAATTGTCAAAAAATGTAAAAATGTGTAAAAAAAAAATATATTTTGTGCTCTTTAACGAATCAGGGCCCCCCAAAACGTTAATTTTAAGCACGTCGAGCCAAAATTAGGTGTCAACAGGTTGTTCATAGCCCAGTCAACTCAGGTTATGGAGCCAATCCTTAAATTGCTCAAGAAAGATGCTCCCACAAATTGGATGAAAGACTGCCAAGAGGCTTTTGACAAAATCAAGAGATACCTTTCCAATCTTCCAGTCTTGGTGCCGCCCAGGCAAGGGAGTCCTCTGTTACTGTACCTGTCGGTATCAGAAAATGCTTTCGGGTGCATGCTTGCCCAGCATGATGAAGAGGGCAAAAAGAAGCATGCCATCTACTGTTTGAGCAAGAAGTTCACATCCTGCAAGGCATGGTATACGCTCGTAGAGAAAACATGTTATGCTCTGACCTAGATCGCTCAAAAGCTGAGGCACTACCTATCAGTGTTCACCACTCACCTCATCTCTTGAATGGATCCATTGAGATACATTTTTCGGCAACCGATGCCCGTGGGAAAATTGGCTAAATGGCAGATGCTGCTAAGCGAATTTGACATCGTATACGTAGAACAAAAGGCAATCAAAGGACAAGCCCTAGCTGACTTGCTGGCAAAAAGTCCTATCGATAACGAGCTTGAACCATTCCGGACTTTCTTCCCAAATGAGGAAGTGATGGAGATGGAAGAAGAGGTGGCAGAACCATACTCCAGCTGGAGACTGTTTTTCGATGAAGCAGTCAATTACAAAGGATCAAGCATCGGGGTAGTGTTTATATCAGAAACAGGACAACATTATCCGATGGCCGCAAAGCTCAACTTCAGATGTACCAACAACATGGCGAAATATGAAGCATGTGTCCTCGGCCTCAGGATGGCGTTGGATATGAATATACGAGAGCTGTTGGTAATTGGGGACTCTGATTTGCTCATAAATCAAGTGAAAGGAAATTGGGTAACCAAAAATGATAAGATACTCCCATATATGAATCTGGTACAGAGATTGTGCAGGAGATTCAAGAGTGTCGACTTCAAGCATACTCCAAGGGCTCAAAATGAGTTTGCAGACGCATTGGCTACGATAGCATCGATGATCCAGCACCCCAAGAGTACTCACATTGATCCACTAGAGATCACACTGAAGGAAGAACAGGCTCACTACGCCCACGTCGAGACCGAGCCGAATGGCCAACCATGGTATGCCGACATCAAGGCATACCAAGGAAAAGAAGAGTACCCCCCCCCCCCCCCCCCCCCCAGGGAGTTCAGCAAATCAGAAGGAGACCATCAAGAGGTAGGCTAATAGGTTCTTCTTGAACAAAGAAGTATTGTACAAAAGGACACTTGACCTCATGTTACTCAGGTGCGTGGATGCCGAAGAGGCTACGAAATTGTTGAAAGAGGTGCATACGGGGGCATGTGGACCCCACATGAATGGATTCGTCCTTACTAAGAAGATCCTGAGGATAGGATATTATTGGATGACCATGGAGCACGACTTCTATAAATTCGTACAAAAGTGCCATCAGTGCCAGATACACGGGGATCTGATCAAGGTTCCCCCCACAGAATTACATGTGATGAGCTCGCCTTGGCTATTCGTGGCATGGGAAATGGACGTCATAGGACCCATCGAGCCGTCAACCTCCAACGGACATCGTTCATCTTAGTCGCCATCGACTACTTCACCAAATGGGTAGAAGAAACTTCACACAAGTCAGTGACCAAGAAAGTCGTGGCTGACTTCATAAAAAACAATCTGATATGTCGTTTCGGTGTATCGGAATCCATCATCACAGACAATGGTGCCAATCTGAATAGCCATTTGATGAAGGACATCTGTGAACAATTCAAGGTCACCCACAGAAATGCTGTTGCTTACCGGCCACAAATGAATGGAGTTGTAAAGGCTGCCACCAAGATCACCAAAAGAATCCTCAGAACGATGATCGATAGCCACAGGATTTGGCACGAGCAGTTACCCTACGCTTTGTTAGGGTACAGAATGACAACCCGAACTTCCACTGGGGTAACCCCATACCTCCTTGTCTACGATACAGAAGCAGTCATACCCGCTGAAATGGAAATCCCTTCACTCAGGATCATCCAAGAGGCAGAGCTAAAGGATGTAGAATGGTCAGAAACCGTTACGAACAACTGCCCATGATAGAGGAAAAGATAATGGTGGTGGTATGCCATGGACAGCAGTATAGACAAAGGACGTCTCGAGCCTTCAACAAGCAGGTTAGAACTCGACTTTTCCAGATCGGACAACTTGTGCTCAAGCGAGTCTTCCCCCACCAAGAGGAATATAAAAAAAAAATCGCACCAAACTGGCAAGGACCATACATGGTCAGGAAAGTATTCTCACGAGGGTTGTAGTCTTAGCTGAGACGGATGGACAAGAGTGACCCAAATCTATCAATGGAGACGCACTCAAGAGATACTATGTTTAGGATTCTATTTGCTTGTAATGGCATTATCACTTCCTTGTAATCATATCTTTTGCTTGTAATCATATTTTGTAATAGAATAGGAAAAAACAAATTATTTATGTAATGAACTACACAATGACCTGACTTCCCACAGTGGGATACGTAGGCAGTCCATGTTGGACCCGTTCACATCATTAGTAGAAACAAAAACTCAGTTATTTTATTTTGAACTACGTTCGACCTGATTTCCTGCTGCAACAGGATACGTAGGCGCTTTCGAGCTCGGTCGTCATAAAAAAAAATCAAGAAACCCTTAGGAAACCTCAGAGATAATAAGGTGGGAAAAATCAACAGGATTAAGCTATAAGGGTCAGCACAAGAATCAGCCAGCATTAGCCCTACTGGGGCAGAATATCAAAGATGGACAAAGAAGAGGGTAGAGCAAAGCCATACACTGGGGCAGAATTTTTTAGGTAGCCTCAAAAATTCCTATCAAAGATGGACAAAGAAGAAGGCAGAGCAAAGCCATATACAGGGACAAAATTTTTTAGGGAGCCTAAAAAATTTCTACTTGACAAGACAATAATGAGAACCGATCAGAACAAGACCTGAAACTGGGGCAGAATTTTTGAGAAAGATCTCAGAAATTCTACTAGTTCAGAACTCAGCAATCGCATCTCCGAGAAGAATAGAGAAACGTCGTTCGAAGAAAACACACGTCATGACATATAAAAATGAAACATACATTTATTTTAGGAAAAATAACGTGCATTTTATAAAAATTTTACTCTGGATTTTCAAAAAATAGCATAATTACATCCCAGAAACATCTCTCAAAATACCGAGCCCAAGAGGGTTCAAACGAGCATCAAGAAGAAACACCGGAAAGGAGAACAACAATTTTAATCGACCTCTTAGGAAACTCACAAATTTTTCTGTGGATGCAGGTTTTTAACAGGACAGTAGGCACACCACCAACCAGCTTACTCACAGCAAAGGCGAAAAGCAAACTCAGCCAAGCGGAGAAGGACCAAAAAGGTCACAGCAAAAAATGGGTAATAAAGCCACATCTGGCCGCGAGGTTTACAAAACAAATGAGTGTAAAGACATATTCGACCAAAAGGGTCATGCGAAGAAATAATGAGCATAAAGACAAATCTGACCAAAACGGTCACACAAAGAGCGAATAACAAGGATATATCAGACCAAGAGGGTCACAATGAATGAGCATAAAGATACAGACAACCAAAAGGGTCGTGACAAGGATAAAAGGGCATATCCGACCACAAGGGTCAATAGCCAATACAATGGACGAAAGAAAGACTATCCAGCCACAAGGGTTATATTTGTCATCTGCATGCCAACTGGACCATTCATTTATTTAATTGCCAAGAGGGTCATTCGTACAAACTTCTGAGAGGGCCATTCATACAAATTGCCCAAAAGGCCATTCATACAAACAGCCAAAAAGGTCATTCATACAAACTGCCGAGAGGGCCATTGATACAAATTGCTGAGAGGGTCATTCATTCAAACAACCCAAAAGGGCCATTCATTCAAACAGCCGAGAGGGCCATTCATCTAAAAATTCCATAAAGAATATTTGCATGTTGTCAAGTCCAGGAAACAGGCACACAGCCGCCAGAAAGAAGCAGGCTTGCTAAACCCGATCTAGATAAATTGCGGAGTAAAGGTGGAACTTTTTCTTACACAGCTGGTCAAGATAGGGTGTCCATGAAAGTCAAGCTCTCCGACCAGGATTTGGAGGCCATCCAATCTCAGACTCAGCCACAATTTTTCTTGTTTTTATTTTTTTACTAAAAACCGCGACCAGTCGGACACACACCGGGAAATCTGAAGGTAATCCCGTATAAGGGACATACTCTTCTCCAGCAAGTCGAACTTTATATGACTTGATTCCCAGAGACCAGGGATATGTAGGAGGGGTCAAGACCAGAGAGTCAGTCACATTCTAATAGTTATCCGGAGGAACCCCTATCACAACACTGGGGATCTCAGGACTTTCCTTCCAAATCACTTAGAAGTCCTTAGTTGAGTCGAACTACAAGTGGCTTGAATTCTCATATAACCCGAGATATGTAGGAAATTCAGAAACCAGGGTCCGGCCACGTATGTGAAAACTGCATGAAGATGAAGGATGGATTGAGTCGGGTCAGTCAAAAATTAGGGTTAATCAAATTTCGCTACTCAGGGATGGTCCCGCCATCCCCGAACACCGAAGAGGCAGTTGTTGATACCTAATATTTGACCTCCTGTGATTTATTTTAATCACCTAGGGTCCTTTGGATAATAAATAAAGTGAGCTATGCACTTTAAAGGGTTTAAATAATTTTATATAAATTGTTCAAGTCGATATTTTACTCCTTTAAATTTGTAAAAAAGATTTTTTGTGACATCACAAATTATTTAGAAATTAATTGGTACCTTTTATGGCACTTATGAGATACTTGTTAGATTTAATCAAAGAAAAGGAAAAGGCATTTTTTGCTTCAAAAAATAATAATCATTTATTTGATTGTTTAAATTGTCAAAATCAAAATTAGCAAATACTTTATTCCCTTTAATTCAAGGAGTTTACGTAATTAAAATAACTAACCATTTCATCCCTTAATCCCTAATTTTGTATAAATGAAATTTGTTAAAATTATTTATAATTGTGTATAAATGCTTTGATTAATCAATTAGGTGGTCATTTTTTTTATGGCCACAATCAATTTAACCAATTCATGGTTTAAGGAAAATGGGGTCATTTTTGCAAATTTAGCGTCTTAATGGCCTTCACTGAAATAACCAAATTCATTGGCTCAAATTTATTAAGGTCATTAATGCAATTTAATTTTAAATTTTGCTAATTAGGCCAAATATGGCCATAATTGAAATAATCAGTTGAATTAAAATCAATTAGGGCCATATTCGCAAAATTGAGCCCATTTATACAGTTGGAAATTTTTAAAATTATTTAATAGGTTAATTATGTCCTAATTTGTTTATAATTGAAATATTAGGTACACATATATATATATATATGTATACACTATATACATAAAAGGACCAGCCTAATTATTATCATTTTAAAGACTTGGACCAAGTCCAGCCCAAAACGGACCAGGACCCGGCCTAAGCCCATCCCCACATCAGCATAAGGGAATAATCCCCTTTTTCTTATTCATTTTTCATTCATACCAAATGACATTTTTTCTCACCCCTTCTCTCTCTTCCATTTTCTTGCAAACCCTAGGAGCCGCCGCTGCTTCCTCTTTCTCTCTCATCCCAAATATGGTAAAATCACAGAATAAGTGTAAGATGCACAGCTTTTGCAGCATTATTTACATGAAACAAATTAATTCCCAGTTTTGTTTTACCCAGATCTTTCCAAAATCGGTAAAACACTTTGTTTCTTTCGCTTTTGTTTTGAAATTATTTAGTCAAAAGTTGATTATTGTTGTTTTATTTGTTGTATTGTGTTTATTTTGCTCAATTTTCATTGGTTGGGGACGAGTGGGTTGGATCGAGTCCAACGAGGCTCATATCTGACCATTCGTTTTTTGTTACAGTCGTTCTGAGGCATAGATTTGTTTTACAAGGTTAATTTCTGGGAGAAATTAGTTGTCCCACATCGATAATTTTGAGGGTTTGAAAAATTTTGGGGTTCTATAAATAGATCCCCACCCTCACCATGAAAACAGGTCGGAAAAAAATTGGGAAAAACTTAAAGAGGCTGGAAACATCGAATTCAAGCCTCTCAATATAAAAATTTTAAACTTTGACTTAAAGTTGGTATTTCTCTTAGTTCTAAAATTTATTTTCTTGCTTGTTTAGTGTCGATGTGGCAGAGTGTGGGATTTGGAAGCACAAAAGGTTTCCAAATTCAATCTTGACCACGGCTGCACTTAAAAAAGGTAACATTCTAACTTTGTTGCTTATTTTTGTCATTTTTCAGTAGCTTTGTTATGTGATAATGGTCTATTTGATGTTAGTTTGTTGTTAGATTGTCTTGGGTTTAATTAGTGGTAATGTGCTATTCTAAATGATGCTTAAGATTCATTAGATGTTTGGAAATAGAGATCATTTCTTATCTTCATATAAGACATGCTTAACCTTAATAGTGGTTGTTAATAGGGACTGAATGTGTGAGCCTAGATAATTTTATTGATATTGCTCCATAGATAGAGATGCACAGACTGTCATATGCTTCATTAGATGCTGAAGTTCTTGTTTGGCTGCTCATTCTTTAAACATGACAAAATATGTTACACCTCGAAAAATTTTCCGTTGATGCACAATGAATAAACTAACGAAGAGCATAAATTATACAGTATTTCAATAAGTAAGGAATGACATCAACAAAGACGTTCGAGGTAGGGGAAGGAAGTTTGCCAAAAGAAGGCAAGACATATGATAGGTATCGAAAAAGAATTGCGAGCAACGAATTAATGACGATTTAATGATGCTTTGGAGAAGAGTTATAATGTCCCTTAGATTGTTAATGAGGTGATAAACAAGTGCTAAGAAGGTTCTGTAAGGATTGGAAATCAAACCAAGTGACAAAAACAAGATCAGTGAAAAGATGAGTTATACGATCGATTATACGGTCCGTATAATGGTCCGCAAAATTGTCACAATGAAGTCCCTCACTGGTAATTATACGGTCATTATACGAACCGTATAAAGTTATACGGCCCGTATAATGTGTCGTATAATGGTCACAGAAGCAAGATGTTGAAGAGGTGATTTTACGGTCACTTATACGGACCGTATAAAATTATACGACCCGTATAATGTGCCGTATAATGAGCACAGAATCGAGTGGTTAAAGGGGAAATTTCACGGTCACTTATACGGACCGTATAAGTTTATACGGACCCTAGAAGTGTCCGTATAATTTTCCGACAGATCAGATTTTCACAATATTAAAAAGGGACCAAGTCATTATTTCATTTCATTTTTCATCTAACACTTCAAGAACTCTCTAGAAACCCTCTCCACTCTTCATCCATAAGAACACAAGAGAAATTTATGATCAACTGCATCAAACTAGGTGAATCAAGTGTAAGAAACTCATTAAAGTTCATCCAAGGCAAGGAATCCAAGTGAATGTGAAACTAGGGGTTTGCTCAAGTGAGGAGTTTCCACCCAAGGTTCATTTCTACAACATCTAAGGTCATTTTTATGGTATTTCCATGTTGTTTAAGGTATTGAGAAGTTGAAACACTTGGATTGTAAAAGGATATAGAAAATGGGTCATGAATGTGAGAATAGTGATGTTTGTGAGTAGTAGCTTGGGTTGAGTAATTATTCTTGATATGCTATGATTATAATCATGTTATAAATGATATTGGGAACATGAGATAAACATTGTATATGAGCGAAGGTAATAGTGTGATGTAATGATGGATATGGATGACTTGAAGTGAATTGAGGGATATGGATAATGTAGTTAAATAAAGACTATTATTATGATGTTGATGTTTGGGAGTTGATATATGATATGGAGGAAGTCGTATAAATAAAGGAGACGCTGTCCAATTTTCTCTAGCTTTAATCATGTATGCTAGCTATAGATCTTTCTAATAATAGTATAACTCTAATAAAGGTAGAAACGTGAGCATTGAAGGAGAATGTGCAAGTGATAGAATAGTTGAACGGAAAGGTATGTAAGGCTAACCCTTCTTTCATAAGGCATGGTTCTTTGGCCAAATATCTAATCTTCTATAAGCCTATGATGTCCTTCAAATGATGCTATCTTGAAAAGCTACTAAGCTCATGATTCTCGATATGTTACGATTGTATTAAATTCCCATATGACGAGTAATCCTATAAGGATAGGTGTAATGAACGACGATGAAAGTGATACGATAACGATGACGACGATAATGGTGATGATGATAATGATGACGACGATAATGGTGATGATGATAATGATGACGATGATAATAATGATAACGCTAAAGATGTTTATGGGCTTTTATGTATATGTGCCAAAGTATGGCTATTATGGAACCCTGAGCTTATATGGCCGGGTAGAAAATATAATATAATATAATATATATATATATAAAATACGTGCGCACCACTGCAGTTGGGTACGGATAACCCTGAGCCTTGGTAGGGCCATATATATATATATAATCACCGAGCCTAGCCATGGTCGGATACGCGAAACACCGAACCTTCATGGTCGGGTATGCTATGTATATGATATAGATATGAGTATGAATACGAATATGATACGAATACGAATAAGAATATGTATATGAATACAACTATGGATACGGAATGTAAATAAGTACGGATATGAGTACAGATACGGATATGGATGTATGTACACAATTACGCATTAGAAATGGAAAGTCCCTATGAGAAGCAAGTAAGTGCTTATGACGATTATACTACTACTGTCTCTCATCCTATGCTATTTCTATGTTGTCTATTATGCTTTCATAATGATATCGATCATGCTTTACATACTCAGTACATTCTTCGTACTGACGTCCTTTTGTTTGTGGACACTGCGTCATGCCTGCAGGTGGCCAGGGAGACAGACTTGATCCATAGCTACATTAATCAGGGACTACATAGCGGAGCTCCATTTCATTCGGAGCTATAGCTTTTGGTATTGATTCTTTTGTGTACATATTTATAGGCATAGCGGGGTCCTGTCACGCCTATATGATATGGCATACTCTCCTTAGAGGCTCGTAGGCATGTGTATATGGTTAGATATGTTTTCCCTTGTCAGCCTATATTTTGGACATCATTTTGTTAGCCTCGTCGGCTTATGTACATTGGTATGGGCATAATTGCAAATGATGATATAAATGTATTGTTGTCCAATGGAATTAGTATGAATAATGGATAGAAAGTATGATTTAGCTATGTGGCTCACCTAGAGGTAAATGTGAAAGTATGTTAAGAGGTGTCTGGGTGGGTTAGCACCGGGTGCCCGTCACGGCCCTCCGGTTGGGTCGTGACAAAATATGGTTACATGATCAATAATAGTAACTTTAGTGAACTTCTAGACTAATATTAATCTTATTTGAATGTAAGAGACTGCTAAAGAACTATTATAATCCAGAGTTTAAGGTAGTTGCTAGTTTTCATTGATGAGATTGTGTTATCCTGGAATCCTCAATCTGCTTTCCTGAGTCTACATACTTTGTTTATGCCATAATTAAGTAGCCTTAGTCATGATTAGTATTAGTAAAGGATCATGATTGGACTGAAACAAGGCTTAAAGAATATAGGCATACTTATATGAGTCTTGTGATATGGTCTAGGCACCAGAACAAGATTGAATGAGGTCTAATTGCATTTGAATGGGTCTAAGTATACCTAAGTCTGTTTAAGTATGCCTGGATTGGCCTAAAAAATAACCTTGAATAGTTGTATCTTATATATTGAAGGTAGGTATAAAACAAATAGCACTCTAGAACATGATATAGAATTCTTAAAAGGAATATTGGGAATAAGGTCTATTTGTTTGGGATAATATGCTCCCAAGTGGTCCATTAGAGGCTGATATTGACTTATAAAACTGTAAAATCATCTAAGAACAGTGAGGACACTTAGATACCCCTAACATGATTGTTTGAACAAGAACCTAGTCTTGATCTTTGTGTCACTAGACCCTTCCCCATTCAATATATGATCCATGCTTGAGTCTTTGAAGGGGTCCAGTGACACTGAAATAGTAATTGAATCCTGATATTCTCTTTGATTGTTAAAAATGATTAATCAACTCATAAAGAGGAACTACTTGAGTCTAAGTATTAGTGTTCTGTCTAAACTTAGTTTGCAAGGATTGAGATGTCAAGTTTTGTTTCAAAGAAGTGATGTCTAAAAGGAATTCAAAATTGCTTTCATAGTTAAGACCCCAGGCTGAGTTGATTGAAACTGCTAACTTATGTGGTCAACTAGGTGTTTAGTTGGAATTTAATCTAAAGGTAGTGTTAAACTAAACATTAACCACAAGGTCTTGGTGGTTGTTACTGGGCATGAGGATAAGGTAAGGAGTTGAGGTTGCCTTAGGAGAGTAAAAGGTGAGCTTTGGTATGAACTGGAGGTAATGACCAGTAGAGCATTTTTTCCCTTTTTACTGAAAGCAAGACTCGGGAAAGGAATGGGGAGGTGATAACCTCACCCTACCCAGTTTCTCTTTCAGGACCTTGAGGTTTTCTTGTTCTCCTAAACCTCATTTCCATGGCTGTGGGATTCACAGAGGTCTCATGTTTAGTTAGAAGAAGTTTGCCAGGGCGGAAGAGGGGGGAGGGGTCTTTGATATTTTATGCTATCAAAACAAATTTAGAATGAAGTATGAGGGTCTGTCATATTCTTTGTCATAATTAAAGGGATTAAAAACTGCAATATTGACCAAAATTCTGGGAGTAATTCATTTAACAGGACTCGAATTCATGTCTTAGAGTTCAAGATTTCTTGCTTTGTGTTGTTTAAGTGTGAACATGTTCAACGAAAACCTGTATGATATCTTTGTGCTGGAATTATTTGTGTTGTTGTCCTAGCCATAGTTTGAATCTAGAAAGAGGACATTTTTTAGTTAAGATAAGATTGATGGGAATCCTTGCTCTTGAACTTGAACTGTTACATTTAGACCTTACTATGCATTATGGTGTAACTTGAATTGAGAGGATGAGGTTGCACTCTGTTTAATAAGGTTTGTCTTTATACTACTGGGGTTTTTAAAGTCATATCATGATTAGAACTAGGATGAAACAACTAAACACTGAGTCTGTGATTAATGGTGAATGAGTGGTAAACCAGAGTTGGTCTAATGTTGTGCTAAGGATATTGTGAGTGTTCTCAGACAGCTTGTGAACCACTTGGCATAGGGTGGTCTTTTCAAAGACACCTCAAAGAGAGGGCAGGGAAGAGTCAAGCTTAGCTTGATTCATAGTACCTACCCTCCAAATGAGGGGTGTCATGACACAGTCTATGAACCATGGGGGCATTCCAGTCATGAGGGTGCCTTTATCTTCCTTTATCTCACCATTTTATCAAAGGTTGGAAATAGAAAAAGGGGTGGGAAAAATTTAGCTTGTTCGGATGTATAAAGGAACTTAGGAAATTAGGAAGAAGAAATTGGTTGTTTCAATAAGTTGATTTTTTGTTTTCTTTCTAAGGGAGATGGATAATTTGAAGCTGTGGGCAATAAGTGTTCTTTTAAGAGGTTAAGAAAAATTCTGAATCATAAAGAGTCATTTGGGATCTTGTGTCATTCCTCTTTTTGTGAGGCCTTGTAATAAACATAGTTGCTCCTTACTTTTTTTTTTTAAGTGGCAATCCACATGAAATCTTGCTATATACATGTTGTTACTACTGTTGATTAAAACAAAGGCTCATCCCTGTATGTTTTCTGGAAATCTAATTTGCTCAGTTTCAACTCATTTGGTGTTGGTTTAATTCAGACTTCTTGGTGCTCCAACCCTTCTTTGTGATCATAAGTTGTAGGATTATTTTTTTTACCTGCATCTCTCTACTGTGCTTTGTTATTGCATTAAGCAGTTCTCACACTTATTGCTATGAGGTCTGCTAACATGTGAAGCTGGTGAATCATTTACCTGACATGTATAGGAATTAAGTTAGACTTAAACTAGCTTTAGCTTTTATATTTAGACATTGTTCTAAGGAGTAGTGACTAACTATGTGAATAAAATGATCTTGAGTCTAAAATTTAAGCACAAAGAGTATGAATATACGTAGGGTATGTACAGGTTAGTGCAAATAGAGAGGTATATACATATAGTATACACTTTATATACACATCATATGTGTATATCATAGTATACTATATACATAAAGGAACAGGTCAGTGATAAATAAGGTGTATGTGAATGAATAAAGAGGACAGAAACCTCACTTAAGTTTTAAACTTTTAAATGAATTTTTCTTTAGAAGGCAGTTGGGCCTAGCCCAATTCAGGTTTGATTAGAAATGGGCCAGATTTCATTAAATCCCAAAGGTAAAAGGAAAAGAAGATGGTTTTTTGTTTGTACCACCTATTGATTTACTGTTTTGAAGTTATTATGTTATTTTTCATATCATCACTTTGCAATATCTGTTTTAGTCCCCTTATTATGACTGAGTTTATTTCCAATATTATTTGTAATTAAATTATTTCCATAAGTGGTGATACGTGTGCATGATTATGGAATTCTGATTTTATTCTATGGCAACACTGGTTTAGGGAGTTGAGGTAATTTAAGAGGGGGAGGGGGACAAGTGTTAGCCATTCCCCGATGTGAAGCCATGCCTGAAGTTCATAAAACCCCCTGGAACTTTTGCGGCGTCGGGAATACGAGTGGTGACAACCTTTTCCCTTGCATGGTATAAGTCCCAAATCAGTGAGGCCAATAGTATACAATCGAGTGCCTTAATTGTGGAACTTATAACAATTTGATATATATATATATATATATACACACACACACACACAATTATGCATGTGATAAGTTCAGTAAATATAGACTAACCTGGGTCCTTTTTCTTCTCCTCCTCTCACTGCATGTCCATTTGGGCCGAGGTCCAGCCACCCTATTGGGCCTTTTCTTATTGAGTCCGAGGAAAGAAAGGGAAGCTCATATATATTGAAGTCCTAATCATGGGTGTTTCACGACCCTAATTACTGATCGTGCGGGACCTACCTTATTATCACTAGTAGGCGAACCCTTACCCGTTGACCCATTAATCATTAGCCAATTTGAACTTCTTAAATCATTATTTAACAGTCAATAGATAAGTGAATGAATGAATAAATAAAACGAATCATAATTAATAGATAATATAAGAGCGGAAGTCTAACTATTACACCCCCAAAATCTGAAAGTCATCGTACAAGGACTCTAACCAACAATGTCTAAAGAATGAAGTATATCTCAAATATAATAACAAATAATGTTTGGAATGAATGTAGATATCTGGAAAGAGAGATCTTCAGGTGGCATGGATAGAAGCTCACTCTCGGATCTGATCGAGCAAACTAGCCTCAAGATAGAGATGTAGTTTGGATGAAATCTTTAGAACACAATCTGCACTCAAAAAAGGTGCAGCAAGGTAGTATCAGTACAAACACTATGTACCGGTAAGCATCATAGGCCGACTAAGATTAGTTCACGCATATAAGTATAAAATCAACAAGATAAACAGATAGGCACTTAACACTCAAATCCAAGTCACAGAATATCCTATAACGGAGTCACATCCTAAGATGAAGCTTCTAAACCACAAGTCTATCAAGTTTCAATAATCTTACCTGATAATCACAAGTCCAAGTTCCATCCCTAGGTAGAGTCACTAATCCACAATTTAACTCAGTCAATGGTCATATTTATATCACAATAGGCATTCAACATCCATACCAAAATCAGAAACAAACGAGCATACAATAATGTAGAATAAAATGTAATGATGTGCAATGTAAAATATGATGACGTGCAATGCAATGCAATGCACTGGCCAATCACTCGAACTGTACACATATGCTAACTGATGTCATTGCTCAGTAGTCATGACCTGCAGGGGACCCATGGTGTCCATGTACCACTCGTTCCAGATACTCATCAGACCCGAGTCATAAATCCTTCGCTCCGGAAAGAACCGCCGACGCGGATCTACATCATATACCACTCGTTTCTCGAAAGAACCTCGGACCACGAGCCCATAATCTAGGTCACATCCTCACTTCCGGTCAAACCTTTTCATATGTATAGTAACACTGTCACATCTCTCTCAATGATCAATTCATCAAGTACCATGTTCAAATAGTATCACAAATTCAACAAGAAGATTATATTAACTTCTTCACTAATTTCACATCACAATGTATGTCTCAATGTATTCCAGTTCATTAGTATGAATGGACTATGAACAATTAGCAATATCAATGTCAAACACAAGACATCATGCCACAAGTCCTTCATGAATCGTTTCCGAACCATTTCTATCATGTATGAGTGTATGAATGCATAAATAACTGTAACATGGTAAATCAATGCAAACCAATAAAGCAACAGTGAAGGTACAAGTCACAAAGCCACAAGTCATAGCAAGACTTGGATCAACTCAACCATGAAATGAATCATACAAACCGTCTCAACCAACATAAGAGTCTATGTCCCTCTTTACTTCCTCATATAGCAAGTATGCCTCACAACTAAGTCTTGTATCACCAAGAAGCTTCACTTTTCTATATATTATCATCAACAGTAAATCATACATCAAGTTTTCATCTACGTACTGTCATAAGTTTATATCCAAATTCAGATCTAAACTCAGTATCCTTCCTTTCTCCGATGATATGTGTCACAATAAGAGAGAATTGAGTACAACACAACCATTTAGGTAATAAGTCTAATCATAATAACCGGGCAAGGAGCCACCATCAACAACACTCAACCTAATAGAAATTCATCCCGAATCGCCACAGTATGAATACAACTACACCTTATATTTCAGTACATAAAGTAAGCGACAAGCCCACAAAATCAGAAGTCATACCAACCTAGCTAATATCCAACCAAAACACCATGTCTGAAGACCTAATCATGCTTTCTCGGTCAATTCTACACAATACATACGTTTTGCTAATCAAAGTCTAACTAAAGTAAGTCGTAACCTGCCTGGAATGCCGAGCAACAGTCTCAAATCGCCAAACCTTAGCCTTGCCTTCCTCTTTGGAGAACCTCAAAACAATTAACGTCTATCAAATATGAATTCCATGTCAGAATACGAATCTAAGGATACCCATATTGCCATAGTTTTACCCAAAACCCAAAAATGGACCCAAACTAGCCAAACCCGAGCCACAAGTACAAAACTATAATTTTATTGAAAATTTAGATACAATATAGTCAAAATAGTACTCTACGAGTCTAAACGAGTCCAACGGTACCCATATTGCTATACTTTTAGAAAAATGTCCAAAATACCCCTACAATGTGAATCCGGGTTCATGAGGGTAAAACGGGAAATTTAGTGCGTAATTATGTTACCCATCATCTAGTTAACCTTCAATCTTAATTTCATGGAATTCTATTCATCACAAAATAACCAAATTCATTTTTTTTATTTTTATCCCTAGGGTTCTTAATCCATTAGTTCTTCACAACTAGTGTGTAGGATGACTATGAGACGATGATAATCGACAAATAAATAATGAATAATAGGTTATAATCTTACCCCAAAGTGCTTGTGAATGATTTTCCATTGCTCTCTCCCCAACCCTTCAACTATTGAAGGTTTCATCAATTCTTGGGTACTAATCTTTCACCCAACATTAATGGAGCTTAAGCTTGTCATGAGATTTGAAAAAGGAATGATAATGAATCATATAAGGGTTTGCACTTACCTTCAAGGAGTAACTTCACCCTAGCCCTAGGAAAATAGCCTCTTACATTCTAAGGAAGTGTTTTCGGGTTTATGAGGGGAAAGACTTGAAAAATAACACTTAAAAATGACTTTCTGTAGCGGGTGCACCCTTCGCTATAGCGGGTACCCGCGTTGCTATAGAGGGTGCTCAAATTTCTGATTTGTTCAAAACTTCATTTTAGCCCCCGAAACTCATCGGAACCTCTGATATGACCCTACTAGGCACACTTCACTTGAAGGCTTACATTGAAGACCAAGGCATGGGACTCCAATCCATTCAAGCTAGGAGGATAACCAAAGGAGCATTGGAGACCCATTGAGAGGCATAAAAGCCCCATAAGAAGGCTTATGAAGTATGGAAAGTAGCTTGGAGAGGAATGGGAGAAGAAGCTACAGGAAAGAAGGCCAACACTCAAAGTGGCTAGAGTTGCAAAAGGACAGAAATGCAAATGTAGCTAGACGTACAAAAGAAAGGCCATAGATGCAAATGGTCACAATTGCAAGTTTGAGAATTTGATGATGTCTATATGTGCAAGAGGAGCCTTTTCGGATTTCAAGCCAACATCCAACTAGCCAAACAAGGCCCTTACCTCATTAATGACATTTTTGTAATAACTAGCTTATCTCTTAAGTGTCTTAGTATAAATACTAGACTTAGTTATTTTCATCCCTAGATTATGTTGAATGAAGAAAACTCTTATGAGAGATTGTAGTTGATAGCTTTAGATTAATATAGATTGTTTGGTTGGTTAACCAAGTGTTGCTTCCTAGTTGTCAAGTGAATTGCTTATTTCCATCGAATTCAATGTTGCTCATTTGTGGATTCATTTGAGTCATTTGTTGATTCAAATTGCTTAGGTTCTATGGTTTGTAAATCCAATTGGAAGGGTTAGGGTTTGATATACCCTTTTTGTCCATAGATTTCTTGCTCTTGGGTCAAGTATCTATCCATCTACCCTCTTCCATTTCTATTCTTCATTCACCCTTTATTTTGATTTTCTTGTTCTTTTGTTTTTCTAGAGTTTCCTAGGTAGAATCGTATCAACCTCCCGAACACAAACCATATATGCGTTTTGATTGTAAACCATGTTACGGACGCACCCATGATCTCGAAATTCCCAAAAGAGATCATTTTAACCCGGTGTTGACCAAGTCAACCCCAATACTATGAAACTAAGCCTTCATTCGAGACTCAAAACACCCCCAAACGCCTTGGGACCCAAACCAATGGCTTCACTAAGTCATAGGTCGTACTAACGGGACTCGGGGAAAGGGTCAACAAGGTTAAATGGGTCAAAACACTACAACGAATAAACGGGTCGTTACAGGGTGCTAATGAACTGAAGGCCCAACCATGAGTAAAAATGATTAACTAGGGGTTTGGTAAACCCCTAGTTTATCCCTCCTCCATTAATTATATTATGCCAGTTACTTTGGTTAAAATGTTGTATTGTATTTGTATTTGTAAAACAAGTCACACTATTATTGGAATCGTTTATGGTTTGAACTAGACATCTTAGGCAAACGATACACACACCGTTTAGTTCAACTTTAGGTCTCCACGCGATTTTCAAAATTCGGCATAGTATAAGCGATTTTTTGAAAGAATAAAATGGCTAAGTAAATCAGCAAACAGGGATACATCATTTATGGGGCACTACTACCATTTTTCTAATGAAGAAAAACAAAATTGATGTTTCTAAAACCAAAAGAGCCTTTCTTTTTTCCTTAAAACTCCGTTTTTCCTAAAAAATAGATTTCTCTTAAGCATGGTCAGGAAAACGATTTCAATTCATATATATGCATCGTGTGTTCATGCACCAAACACAAGTCTTTTTCTGGACTAGGCCCAGTCAAAAAATGGGAATTTGAGGGTTAAGGCCCAATCTAAAATCACATTTTTAAAGTCCCACTTAGCCAGATTTTCATAAAAGAATGGAAAGACTGTTTTGGGCTAAGCCCAATAACAAAAGGAAAACAGAATTTTGGGCTAAGGTCCAACAGATCTAAACACTTAATTGATTTTTTAGAAAAGGCATAAAATTTGGGCCAAAGCCCATGTGAAAATGTTGTCTCTTATTTACAAATATTGGGCCTTAATTTTTAAATTCCAGGACTAAGAAAGTATGTTTATATAAGAAACCTATTCACAAATTAAAATCCGTATAATTCATTTGTAAACATAAAGTTTTAGATAAAGACATTCTAAAAATGTATTAAACGGACTAACCCGGACCATGTATGAGTGAAGCATGAACAAACTCATTTATCTCATACTTTAAACAAACGAACTTTTTATCTTTACAAAACTACTACTATCCTTGTATGTAAAAGGAACTATTTGTATCCAGATATTATAAGTCCGAACCTAAATATCCTGTATATGAAGGAGATACACTCAATTTATTTCAAAAAAATGATACGCAAAAATTGACGGATTTTATAATGCGGGAAACAAACACCCAAATAAACAGTTCATGCAAATACTCATACATTGGAATTCGAAGGTCAACCGTACAGTACAGATCCTTAATACTAGGGTGCCTAACACCTTCCCTAGGGGATCACCAGAATTCTTACCTAGAACTTTGGATTACGAAGGATTTTTCACAGTGTGTGAATAAACCCTTTGAAACTGGTTTTCCTAATTTCCTAAAAATTAGGTGGCGACTCTTTTAAAACAAAGTCTGAAAGAGCACCAAGGAGTTCGAAGTAGCTTTTCTGAGCGCTAACCCCACCCACGAAATTCGAACTGTTACCTTTAGTACATACAACAACGACAACATGAATACCCAATGAGGACACCAATAATTTAGCAACAGGTCACCCCCACCCATGGTACAATAATACCTTATTAAGGCCAACTCAAGAATTCCACGCAACGACCCTCTAACTAGATCCATAACAAACCATATTCACTACCTTGCTCCCTTTTTTGGAATAAAACTACACATATTGGTTAACTTATTCGCTTAATGGCACGATGCCCACAGAAATCAGCATTTATCTTAACCCACGCAATATCCAACCGAACTCCGTGTCCGAAGACCTAAATCATTCTTTCTCCCATCAATTCTATAGCATATATATGATTTACTAATCAAATTCTAACTCAAGTAAATCATAACGTACCTCGTTTCCGAGCATCTTTCACGAACATTCATGGAATATCCACCATCCCGTCTTTGAGCCGAAAACTGTGATAGAGGAATCTTTAGGGAAGACAATACGAAGGATGTTTGGAGGGCTGCTCCTCCCTAGTCACCAAGTGTTTACTCAGGGAATACCCTATTGACGGCTTAGAAGAGGGGTTTTGTGGACAATAGGGGTTAAATCCCGAAATAAGTCTTTAAACGAGGGCTGTGGTTCATCCATACCGCTGCAGCGGACTGATCCTCTACTACAGCGGGATCGCTATGGCGGTCTTTTACCCGCTGCAGTGAGAACATACTCCTCGGGCCCATAACTCTTTAACTCATGTCTAATTTCAACTACAAGTAAATATTACACTTAAAACTCCCCCATGGATCAATCTTATGATGATACACTTGGTTTTCATACACGGGCCGCGGAAGGTCAAATAATGACCAGGCAGGTCGTTACAAGTTATTAATATAGTTAGCATCTTCAAACTGCATTAGAGGCCCTTCTTGATATAGACCCTCTTGGACTTGGTACATCCCCTTTGGCATCCCCGGAATGTCTTCAAAAACATTAACCTTCTTCGTTTCCTGATCATCAAATTTTTTTGTCAGCAAAGAAATACTGGTAGCTATCTGAGCTAAGGTCTACTGAGTCTCTTGATTTTCCTTCACAAAATTCTGGATCATCAAAGCTCATAGGCCACACCAGTACCACTCGAGTGTCATACTTGATTATGAGTAGTAAGTTTATCAAGCAATTGAGTGATACAAGCATAAGTCTTATCCATAAAACACCCATTAGCTACACTATTAGCCACAACTTGTGTCATTTGATCTAACCCTCTATAGAACTTCTCCTTCAATATATTATCCGAAAAACCATGGTTTGGAGACTTTTGCAAATATTCTTTAAAACTCTCCCATGCTTCAAATAGTTGTTCCCCCGGTAGTCGCTTGAAGTCATAAATCTTGTCACGAATTTGCGCTCTCTTGCTCGGAGGGAATCACTTTTTGAGAAACACAGCTTCATTGGCTAAAGAGTATTTGAAAACTCTTAGCCGAATAGCATCATCGGACACAACATTCTGCATATGTTGGGAACACACGCCCACAAAGTTCTTTAAATGTTAGTGAGGGTCATCATCGGTGGAGTTTTGAAATTGGCCCTCAAGCTTGAGCAATTGGTAAATGGTGGAGTCAATCTTGCAGTTTGCCACAGTAGCCCTAGGTGGAATAATAGCAGAAGCATATTCTATCTCATCTAAACATATCAGCAAGCGGATTCTCAACCTCGACAGGTGGTTGATCTTGATTAACCTCCTGCACCCTATTGTTACCAGCAACTCTACGTCTGTTATTGTTATTGTTGTTCTGCATGATCACCTAGTTCATAGTATACGGCAAAAAAGGTGTGATGGAATAGAACAAGACTTTAAGCAAAGCATAAACTATTTAGTAATTTCAAAACTGTATTCCCCGGCAACGGCACCAAAATTTGATACGCTCAAATTACACCTATTAAATTATGTAAACCAGATGACGTCAAATATAGTAACCCAACTAGGTTGGGGTCGAATCCCATATGGAATATATGGTGTGAAAAGGTTACTAAAGTCATAGAGTACTTTCTTAAGGTCTGATTTCTTATTCCGTTGAGTTTGTAGAAGATTGGTTGTTTATCACTATTTGGTTTGGATTATAATACATGGTAAAAGAAACCAAGGTTATGTCCCCCTTTAGATAAAGTGAATGCTATGGTGATTGATCATGATATACTTCTAATAGATCTTTATCAGAATGAACTTAACCTCTAATTGAAAATTATCTCTTTATGATTTTCCCAAATATAAAAGACTGTATATGAAGAATGGTTAATTCGTGCCAAGTAAATTCCTCTTATTCCTAAGTGAATTTATTAAAGAAGGGTTAAAGTCTTGAGTTCTTGTTATTTATTCTTACCAAACCCTATTCACTTTCCCAAGTTAAGCCAAGCTTATGGCTTTAATCAATGTTTGCAACCATCAATTATGAATGAAGAACAAGGAATAAATAACCCTGACAATCCATTACCTGTATATCACCCAAAACACCCATCCTAGGTTCAGTACCTTAGTAGAGAAATTAGCTACTCATAGTGGAAGAAGAACAAGAAGATAGAATAGAAATCATAATGCTTACTTTTGACTGATTGGAATTGAAATAAAGTAATTGCAATTGTTTTTTCTCCAAAACAAACTTCAAAAACTATGATTATTCAATGCTAAGGAATTAAAACTGAAATCTGATCAAGAAGAAGTCTACTAAAACTCTACATCAAGTAAAATTCCATCTTCAGTCACTTCCACTTTTAGCACATCTTGTTTTGCTCTTGTTACTAAATTCCCCGACTTTCGCCATAAACACACTAAATACCTGCAACATAACAAACCACATCAAAATGACACGAGATTTCTTGAAAACAAGTAAAACTCTCTGTTAAAAGCATCAAATCTGCCAAAATTATGTGGCACATCAGTTCTGAGGACCGCTCAAAGTGGACACTCTACCTCTACCTCTATCACGACAAGCTGATGCCTAAAAACCCTGCCCAGGATGGCATATTGATGACAAGGATCCAGCTGTAGATCCTGTCGGCTGAACTACACCTCTACCTCCTCTCGACGGACAATCTTGCATAATGTGGCCTGGATGACCGTAGGTATAACACACATCTGATCCCAAATGACACTGTCCGTCATACAACCTACCACACTGAGCGCATCGTGGTAGAAATGGCCTCATCTGACCAGATTACCCCTGAACTAGGAACTGGAAGCCCTGGAACTCTGGCCTGGCCCAGAATAAGTGGGTCGATCAAACCTCGGTCCTAGAAACTGTGAAGGTGCACTAGCCGCTGAATACGCTAGACGCCGTGGAATCTGCTATCTATGACCACCCCTGAACTTACCAAAGGAACTAGAAGATCTAGCCCACTTACTTTGTCCCCTATCACGCCCTAGATCGGCTCGCTGCTGCTGCTTCCGCTCCTCTAGACCTTGAGAATATTCCTGAATACGAGAGATTTCCACACCCACCTGAACTGAGGCCGTCATGCAACATTAATCAAGTGAGGCCCAAGTCCAATCACAAACTGGTGTACCCGATCCTCCATCTCAGCTATAATCGTGGGAGTATACATGGCTAGTAAGTTAAAGTGTGTACTCTCGAAAACTCATATTCCCCTGGCATAAATTCAGAAATCTATCAACTTGAGCCTGTCGAGTCTCCGCTGGCAAACAATGTCGAAGGAAGGCCTCAGTGAACTCCTACTATACTGTTGAAGGTGCATTAGCCCCTCTAGACAACGCCCAAGTCTCATACCACTGGACAGCAACATCTCGCAAACGGTAAGATGTTAACTCTATCTCAGTGTTAGAAGCAAGCATTACCTCAATGTCCTCTGCATCCGATCTATGAAATTATGTGTCTCCTCATGTGGCTTTGATCCTATAAATACTGGAGTGTCTAAATTGATGAATTGTCGAACCCTGGCACTAACGACCCTATCAACATAACCAGTACTCGTACCCTGACGTTGGGCCTGAGCGGCCACTAACTGAGTCCATAACCGAATAGCATCTCGCATCTCCTAGCATGATGCATCATGCAGAGGAACAAGGGGTACTGTAGCTGCAACCCCTCTGGGATCCGCTGGGACGGAAGGGATATAAGAAGACTAAGATGGGGCCTCACTTTGGCACTCACCCTGGCCCACATCTACAGGTGGCACCCGATTAGTATCCTTATCTATCGCAGCCTTGCCTCTCTGCCCAGCTGAAGCTCTCCTCATCACAGGCATCGCTAAAATCACAGTACGTTATTAGAAAAGGATCCAGATGATACGGCTCTAACGCACGATCTAAGATAAGAAAGAAGCAGTAAAGGCAATTGATCCAGACAGTGCACCAGGGCCTAATGGCTTTGGTGCAAAGTTCTATCAAGTTTGCATAGATCTGATTATTAATGATGTGCACAAAGCTATCTTAGAATACTTTGAAGTGCTCCATTACCATGGTATGTCACACATACTTGTCTTGTTATGCTACCCAAATGCCTTAACCCTCAAACCTTCTCTGATATTAGACCCATTAGCCTCTGTAATATTTTCAGTAAGATCATTGCTAAAATCTTAGCTAAAAGAGTAGGAGAGAACCTACCCCTCATTATCTCTCCTAATCAGAGTGGCTTTATTCGGGGTAGACAAATTTCTGATAATATCCTGCTAGCACAAGAACTTGTGTAGGACATTAATAAGTTTAACCAGCATGATAACAATGTTTTAAACCTAGATATGGCCAAAGCATATGATAGAGTTGCTTGGCCATATCTGTGTAGAATTATGAGGAAACTTGGCTTTGATGAAATATGGATTGATTTAATAAATAGACATATTTCTAATAATTGGTACTCTACTATCCTTAATGGAACTAGAAATGGTTTCTTCAAATCCAACAGAGGTCTCAGGCAAGGAGACCCTCTGTCTCCAGCATTCTTTGTAATAAGTGTTGAACATTTATCTATTTTGCTTATTAACTTGTCTTTGAATGAGACTTACACAGGGTACTACAAGCCTATAAAGGGACCAAGTATTACACACTTGGCATTCACATCAGGAAAACCTGGTGATTTAAGGAAAGTTTTGAATGTTTTAACTATGTATGAGAATGTTTCAGGTCATCTTATAAACAAGAATAAAAGTTGTGTGGCCCTGGCTCCAAAAGCAAATATTGAACTTATCCACATAATGGTCCACATCACTGGAATGCAAAGAAAAGAATGGCCTATCAAGTATCTAGGGTGCCCATTATTTGTTGGAATAATGAAGATCTTATTTTTCTAAGAGATGGTTCAATCTATTACCAAAAGGATCCACAATTGGCATTCTAAATTTCTCTCAATGGGTGGTAGAATTGTTCTCATCAAACATGTATTACTTGCAATGCCAATGCACTTATTGGCAGCCATGAAGCCTTCAAAAGGAACCTTTGAGCAGATAGAAGGGGCCATAGCAAGATTCCTCTAGAATGGAAATGACAACATGAAGAAATATCATTGGTGCAAATGGGAGAAGATGTGCCGGCCATTTGAAGAAGGAGGAGTTGGGTTTAGATGCCTGAGAGACACTAGCAAAGCCTTTATTGCTAAGAGTGGTGGAACCTAAGAGTAAAGGAATCCATGTAAAAGGACTGTATGAAAGTAAAGTACTGCACCAGATCAAATCCAGTCATTAGAAAGGCAGCAGGAGTTCAATCCCATACTTGGAGAGCAATTTGTCAGATAAAACACCGTGTGGAAGACAACATAATATGGCAGATTGGAGAAGGCAACTTGTCATTCTGGCATGATAATTGGTCAAAGAAAGGGGCATTATACAAGCTGCTACCAGAAGAATATGTTCCAAATAATTACAAATTGAATGAAGTATATAATAATGGAATCTGGAGATGGGAAAGAGCTGGATACAAAGTTCCTATGATAGTAAGAGCTGCAGTTCATGTCACGACCCATTTTGACATAAGCCATGCGGTCACTTACCTCTCCCACCTCGGTAAGCGAACCCTAAACCCAACGATAATTAAGACATAAATAATTAAATCAAGCAACGGAATAGAACAAATACGTAAGTCTATATATATATATATATATATATATATATATATATATATATATATATATATATATATGTGTGTGTGTGTGTGTGTGTAGTAGTAGTAGTAGAATAGTGCGGAATAATAATAATACCCCCAGGGTCTAGTCTGAGTAATTCAAGAGCATCTAAAAGGGAAATAATACAAGTCTGGAATAATAATACATAAAGTGTCTATGTCTCCGAATAGAATAGGACAAAATGATAGAGAAGTCTTTAAGGCAGTGAACGACCATGCTCACCCTGGAAACACGGAGATAATGCTGAAGCGACTATCAGCCACGTGTAACGGAACCGGATCGAACCTGATACTCTGCATTCATAAAGGAATGCAAAAAGTGCAGGTCAGTACAAAACAACAGTACTGGTAGGCATCATCGGCCGACGAAGCATAGCTAACACAATCCAGATAATAAAGCAGATAAGTAGATAAACTAACAAGTACAAGTCAATGTAATCGAATCCAAGTATACGTCATCGCCTAAGTAAAACCTCTAATCCCAAACGTGCCAAATCTGAATATATCAAGTCTGAATCCAACAACACAAGTACAACACCAAAACAACTCAAAATCAAACCATAATGCAATGCAATAGTGTATGAATGCAATGCAATGCCATGCAAATGTTGTATACACATGTACTCCGGGGGACTCGCGGAGTCTATGCACTCATTCAATTAATGATTCCGAAACTAACATTGGATATCGGCCATCTCGCGTCACTCCAGTAAAACCGAGCCCAGCTCATCAAAGTGTTTCATCAAGTATCATCAGTATCTCAACAGTGTATCATGAAGATGAGAATACGTGCAATGCATGTATCAACATCAATAATCATACTCAACATCACAACTATCAACAATGGGTACGCCAATAATATATCAGAATCACAAATACCAACAGTGGGTACGCCAACAATATAACAGAATCACAAGTACCAACAGCGGGTACGCCAACAATATAACTGAATCACAAGTACCAACAGTGGGTACGCCAACAACATCGTAATCAAGATGAAAAAACAGAATCCAATATCGATCAACAACTCATGGCATCAAGCCCAACCTAAGGCAATATCCAACCCAAATCCATACCCGAAGGTTCACATGTTGTCTCTAATAATATAATCTAAATATGTGCTTCGTTATACGAAGTCTCAACAAAGGTAAGCCATAACCTACCTGGATGGTCGAACCGCAACACCAACAACTCACTCCCTTTCCTTGCCTTTCCGCTGAACCTCAGAACCAAAGTAGTCTACGAATAATCGAAATCTAGATTAGAAATCATGAAGAATGATACTAATATTGCTACCATTCAAATTAGGGTCAATTCTAACCCTAGGAATTCGGAAAACGGGCCCACAAGGGCAAAATGGGAAATTTGGAAGCAAAATATCAAATTAGGCATTAGATTATCATAACCCAACCACTAATTGCTAAATTAACTCATAGATTTACCCAATTTCGAATTTGAAGCAAAACCCCCCAATTTGGGTATAAAACCTAACTCTTTGCTTTCGAAATTCAACGCTAGAAATGGAAGATATATGATTAACAAGCTTAGATTCATCAAAACCCACTTTCATCTTCCATTACTAAGGGATTATTAAAGGAAAGGGGGAATCTATGATGATTAGGATTAATGAAATAGAAGAGGGATTAACAAGATTTACCTCCAAGAGTATTCCCAAAATATCTCCAAGAACAGTCCCCCAAAAGCTCTAATCTCGAAATGGAAATAAATGCGGGTCTAAAGGTTTTTAACACTTCATTAATTATACACACTGCCCGTCACCCGCTTTGGTGACACTGGGACCACTCCAGCGGAACCGCTTCAGCAGTCCCTCGAACGCCTCAGCTGCCAAGCCTAAAATGCTTGGACCGCTCCAACGGCAGAGTTACCGATCCACCGGTACCGCTACCGCAGTGCTGGTACCCCCAAAGTAGGCACCAGACACCAGAAAAGTCACCCAAGTTCACAATTCGATCCGATTTCTGACTAATTCCCGTGGCCAGTTGCTCACATACACATAGGCACACATAAAAATACGCTACGAATGCACCCGTGGCCTCAGAATTTCCAACAGAGGTCTCGTTGACCGAGTCAACCCCCAATACCTTAATTTCAATTTCCCAACCCAAGTCCCAAAATGCATCCGAGTGCATTGGGAACCAAACCAAATACACACACAAGTTCTAAACGACCATCTGGACCTCTCAGAATCGATAAATTTTCAAAAAAAAGTCCATTTACCTAAAAGTCAACTTTAGGTCAACTATTTTTTCACTTGGAGCCTATATTTCACAAAGGTCGCCTAAATCTGGTCTAGATACCTCGAGAAGCGTGTCAACGATCCCCTCGAGTCAAAAATGAGCTAATAAATGCTCGAGAAAGTGCGAAAATGCCGAAAAGATTATAACGACCAAACGGGTCGTTACATCAGATACCAATTGAACCGTCGCTCGTCCTCGAGCGAATAAAAGAAAAGAAGCGGAAAAAACCTGAATCAGTAAACAAGTGAAGATATCGGCTATGCATATCGGACTCAGTCTCCCAGGTAGCCTCTTCAATAGGACGGTGATTCTATTGCACCTTCACAGAAGCAATCTCCTTCGACCTCAACTTTCTAACCTGCCTATCTAAGATCGTGATAGGCTCTTCCTCATAAATCAAATTCTCATCAAGCAATAAAGAATCCTAACGAACAATGTAGGCACCATCGGCATGGTACTTCTTCAGCATCGAAACATGAAAAACCAGATGAACTCCCGCTAAGCCTAGCGGCAATACCAACTCATAAGTTACATCACCCATACGGTCAACAACCTCAAATGGATCGCTATACCTGGGGCTCAACTTGCCCCTCTTACCAAACCTCATAACATCCTTCATGGGTGAAACCTTCAATAGAACTTGGTCACCAACAGCAAACTCCAAATCCTGAACCTTTCGGTCCGCATACATCTTTTGCCGACTCTGAGCTGCCAAAAGCTTGGTCTGAATAACTCTCACTCTATCAAGTGACTCTCTCAATAGATCCATGCTCCAAGGCCGAGCCTTGAATCCATCAAACCAACCAATCAAAAATCTATATCTCCTACCATATAAAGCCTCAAAACGCGCCATACCAATACTCGAATGATAACTGTTGTTGTACGCAAACTCCACTAATGGTAAGTGCTGGTCCCAATAACCACCAAAATCAATAACACACGCTCTCAACATGTCCTCGAGCACCTGGATGGTCCGCTCGGACTGGCCATCGGTCTGGGGATGAAAAGTTGTACTAAGATCCAATCGGGTACCCAACTCCTCATGAAAAGCCCTCCAAAAATAGGAAGTGAAGATAGTACCCCGATCAGATACAACCGAAATAGGAACCCCATGCAACCTCAAAATATCCTGAATTTACATCTTGGCTAACTTCTTCGCGGTATAGGAGACCTGAACTGGAACAAAGTGAGCGGACTTAGTTAACTGACCAACTATCACCCAAATAGAATCAAACTTGCCAAGGGTCTTCGAAAGACCCGTGACAAAATCCATGGTAATCCTCTCCCACTTGCACTCGGGAATGGGCATCCTCTGAAGCACCCCACCTGATCGCTGGTGCTTATACTTTACCTGCTGACAATTCCCACACTTAGCCACAAAATCAACCATATCTCTCTTCATCCGACGCCACCAATAGTGCTGTCTCAAGTCATGGTACAACTTAGTCGCTCCCGGATAAATGGATTAGCGAGAGCTATGGGCCTCAGACAAGATCAACTGAATCAATTCACCAACACGAGGAAGGCACACGCCTCCTCTAATCCTCAAAATGCCCTTAGAATCAATTACGGCCTCTTTGTCCTTACCCCTAAAAACTCTATCTCGAATCTTACACAACTGAGCATCCTCAAGCTGATGAGTCCTGATCCAATCCAATAAAGACGACCTTGCCTCTATATAAGCCAAAATCCTGCCCAGGGTTGAAATATTAAGGCGAACGAAATTGTTGGCCCGAGTCAAAAGCTCTAAGGCCAACAGGCACTCAAAAATAATCAATCGAGCTAAACTTCCCATACTCACTGCCTTGCGACTCAAGGCATCAGCCACCACATTATCTTTCCCGGGATGATAAAGAATAGAGATGCCATAGTCCTTCAGGAGCTCCATCTATCGGCGCTGCCTGGAATTAAGATCTCTCTGGGTAAACACATGTTGAAGACTACGATGATCGGTGAAAACCTCACAATGTACACCGTACAAATAATGCCTCAAAATCTTCAAAGCGAATACCACGGCCAACCACTCCAAATCATGGGTAGGGTAATTCTTCTCATGAACCTTCAATTAACGGGAAGCATAAGTTGTCACTTTACCCTCCTGCATCAACACAACACTCGAGGCCATACGGGAGGCATCACAATAGACAGTGAAATCCTTACCCTCCACGGGTGATGCTAAGATCGGGGTTGTAGTCAAAAGAAGCTTGAGCTTTTGAAAGCTCTACTCACAATCATCTATCCAATGGAAAGGAACATCCTTCTGAGTCAATCTGGTCAAAGATGAAGCAATAGCAGCAAAACCCTTCACAAAGCGACGGTAATAACTGGCCAAACCCACAAAACTACGAATCTGTTACATCCGACATTTTTGCTTATTCGAAAATTCAAGGTAAATTGACTTGCAATGAATAAGGCCACAATTGGACCTTACTTGGCATGAATGTGTAGGTAATGAATACAATGGTGTGGAATTACGAAAGGTGGCCAAGGGCAAAATTTGGATTTTGGAAATTTGCCTTATGGATTGCAATATGTAGCCAACAAGTTGGACTTAAAAAAAATAATAAAACAAGGCCCAAAAGGGGAGGCCCAACCAGCCATGCTATGTAAAAAGAAGGGCCCAAGTCCATGATTTAATTAGGTAATATTATATATGGTTATACATATCCATAGAAGGTTCAAGAAAGCAAGAAAAAAATCAAGAAAAAGGAACAAGACCATTTCGGGTTTGAGAGGAGAAAAAGAAAGAAAAGAAAGAAAAATTTTGGAGCCTAATCCTTGAGTTTAAAATTCAATGCTTGTGGGAATATTACTAAGTGCAAAGTCCTCTACAACTTGGTACAATTAGTTTGGCAAGAGGACAAGTTTAGTGCCAAGTGAAGAACTTGAAGAAAGGTAAGGATTTTATGCTTTTGATATGTTATGGAAGGTATATGTATGTTGTAGTATGTGTGAATGAATGAAAAACATGGAAATTTTGTGTGTTGAAAAATATGCTTGTTGGCCGAATACATGTACATGTATTACATGTCTTGGATGATTTGAATTCATGTTGTAATTTAGTTGTAGTATGGTGGAAATTGTATTAGAAATGGAAGTGGAATGAATTAGTGAAAATTGAAGAATGTAGGAGGTGGCCGTGTGGTATTGTTATGTGTTGGAGTATGAATTTGATCTTGTTTGTATGTTAAGTATGTTGTGGTGAAGTGAATGGAAAGACAACAATCTTTATTGTCTTGGAAAAATGGTTATCAAGTTGTTGTAGGAAAGTATGCAACTTTGTTATGATTTATGTAAAAATGGAAATGAATGTATCAAGAGGCAAATTATGATTATTGTTGATGAATTTGGAAGATGGAAATGTATAATGAACTTGTATGTTGAAGGTTAGGAAATATTGGAAAAGTAGTGGCTTAATGGAGAGTTTGAATGTTTGCATATCTTATGTATATTGTGTGAAAATGGTATGATATGCCTTCGACGTATGTTGTAATGATTTTGATGGTTGATGAATATGAAAATGATAAGTTTGGTTTGGAAATGTAAGTTTGAAACGAAAGATGTTTCGTTATGTCGAAAGATGGCTAGTGATGCCATAGTGTATGTTTTAATGTCTATTGTTGTTTTGATGTTATTCTGGGTTGTTGTGTTGATGAATTGAGCCGAGCTAAGTCTCGGGGATGTCGTATATACAGAGGAAATGCTGCCGAAATTTCGGTAGGCAAGTATGTGTTAAGTTGGAATATTGAAAGTTTGAAACTAACAAATGGTAAACTTGACCATTTCCAGATTTTGGACGAAATTTGGATTGACGCCAAGCGAGCGTAAGGCGCTATCGAGTTATGTGAAGCATTTCCCTTTGTTCCTAGGCATGTTCTGGATGTGATAGGCTCGGCCGCGAGCCTTAAGTACGACTCCGTCCCCCGGAATTCGAGACGGAAAACCGCTTCAATTCCTTCAATCCAATTGAAGCTATTTTCTTACAAATAGCCTTTAAAGTGAATTTTTGTACAAAACTTCCCTAAACGGAGTCAGAACACTTCCAGATGATTTTGGATGACCTTATAAGGTCTACTATCGGTAATTTACCTATGTTGCCTCGAGTTGATCCGAGGCGGGCCCACGAGGCCCGATACCTTCTGTATGACCTTAATTACTTTAGTTTTGCCCGATTTTCTCAGATTACACCTGGACTACTATTCTGATCACGATACGACTGTTTTTATACAAATCTTACAAAATAGTTTTTGACATTTGGAAATCTGGTTCTGGTTATAATCTGTCGTGCCTCCCCAAGTGACGTGTAGGCACGTACCTTGAAAACTATCCGAATACTTGGTTCGATCGGCCAGTTGGCCTACTTCTGTTCTGTTGAGTCTGTATGACGATCTGTATGTATGTGGTTCCTCATTAATCAGTTCGTGCACATGCTATGATTCCTTTCACCGGATCCCGGGCCGGTACGTATATCGTGCGGTGGGCCGCCGAGCCCCATATGTGAATTCTGAAGTATGATGTGTCCGGTTTCGGGGTACCGTGTTATATGTCCGTCCCCGGTTACCGAGGATATATTACGAAGTATGATGAGTCCGGGCTCGGGGTGCTGTGTTATCTGTCCGCCCTCGGGTGTCGTGGTTATGTTATGATGTGTGATGGAGATCGGAGAAGAATTTCTGATATCTGACGTGTTGTGGTGCCAATGGCAGGAGTGGCGACCACGTTCCTGCACCCTACGTGTGATTCTTTCTGTCTGTATGACTTATGCTTCTGTATGTCCGTCTGGATTATCTGTCCGACTGGTTATGATTCTGTATGTCCGTCCGGATTATCCGTCCGATTGGTTATGCTTCTGTATGTCCGTCCGGATTATCTGTCCAACCGGTTACGATTCCGTCTGTCCGTCTGGATTATCTGGCCGACGGGTTCCGATTCTGTACGTCTGTATGAATTCTGATTCTGTCTGTCTGGACTATGATTCTGTCCGTTTGTCGAGACTATGACTCTGTCCGTCCGGCTTATGAGCCTGTCTAGTATATTTCTGTGCTTCCGGTCCAGATCATGATTATGTTTGATATATTTCTGCTTTGCATACTCGGTACATTTTTCGTACTGACCCCCGGTTCTTCGGGGGCTGCGTTACATGCCCGCAGGTACAGGCGCACTTGGTGATACGCCGCCAGTCTAGGGCTCGGATTCTGCTATTCGGAAGAGCTCCTTCGATCCGGAGCAAATACTTTTGGTATATATCTTCTGTTATCTGTAGACTCTGTATGTATGGTATTTTGGGGTACGGCGGGGCCCTGTCCCGTCATATGATTCTGTATGTCTGTAGAGGCCTGTAGATAGATGTGTGGGTTACGGGTTTCGTCTGTATGTTAGCCTTATCGGCTTATCTGTAAATGTCTGCATGTTCAGGTATATACATATATATGTTTGCGTGCGTGCCGTATCTGTATCGGCCTACTTCTGTAACATCTGTTTTAAAAAAAAAAAAATCTGTATGATACGAAATTCGGTCAGGTAGGTATGTACGGGTACCCAGTTAGGGTACCAGTCGCGGCCCACGGGGTTGGGTCGTGACAGAAGTGGTATCAGAGCGGTTAGTCCTCGGAATGTCTACAGGCCGTGTCTAGTAGAGACTTGTTTATCGATGTGTTGTGCACCACATCTATAAACAGGAAGCTACAGGGCATTTAGGATGTTACCCTTCTTTGGATTCTTATATCGTGCGATAGAACTGTATTAGTAGAATGATCCTCTCCTAACGATCTGCTATGTTTCAGTGATGCCTCCGAAGAAGGCAACAGCTGCCCAGAAGGGCAAGGCGAGGATTGAGGCAGGAGAGACCAGCCGGGCCCCGAGGGTTACCAGGGCCAGTGTGCAGCCTGCACTTGGGGATGTACCCCCGTCGTCTGGATCTGTTACACCCCCCTTGCCGGAGGATATCAGAGCAGCAGGAGTTTCTAATCGGGAGACGGCTCCACCGCAAGCTCCTGAGGTTCCAGTGCCCGAGCCTCCAGCTCCACAGGCAGGGGCGGAGGGTAGGGCCATGCGAGATGCGGTTCAGCTATTGACCACACTGATGGCGGAGCAGGTTCGCAGGCATGGATTTGGGGGTGGTCGTACGGACAGGTATGAGAGCTCCAGGGCTCGTGAGTTTTTGACGTGTAATCCTCCAGATTTCTCCGGGACAAAACCTGAGGAGGACCCCTAGGAGTTCATTAGAATGATGGAGAGCACAATACGATTGATTAAGGCCTCGCCGATTGAGTCTGTGGAGTTGGCTTCGTATCGACTATATGAGGTGGCGGCAAATTGGTATGAGTCTTGGCAGCTCTCCAGGGGTGACGGAGCTCCCCCGGCAGTATGGGCCGAGTTTACTAAGGCCTTCCTTGAGCATTTTCTGCCTCCAGAGCTGCGGAGAGCCAGGGTTGATCGATTCTTGCATCTAAAGCAGAACGGTAGGAGTGTTCGAGAGTATAGCCTGGAGTTCGACTCATTGGCTAGGTATGCACCCGCTATAGTAGGTAGCAGAGATGGCCGACAGGGTGCACCGGTATGTGATGGGGCTAGACCCCTATTTGATTGATGGTTGCCTAGCGATGGCTTCCCAGCCAGGAATGCATGTTGCCCGAGTACAGGCATATGCCCAGGGCATGGAGGACTGGCGTAGGGAGCGTCGGCCTGATAGGGGTCCCGATAGGGGCCGGCTTAAGAGAGCCAGATCGACCGGATATTCAGGGGGATTCCAAGGTGAGTTTGTTCAGTGGCAGGGTAACAGGTATCCGTCCCAGCCAGCATACAGTACGCCCCCACAGTTTTCGGGACAAAACTCCCTGGCTTCGAGTTCGCGAGTAGATGGGAATTTCAGTCAGATAGGGCCATCCATACCTCGATGTCCTCATTGCAGGAGGCGCCACCCCGGCGAGTGTTATCGTGCCACTGGTGCCTGCTATTCTTGTGGCCAACAAGGCCATACGATGAGAGAGTGTCCATATAGGTGTGGTCCAGGTGGTTCAACCCAGCTTACCGGGTCAGTTGCTGGCTCATCCCCTCCTTTGGCAGCCATACGCCCCACGGGGTGAGGGACCCCAGCACCAGCACCAGCACCAGCGCCAGCGAGTCGTGGCAGGGGTCGCGGTGCAGTTTCGGGTTACAGCGGTCCTTCGAACCGCGTATTTGCTTTGACCGGCCGGCAGGACCCAGGAGCGTCTTCCAGTGCACACCCAGGTATGCTACTAATCTCTTTTGAGGGATGTGTGTATGAACAAGTCTGTATCTCGTTACGTCATATGACTTCCTTCTTCTGGGTACTAGTAGGGGTAAGGTAATGTCTAACTCGATAGACACCGAGAGTTCGGAAGGGCGATATGATAATTGTACGGTTTAGCCCGGGGTGGGACCCACTACGAGAATTTTTCGAAAATGTACCAAGATACCGATTTGCCCTAAATCACGTGACAAAGGTCGTGCGGGGCGGTCGACGAAATTATACTAGCTGTAACGTATCAAAACGCATGAAAATTTCGAGGTTAAGCGTGCTAAGGCTAGAGTAATTCTGGGATGGGTGACCCCCCTGGGAAGGATGCAGAAAAAAAAAAAACTTGTGGTATAATCGTCGGGATTAATGATGAGATATCGATAGAGGAAATTTTCATAAACCACAGGAGCCTCAACAAGAGTGGTCCGATTCTGATCAAAAATTTCGTTTGTCATACCTCTGTCCGTCTGATTCTGAATACATTTCTGTTTGACATACCTTTGTATGATTAACTCTGATTGCGAATCTGTCTGACACGCCTCTGTATGTCTGACTCTGGATATGAATCCGTCTGATATGCCTCTGTACGTCTGATTCTGATTTTGAATCTGTCTGATGCCTCTCTGTACGTCTGACTCCGATCTCAGATTTGTCTGACATACTTCTGTACATCTAACTTCGACTACGAATCTGTCCGCCATGGTTTAGTACGTCTGCCTCCGATTACGAATCTGTCTGATATTCTTCTACGCGTCCGGTCCTAGTTCTGAATCTACTGGTATGAAGTGTCTGGTATGAAGAGGGATTACGATAATGTGGTAGGGAACTCAGTAGTGTAACAAGAAATGATATTGACTATGATGTCTGGAAAGCGTTCGTCTATTACAAGAATATAGCTTATAGTTCGATGATTATGTGGGGTATGAGAAAATATATTATGAAGGCATTTGAATCAGTGATGTGAAAAATTACCCCATAATGTTGGTGAAGAAGCCATGTCGGAAGGTCAACAAAGGACAACTATAAAGAGAATCCTCCCGAAGTAGTATGACGCCCCATAAGGTCGATTTAACATTCGAGGACGAATGTTTTTAAAGGGGGGGAGGATGTTACATCCGACATTTTTGCTTATTCGAAAATTCAAGGTAAATTGACTTGTAATGAATAAGGCCACAATTGGACCTTACTTGGCATGAATGTGTAGGTAATGAATACAATGGTGTGGAATTACGAAAGGTGGCCAAGGGCAAAATTTGGAATTTTGGAAATTTGCCTTATGGATTGCAATATGTAGCCAACAAGTTGGACTTAAAAAAAAAAAAAAAAACAAGGCCCAAAAGGGGAGGCCCAACCAGCCATGCTATGTAAAAAGAAGGGCCCAAGTCCATGATTTAATTAGGTAATATTATATATGGTTATACATATCCATAGAAGGTTCAAGAAAGCAAGAAAAAAATCAAGAAAAAGGAACAAGACCATTTCGGGTTTGAGAGGAGAAAAAGAAAGAAAAGAAAGAAAAATTTTGGAGCCTAATCCTTGAGTTTAAAATTCAATTCTTGTGGGAATACTACTAAGTGCAAAGTCCTCTACAACTTGGTACAATTAGTTTGGCAAGAGGACAAGTTTAGTGCCAAGTGAAGAACTTGAAGAAAGGTAAGGATTTTATGCTTTTGATATGTTATGGAAGGTATATGTATGTTGTAGTATGTGTGAATGAATGAAAAACATGGAAATTTTGTGTGTTGAAAAATATGCTTGTTGGCCGAATACATGTACATGTATTACATGTCTTGGATGATTTGAATTCATGTTGTAATTTAGTTGTAGTATGGTGGAAATTGTATTAGAAATGGAAGTGGAATGAATTAGTGAAAATTGAAGAATGTAGGAGGTGGCCGTGTGGTATTGTTATGTGTTGATGGAGTATGAATTTGATCTTGTTTGTATGTTAAGTATGTTATGGTGAAGTGAATGGAAAGACAACAATCTTTATTGTCTTGGAAAAATGGTTATCAAGTTGTTGTAGGAAAGTATGCAACTTTGTTATGATTTATGTAAAAATGGAAATGAATGTATCAAGAGGCAAATTATGATTATTGTTGATGAATTTGGAAGATGGAAATGTATAATGAACTTGTATGTTGAAGGTTAGGAAATATTGGAAAAGTAGTGGCTTAATGGAGAGTTTGAATGTTTGCATATCTTATGTATATTGTGTGAAAATGGTATGATATGCCTTCGACGTATGTTGTAATGATTTTGATGGTTGATGAATATGAAAATGATAAGTTTGGTTTGGAAATGTAAGTTTGAAACGAAAGATGTTTCGTTATGTCGAAAGATGGCTAGTGATGCCATAGTGTATGTTTTAATGTCTATTGTTGTTTTGATGTTATTCTGGGTTGTTGTGTTGATGAATTGAGCCGAGCTAAGTCTCGGGGATGTCGTATATACAGAGGAAATGCTGCCGAAATTTCGGTAGGCAAGTATGTGTTAAGTTGGAATATTGAAAGTTTGAAACTAACAAATGGTAAACTTGACCATTTCCAGATTTTGGACGAAATTTGGATTGACGCCAAGCGAGCGTAAGGCGCTATCGAGTTATGTGAAGCATTTCCCTTTGTTACTAGGCATGTTCTGGATGTGATAGGCTCGGCCGCGAGCCTTAAGTACGACTCCGTCCCCCGGAATTCGAGACGGAAAACCGCTCCAATTCCTTCAATCCAATTGAAGCTATTTTCTTACAAATAGCCTTTAAAGTGAATTTTTGTACAAAACTTCCCTAAACGGAGTCAGAACACTTCCAGATGATTTTAGATGACCTTATAAGGTCTATTATCGGTAATTTACCTATGTTGCCTCGAGTTGATCCGAGGCGGGCCCACGAGGCCCGATACCTTCTGTATGACCTTAATTACTTTAGTTTGGCCCGATTTTCTCAGATTACACCTGGACTACTATTCTGATCACGATACGACTGTTTTTATACAAATCTTACAAAATAGTTTTTGACATTTGGAAATCTGGTTCTGGTTATAATCTATCGTGCCTCCCCAAGTGACGTGTAGGCACGTACCTTGAAAACTATCCGAATACTTGGTTCGATCGGCCAGTTGGCCTACTTCTGTTCTGTTGAGTCTGTATGACGATTTGTGTGTATGTGGTTCCTCATTAATCAGTTCGTGCACATGCTATGATTCCTTTCACCGGATCCCGGGCCGGTACGTATATCGTGCGGTGGGCCGCTGAGCCCCATATGTGAATTCTGAAGTATGATGTGTCCGGTTTCGGGGTACCGTGTTATATGTCCGTCCCCGGTTACCGAGGATATATTACGAAGTATGATGAGTCCAGGCTCGGGGTGCTGTGTTATCTGTCCGCCCCCGGGTGTCGTGGTTATGTTATGATGTGTGATGGAGATCGGAGAAGAATTTCTGATATCTGACGTGTTGTGGTGCCAATGGCAGGAGTGGCGACCACGTTCCTGCACCCTACGTGTGATTCTTTCTGTCTGTATGACTTATGCTTCTGTATGTCCGTCTGGATTATCTGTCCGACTGGTTATGATTCTGTATGTCCGTCCGGATTATCCGTCCGACTGGTTATGTTTCTGTATGTCCGTCCGGATTATCTGTCCAACCGGTTACGATTCCGTCTGTCCGTCTGGATTATCTGGCCGACGGGTTCCGATTCTGTACGTCTGTATGAATTCTGATTCTGTCTGTCTGGACTATGATGCTGTCCGTTTGTCGGGACTATGTCTCTGTCCGTCCGGCTTATGAGCCTGTCTAGTATATTTCTGTGCTTCCGGTCCAGATCATGATTATGTTTGATATATTTCTGCTTTTCATACTCGGTACATTTTTTGTACTGACCCCCGGTTCTTCGGGGGCTGCGTTACATGCCCGCAGGTACAGGCGCACTTGGTGATACGCCGCCAGTCTAGGGCTCGGATTCTGCTATTCTGAAGAGCTCCTTCGATCCGGAGCAAATACTTTTGGTATATATCTTCTGTTATCTGTAGACTCTGTATGTATGGTATTTTGGGGTACGGCGGGGCCCTGTCCCGTCATATGATTCTGTATGTCTGTAGAGGCCTGTAGATAGATGTGTGGGTTACGGGTTTCGTCTGTATGTTAGCCTTATCGGCTTATCTGTAAATGTCTGCATGTTCAGGTATATACATATATATGTTTGCGCGCGTGCCGTATCTGTATCGGCCTACTTCTGTAACATCTGTTTTAAAAAAAAAAATCTGTATGATACGAAATTCGGTCAGGTAGGTATGTACGGGTACCCAGTTAGGGTACCAGTCGCGGCCCACGGGGTTGGGTCGTGACAGAATCTCAGTAACAATAGTGGGCCTCGCCTAACCCCTCATAGCCTCAATCTTCTGTGGGTAAACCATAATCCCATCCTTAGACACAACATGGCCCAAGAATGCTACAAACTCTAACTATAACTCACATTTAGAAATCTTAGCAAACAGGCTATATTTCTTCAACAACCCAAGAACAGAACGAAGATGGCCCTCATGCTCTTCTCTACTCTTGGAATACACCAAGATGTCATCAATAAACACAATCACAAAGGAATCAAGGAATGTCCTAAAGATGCCATTCATCAAGGTCATAAATGCAGCCGGGCCAGTGGTAAGCCCAAAAGACATCACTAGAAACTCATAATGGCCATGTCTCGTCTGAAATATCGTCTTTAGAATATCCCCTGCCCTGATCTTCAACTGGTGATAGCCGGAACGCAAATCAATCTTCAAAAACACCAAATCACCCTAAAGTTGGTCAAACAGATCATCAATACGAGATATAGGACATTTTTTTTGAATAGTGACCTTGTTCAACTGGCGGTAATCAATACACATCCTCATGGTCCTATCTTTCTTCTTCACAAACAACACAGGAGAACCCCAAGAAGAGATGCTAGGTCTAATGAACCCTTTGCCCAACGAATCCTGTAATAGCTCCTTAAGCTCTCTCAACTCAGCAGGTGCCAACCGATATAGAGGAATAGAAATAGGACGAGTGCTCGAATCCAATTCAACATAGAAATCAATGTCGCGATCGGGTGGCATACCCGACAGATCCGACGGGAATACCTCCGCGAACTCGCTCACAATAGGGATAGACTCAAGGGGTGGAGATGCAACATTCATATCGCAAACATGATCCAAATAAGCTAGACACCCTTTACTTACTAACTTCTTCCCTCGAAGAAAGGAAATGATCTTCTTCGGAGCGGGACTAAGAGTGCCCCTCCACTCAAGCCTAGCAATGCCCGGCATGGCTAAGCTGACTGTCTTGGCGTGACAGTCCAAGATCGCGTCATAAGGAGAAAGCCAAGACATACCTAATATAACATCAAAATCCACCATATCGAGAATCATCAAATCTACCCAAGTGTCATACCCCATAAAAGTAACCAAACAAGACCGGTAGACCCGATCAACAATCACAAAATCTCTGACCGAAGTATACACATGAACAGGTATATTTATGCTATCACAAGGCAAATCCCAACCAACGGCATGCAATGCAAATACATACGAATAGGTGGATCCAGGATCAAATAACACAAATGCTGATCTATGACAGACAGAAATGGTACCTGAAATCATAGCATCTAAGGCCTCTGCCTCGGGACTACCCGAAAATCTTGCTAATCCCTCTTCTATTTCATTAATCCTAAGGCCTTAGCGCCATCAACCATAGAAGCATGCTCGATAATGGACTGGAAGGAAGCCCCTATAGACTCCATCTGAAGACAAGGAATCTGTAAAGAGCCCACTAGTCCCCCAACAAAACGCCTAATCCTATCGGCCTCAGTAGGGATCAAAGGAGTAGAATAGAGATCTAGGTATAGAAAACGGGTCCCTGCACACCTCTCACAAAGACCGAGGCACAAACTTCTTAAGGAAGGCCCGATAAAACTGAGTCCAGGTCAAAGGAGAGGAACCCTCAAGTCTGCAAGCCACGAAATACCTCCACCACGTCTTCGCGTCGCCGCGAAACTGGTAGGACACATAATCAACCACGTGGGTCTCCACGATCCCCATTCGGTGCAGCAACTCGTGCATATCAAGAATAAACTCATAAGCATCCTTAGACGAAGTACCAGCAAACCTCGGTAGTTCTAACTTCCCGAATCTCCGAACAAGGTCCTGATCAGAAGCAGTCACAACAGCACCCTCTATGGGCCTAATGTCATCACCAGGAGCGGGTATCGCGTTAATGCGAGGAGCCATAGCTGTGGCGGGATGTGCTACCCGCTTAGGTCCCTGCTCAGGGGTCTGCGCCCCTACTCTGATATGTGAACCCCCCCCCCCAAGAGTAGTAACACCAGCTACCGCCTACTGGGCATCAAGATAAAGTAAGACTCTAGCCATAGTGTCATGCATGGCCTAATCAGAAGTAATATCAGGCTGTGTCTGTGCTGGGGCCACACCATCCTCTGCAGCGTGGCCTCGATCCGGCTGATACTCGGGCTCAGGAGACGGAGACCTCTCCCGCCGTTGTCCCACCGCATGAGCCTTGCCTTTGGCTGAGGCAGCCCCGCGGCCTCTCACTCTGTCAGGCCCTCTAGCTGTCGCTCGCCCTCGGGTGCCAGCCGTACCTGCAAGCTCTGGTACCTGACCTCGGGCCATCGTAGCTCGAGTCCTCACCATCTGTGAGAGCAGAGATAAGAGTCAAATACAAATTTGATCTTTCCAGATACCAATTAGAATAAAGTAGTACAAAAGAATGAGAAGAAAGTGAGATTTTCGAAATGTCCTATAGCCTCTCGCAGATAAGTACGGAGCTCATCGTACCGATCCACGAGACTCTACTAGACACGCACTTGTATTATAGATCGGGTAACCTAGGGATCTGATACCAACTTGTCACGACCCATTTTGACGTAGGTCGTGCAAGCACTTACCTCTCCCACCTCGGTAAGCGAACCCTTAACCCAACGATAATTAACACATAAATAATTAAATCAGGCAACGGAATAGAATAAATATGTAAGTCTCATGATATATATATATATATATATATATATATATATATATATATATATATATATATATATATATATATATATATATATATATATATATATATATAGTAGAACAGTACGGAATAATAATAATACCCTAAGGTCTAGTCTGAGTAATACAAAAGTGTCTAAAAGGAAAATAATACTAGTCTGGAATAATAATACATAAAGTGTCTATGTCTCCGAATAGAATAGGACAAAATGATAGAGAAGTCTTCAAGGCAGCGAACGGCCTTGCTCACCCTGGAAACACGGAGATAATACTGAAGCGACTATCAGCCACGTGTAACGGAAGCAGATCCAACCTGAAACTCTGCATTCATAAAGAAATGCAACAAGTGCAGGTCAGTATAAAACAATAGTACTAGTAGGCATCATCGGCCGACTAAGCATAGCTAACACAATCCAGATAAAAAAGCAGATAAACCAACAAGTATAAGTCAATGTAATCGAATCCAAGTATACGTCATCGCCTAAGTAAATCCTCTAATCCCAAATGTGCCAAATCTGAATAAATCAAGTCTGAATCCAACATCACAAGTACAACACCAAAATATCTATAAATCAAACCATAATGCAATGCAATAGTGTCACATCCTAAAAATGGTAGGGCATGATGGGCACCCGACTCTCATCAGAGTCGAGCGAACCCTTAGACATTCGCTCTATTAAAACCTGTCATTTCAAAAGCTTTTAAGAACATAAAATTTTTCCAAATAGAAATCATTATGTCTATAACGGTTATGAAAACTTTCAATCAATAAGTACTTTAGACCAATCTAAATCATCTAAAATACATACTCTTTTAAAATCCTTAACTGACTCAACTGATATCACTTTGTCGACATCTCGACAAACATACCACAGGACACTGTCTGCAGAAGTCTCTAAGGAGTAAACTGAACACTATGAGTCAGGACAGGGCCCTGACATACCCGTAATCATACATATCTATACATGACTCAGCACAGCTCCAGAATGAGGTGGAACTTGCCAATCCTAGCTGACGTCCAAGCATCCTAGCTATATACTTAACCTGTCAAACAATCTGGGGCTGCGGGCATGAACGCAGCGTCCCCAGGCAAAAGGACGTCAGTATGGACAATGTACTGAGTATGTAAGGTGGTAACATATCATAATCATAATTTGATTTAGGAGAGAAGAAATCACAATCTAACTCAATACCTGCAGCCTTCGCTGGAAGAAACATAAACATATACACGAAGTCTCCAAAACAATCTTTAAGTAAATAATGCAATCTAACACACATTCTTTAAGTAAATAATGCAATCTAACACACATGCCGCTTCCGACATATTAACAAAATGGTCCCTTCGGACAGCCGCTTCCAGCTAGTATCACAATAGTCCCTTTGGACGGCCGCTTCCGGCATAATAATGATGGCCCCTTCGGGCAGCCGCTTCCGGCTTAATAATAATGGTGGCCCCTTCGGGCAGCCGCTTCCGGCTTAATAATAATGGTGGCCCCTTCGGGCAGCCGCTTCCGGCTCAATAATAATGATGATATGGAATGTAAACATAAGTCGTAAATGAAATGAAATAGTAAAACCTCGCACCCCCTTCGGAGTGGTTTTGAAAATCTAAATAGTAAAATCTCGCACCCCCTTCGGAGTGGTTTTGAAAGTCTAACTTTATGTTTCCTTTAGTATAAAACTAATTTCCTCGAAATCATTAGTAAAACCTTATACACATCTCAACTGGCACCTTATGGGTGTTCCCTTCGGAACAGAATAGGAGTACAATATCAATAAACCATCGCAAGAAACATTTAGACCTTACTCGTCTAAGAATGGAATCAGATGGAGTACATATAAAATGAATAGCACAAGAATCATGAATCACATTCGGAACCTATGAATAGAGTTACCCCAAAGCTCATATCATTCATCAGTTACATCTAAGACATGCCAAAAGAAAGAAGGGTTATCCTTACATACCTTTGGCGTTTATTCGTAACACAACACATATACGCTGCCCAAGTTTCAACCTATATTAAGATGTCAAGAATTATGGTTAAGTTACGGGGAGATTCAAAACGTTTCCCAACGTTAGCAACTCCTTTCTAAACAATTTAGACGACAGTTTCCTTACATCCCAAACTAATTACACAATAGTCAAGCTAACGCCAATAATTATACGTTCCAGTACTATATCGAGGCTATCCAAGACAAGATGCGAGAATCACTCCGAACAGCCCACACAACATTCCAAACAGTCCACGCAATATTCCAAACAACCCACATTCACAACATTCAATAACGATCCACATACGACTACTACGTCTTCAAGTTATTCCTAATAGTCTGTAGCCTTAACGTTTTCATGTAAACAACTTTATAACAGCCCAACCAACATACAACACAATGCATAATCGTAATTATCATTAATCTTCCAAGCCCAACAAGATCGACAACAACGTATCCAAAACAGCCCCTAACTATTACACACAAGATGCTCGGAATTCTTGCAAACGCTTACGAACATATCTAGCAAACCACATACGATTCTTACACATCATTTCATATCTTCTTTTCATATAATTTCAGTAAAATATGACCAACAGCCACACGACAACTACATCTTCAATTCATACGCAAATAAGCTACATTATTATCACTATAACCCTTACAATAACCCACAAACAATTTTAGTTCCAACTCTAACCATTAAATACCTTCATTTCCATCATAAAGTTTATGACAACAACAATCAAAATACCAAGTAAAATCAGTTCACTACCTTCCACACAAAACAGTCCACTACACGGCCTCAATCCAACAAAATAACAACATGTTCATATCAACACAACTTCACCTTTAACCTTCCAATTATTTTCATTCTTTTTACCATGCAATCTATGATAGAAACAACCATAATTACTAAATAAAATCAGTCCATTATTCCACACCAAACAGCCCCCTACGGCTTCCACAATGTTTCAACATCAACATACATAATTTCATACATGCAATGCACATTTATACATTCAAAACACGTCCAAATCATCTTGAAACAGCCCCTACGGCTTCAACAACACTCCAACACCAACATACATAATTTCATACATGCAATTCACATTTACACATCCACAACACGTCCAAATTCATCCTAACGCATGTAAAAGAAGATTAAACCTTACCTTAACAAGTTGGCTCCTTAATTTGCTGAAATTGATGAATTTAATCACCAACGTTTTTGCTGCCTCTTTAATGATTAATTCATATTGCTATGACCTCCAATTGGTTGGGACACAATGGAAAATAATTTTTGGCATCAAAATTCACGAGCTCAACTTGCACAGCCATGGCCGTGAGCTGCCATGGCTGGACTCTCTCTCTCTCTAACTCTGATAATTCACCAAGTGTGAAGATGATGCAATGGATAAAGGGTTGGTTGTGAGTTGGTGGAGCTGCCATGGCTGGCCGTGGCTTGGTGAAGCTGTCATGGCTGCCGTGCTCCTTCTCTCTCTAGCTCAACAAGGTAGATGAACACTTCTCTCTACTTCAACTTGTGAGTTGTAGTGAATGAATGACTTATTAGTCATCAACTAATCTTATATATGCTAAGCATGGGCTGGACACGTGTATGGCTGCTCATCATTTTTTTATTTTCAACAAAATTCTTTTGTGAAGATGAATTTCAAAGCCATGGTCGTGCATGGCTGCCCACATTCTTCAATAAAGTTCTTTTGGTCTTGGTTTATTCTTATTTACTTGCTATATGAATTGTCCAAGAATATGACTCATATTTCATGAATTTATGTGCCTCCCTTCTTTTTTATATCCATATAATAATAAATCCCCACCACTAAATATAAATCCACACTTGACATGTTGCTCTTCCACCTTTCACGTGCAACTTTGCATTCCAAGGAATATGACTCATTATAATATGAACACATAATACTACTAATTTAATTTGCTCTTCCACCTTTCACGTACAACCTTGCATTCCAAGGAGTATGTCTCATTATAATATGAACACATAATACTACTAATTTAATTTACTTCATCCATGAGGTACTACCATAGTTGCTTCCACGTTTCCAATGCACATGGGCATGTCCCCTCAATTTATCCATTAATTCCCAACCAATTTATTTACTTCCACTATAATTTTCCCACTTAATAATCCAATCATGGTAAATAAATCCCAAATTTCCACTAATATTTCCACCAATTGTAATTAATTTGCAAACCGCGAAATTATAAAACTCGGGATTAACAATTCTTGTCCCATGTCCGAAAATAATCTTCTCCTCGGATTTATGTTGATTAACTAACGAATAGTCCGTCGTATAAAAATACGGGATATAACAAATAGTGTATGAATGCAATGTATTGCCATGCAAATATTCCGTACACATGTACTCCGAACGAAAATATCAACACCTTGGTAGCACAACCCAGTGTGACTCGCAAATTCTAAGTGCCACCCGTCCCGGATCTTTGTCCAAAAGATAGATGGGACCCCGAATCTTTACATACAGGGGGTTCTCCCAGCACCACTTTAGGGGACCCGCGGAGTCCACGCACTCACTCAATCAAGGATTCCAGAACTAATATCGGACATCCGCCATCTCCTGTCACTCTAGTAAAATTGAGCCCAGCTCATCAAAGTGTTTCATTAAGTATCATCAGTATCTCAACAGTGTATCATGAAGACGAGAATGCGTGCAATGCATGTATCAACATCAATACTCATTCTCCATATCACAAGTACCAACAATGGGTACGCCAAAAATATATTCGAATCACAAATACCAACAGTGGGTATGCCAATAATATAACCAAATCACAAGTACCAACAGCGGGCACGCCAACAATATAATTGAATCACAAGTACCAACAGTGGGTACGCCAACAACATCGTAATCAAGATGATAAAACAGAATCCAATATCTATCAACAACTCATGGCATCAAGCCAACACAATAGAAAATCAAATCATAACATAACGGGGTGGCTAGCCCCAAACACCCAACAGGGCCCAACCTAAGGCAATATCCAACCCAACTCCATACCTGAAGGCTCACATACTGTCTCCGATAATATAATATAAATATGTTCTTCGCTATAAAAAGTCTCACCAAGGGTAAGCCATAACCTACCTGGATGTCTGAACCGCAACACCAGCAACTCACTCCTTTGCCTTGCCTTTTCGCTAAACCTCAGAACTAAAGTAGTCTAAGCATAATCGAAATCTAGATTAGAAATCATGAAGAATGATACTAATATTGCTACCATTCAAATTAGGGTCAATTCTAACCCTAGGAATTGGGAAACGGGCCCACAAGGGCAAATAAGCCTAGAGAAAATGTTCATCAAAACCCAATTTCATCTTCCATTACTAAGAGATTATTAAAGGAAAGAGGGAATCTATGACGATTAGGATTAATTAAATAGAAGAGGAATCTATGATTGTAAGGATTAATTAAATAGAAAAGGGATTAGCAAGATTTACCTCCAAAAGTATTCCCAAAATAACTCCAAGAACAGTCCCCCAAAAGCTCTAATTTTGAAATGGAAATAAATGAGGGTCTAAAGGCTTTTAACACTTCATTAATTATACACACTGCCCGTCACCCGCTTTGGCGATACTGGGTCCGCTCTAGTGGAACTGCTTCAGCGGTCCCTCGACCGCTTCAGCGGCCAAGCCTAAAATTCTTGGACCGCTCCAGCGAGACAGCTACCACTACCGCGGTGCTAGTGCCGCCAAAGCGGGCACCAGACGCCAGAAAACTCACCCAAATTCACAATTCAATCCGATTTTCTGACTAATTCCCAAGGCCATCTGCTCATAAACCATACACATAGACACACATAAAAACACGCTAAGAACACGCCCGTGGCCTCGGAATTTCCAACGGAGGTCTCGTTGACCGAGTCAACGCCCGATACCTTAATTCCAATTTCCCAACCCAAGTCCCAAAATGCATCCGAGTGCATTGGGAACCGACCCAAATACACACACGAGTTCTAAACGACCATCCTGACCTCTCGGATTCAACGAATTTCCAAAAAAAAGTCCGTTTACCCAAAAGTCAACTTTGGGTCAACCATGTTTTTTACTTTAAGCCTATATTTCACAAAAGTTTCCGGAATCCGGTCTAGACACTCGAGAAGCATGCCAACGGTCCCCTCGGGTCAAAAATAAGCTAATCAATGCTCAGGAAAGGGCGAAAATGCCGAAAAGACTATAATGACCAAACGGGTCGTTACAATTCAACACTTTGACATTCACTTCACTGAAAATATGAAAGACAAAGCTGTATGGCTATTGAATGATGATAGAAAGTTCACAGTGTCCTCAACCTGGAATCTACTACGGAAAAAACCAAATAGGGATTGGCATAATAAGAGATCATGGAATAAAAGGTGCACGTTGAAGATCAACTTCCATTTCTGGAAAGACTTGAAAGATAAGCTCTCAACAGTTGACAATATTGGAAGATTCAAAATCCATGGCCCTTCTATTTGTTGTTGTGGTTCTACAACACATAACATTGAATCTGCTGAACATATTTTTGGACAAAGTGATATTGCTCAAGAATTATGGACCAAGATATGTCATCCACTAGGTATCAAGGTACAGAATACTCTTCTAAGACAAATAATGGTAAATTGCTGGAATACTAAAGCTAGAAACCCTTTACTGAAAATGGTAAAGGGACTACCACCACAACTAATATGCTGGGAGATCTGGAAGGCAAGATGTAACATTAGATTCAGCCTCATCAACCTTAATGGATCCCATTCAGTAAAGAACATCATCAGCCAGATCATGCAAATAATAAGATCTGAGTTCCCATTAGTGAAAGAGGAAACAGATTCGATCAAAATGTGTAACACAATGAACAGAAATTGTATAAGAAGAAGTATCAAGATTATAAAGTGGCTCTCTCCACCTACAGGAAGAGTCAAATTGAACAGTGATGGCAGCTGTAGAGGAAATGAGTGTGGAGAAGGGGGAGTATTCAGAGATAACAAAGGGAACATGATATGTGCTTATAGTCAAAATCTAGGAAGGGGCACATGCAACTGGGATAAAACAAAGGCTTTGCAAAAAGGAATTGAAATATGCATAAGTAAAGGTTGGAGAAATATATTGATAGAATTAGACTCTCTTCTAGTTGTGCAAGCTATACAAAACAAATACAAAATTCCTTGGATCACTGCTCAAATTATAAACTGAATTCAAAAGATGATGGCACAACACCAGTTTCAGATCACCCACTGCCTGAGAGAGGCAAATCAAGCAGCAAACAAATTAGCTCAGATTAGTCTTGAGCATGATGCCATAGTGGTGTACAACAACTTGCAAGAACTCCCTATATCAGTCAGGGTATTATCAATCTAGACAAATGGGGCATGCCAAGTATAAGACAGAGATCTCAAAGTAATAGCCAATTCTATTTTGATCCTCCCTAAAGTTAGATTCTGTATAGAGTAGTTTTGCATTAGACTTCATGTAACATAAGAGGCAGTTAACACATATTAAAGATAAGTGTTGATTTCTTCTTATTCATAGGATTCCATGCATCACATAGAATTATACACAAATGTATAGGTCATGCATCATATAGAAGCATTAGCATTTGTAAATATTCATGCATAAGAACTAGATATGTCCAGTTCTCATATTGCATAGGGGATAGGTTTATGCCCTCCCCTTCATGTACCTTTTCTGCAATTAATAAAATACCAGCCAAGTTCTGATTTTGGAACTGGGTGGTTCCCCTTAAACAAAAAGGGCAATCTTCCTAAATGCCCTGTAGCCTCCCGTTTATAAATATGGTGTACAACACACCATAAATAAGACTCTGCTAGACATGTCTTGTAGACAAGCCTAGGGCGCAACTTCTCTGATACCAAGTTTGTGACGATCCAAATCGGAGGGCCTGACAGGCACCCGAGCCCTACCTACAGAGCACCGCTAATCATGTTTCCATATCATAATCATAAACAAGGGTGGACCATAAGGGTCATCAAATGTCAATCTGCTAGATCATAAGAGTAATATGTTGGAAAGGTATGAGCCAAAAAAGGACATACTATATGACTATGCTGCACAAAACTGCACAAGCCGACAAGGCCAGCAAAGACAACTATACAACAAAAATATGGGCTGAGGGGCCATACAACGTCTGGCTGTACCACAACTATTTACAAGCCTCTTATAGAGTACATGGCATAACACGGTCGGGATGAGGCCTCTCCATACCCGTATGCATACAAAAATATAATGTACCAAAACACAACAAAAACTCTAAAACAAGGGGGTGCTCTAATATCAGTTGAATAGCAACCTATAGGGGCGGATAGTCAACCTGTCTACCCGAACCTGCTGGCATGAAACGCAATGCCCCCAGAAAAGGGACGTCAGTACGGAAAAAGTACTTAGTATGCAAGGCCTGAAAGTAACTTAAGGAAAACATGAAAGTATATGGGATAAAAAAAATGCAACCTATACTTCTAAACTACATTTGAGGGTCAATGACATGCATAAGTACTCTGTGTGTGTGTGTGTATGTGTGTGTGTGTGTCTATATATATATATATATATATATATATATATATATACACACTCTGTGGGCATCTCATCATATCATATCGGCCTCTTTGGACATCATCCACATCATATCGGCCTCTGCGGGCATCAGCATCATCATGTGACCAGTTGATCAGGTGGTAGTGCGTATATAACGTCGTAACCTTCCCCATACCCCATATATATATATAATATATAATATACGTGTATATAACGCCTGTGGGGTCATAGTACACCCTGAATCTGTCGGAGTGACCTAAGGTCGTTACACCTCCGAACATCGTTATGAGATAGCATTTTCACCAATATGTGACTCTATGAATCATATGAATCATCCTGAATATGAAGACGGACTTACTAAAAACAACATTACTAGAACATGAATCAACATGGAATATCCCTAGCCACTAAGAATAGAATCATTATGGAGTAGCGTTACCTTTATATTTCGTTCATAATGATCAATGAATCTGTCGGGCTAGTATTTCAATCTCCTTAGTGACTACTCACACCTAACAACAACCTCATATAAGTCATTTTAATTTTACATCACTACTCACCCCAAGATTTACATCAAAACATCCCAATATGCGCTTTGGATACGACACTTATACACTTCCTTCTTCAAATTATACCAAGTGTAGTATCCTCAACACAATCCCAACACCAACTACCATCCTTACAACAAGGGTTTAGCTCAACAGCATGTTAACAATATGACTCGATTTAGATACATCTCAACATAAACTCAAGTTCATATTTGAACCTTCCCTCCAACTCCTTTCCCTCCAAACCCAGCATAGCCATCATATAAATTCATAAACATGGAAATAATATGGAATCTTACTTTAAGAACTCAAGAACACTCCAATTCCAAGATTACTTCACCTTAACGTATCCTCTAAAGCTTCTACAAGAAGGAGAAACAAGCTTCAATCATACTTTGGAAACCTTTACTACTTGATCTTCTCTTTCGATCCTTGGTACTTGATCTTCTCTTTTGATCCTTGGTTTTTCTTAGGAATTGATTAGATATGTTGGAGAGGGTTTTTAAGAAGTTTAGAGGTCAGGGGAAGTGGAGAAAATGAGATAAAATGATAAGTATACGAAATATATAATAGAAAATAACCGGAACCGACATAAAAATATGGCCAGAAAATACTAGCCGCATATATATATATATATATATATATATATATATATATATATATGGTCCGTATTTATGGACCGTATTTCCCAACAACAATTTTGACCTCTCTGTCAAGAGAAATACGGACAGTATTTCCAAGTACGATCTATATTTCTCAATATACGGTCCGTATTTATTCTTCACAAAAATAAACTTTGACGAAACGTATTCTCTTTGATTCGCTCATCCTCTAATCCTTTAAACACATGCCAAACATGAACCTAAACTCTCGTATAGTCAATATGAACACGTCTAATCTCATATAACCTCGAAGATAATTCAGCTTTTCAATCTATAGCAACCAACTCAAGAAGAAACTTAACGTATAAAAGTACGGACTGTAACAGAAATTTTGAGACCCTCTCAAAAAAAATTCCCCTATTTAAAGTCTTACTTTGGCTAACTATCATGCCGAATCTTGATGGAACAAATTTAAATTTTAAGACCCTCTCAAAATCTCTGCCCCAGTTTTGGGTTTTGGGTCAACTAACTCTTAGGTCGGACTACTTATGAAGGAATTTTTGAGATCCTCTCAAAACTTCTACCCCAGTTGAATATGTATGGCAAACTCTCCTTCCAACTCCGAGTTCCTCTTGATGTCTTATTTATATGGTGTCACGATCCAGTTCGCGAATCGTGATGGTGTTACACCTTGGAATTTTGTGTCGCTCGCATTATGAACATGCCAATGTAAACCTAAAGTGGAAATGAAGCCCTTGTAAGGTAAATAAGGATGTTTAATTATTCTAATTAAGATTCCAAAGGCATTTGAGGCTAAAGAATTAAGTTCGTCGGAGAAAGTTAAGGTTGCGCCATGTTTTGAGAAATTTTGTATCATTTGAGCTATGCATTGCCTAGCATCACCTTGAGGAATATATATGAGGTATCTTATATGTTTAATGAAGTTCTATACAAGTTCCAAGAAGGTTCCATAAGGATTGGAGATCAAACGAATCGAAAAGATCGCATTTTCGTGAAACCAGGAGAAAGGAGCAGTGTGCGGTCGTACACTCAATGTGCTGACCCACACACTGCATGACAACTTGCCAAAATGTCTGGCCTTACTTCCCAAGACCCTCCCCAATCCAGGGTGGAGTGTGCGGCTGCACATTAAGTGTGCTAAGCCGCATACTCTTCGCAAAGTTGGTCGGGGTGTGATTTGGCCACCTTTTTAAAACCCAAACGACCCCAAAATCATTTCCACCTTCTCTCACTTATTTACCTACCTTTATAGAGTCTTATTAATATATTTTGAAGGTTCCCTAATCCTCCTCACCTTTCCATATCATCAAGAGAGAAGATCAACATCAAGAGCTTAAGGTGATCCAAGGGAGGTGATTGTTCTTGTTTTTCTTCAAAGTTGTGATGAACTTGAGCTTGGAGGAAGTTGAGTGAGGTGAAGTTATTTAATTACAAGGTATGTTTCCCATATTATTCTTATGGTTGAGTTGATATAAAGGTTTAGTACCCCTCAGAAAGGAAAAGAATGAAAGTGAAGAAGCCATGGATGGTGTAATGAAGAAGATGACTATGAGTAAACTTAAAAAGGGGATTTTGGCCCAAATTGGGATTTAATTGAATAAAAATTATTGATTGTGATATTATGGATGTTGTTATTGTTGTTTGGGATTTGTTTTTCCATATGGTGGAAGTTGATAAAATAGGGGAAGTGCTTCCCAAATTTCGTTAACTCGTTAATTATGCTAGATTGAGCTTAAGAGTGTTTTCCAAGAATTAACCTTAGTATGATCCTCTTGAGTGTAGACTTTGCGAATTGGAAGGAGAACGTTAAGCGATTAAGGAGACGTTAAGGTATGTTAAGGCTATTCCTTCTTCATTTTGGCATGATCCTATATTATGAGCCAACAAGCGATTAAACGAGCTTCCATATTACTCTACTCTTAGAAGCACTAGGAGTACTTCAGTCTTTGATGTTCCTATACCCCCGTTATGATTGTTCCTTATGTTCATGGGTCTTGAGATTTCTTATGTTGATGACGTTAGCTCAAAAGAGGTTCATCGGAGATAGTATGACTTTGTGTCACTCCGAAAGTTCCATGTATTCAGTTTATACATGTGTTGCATTCATATATTCATATGCATATTGACCCGTGACCAGAAGGTGTTATATACGCGAATATTATATGTATATGGCTATGGGGAAAGGGATAGGCATTATATACGCATTACCTCCTGATCAGCTGGTCCACCTTGATGATTATGTATGGATCGGGCTATACGTTCCTCGGCACTATTATGATATTATCTGTGGATTGGGCCGTACGTTCCTCGGCACTATTATGATATGATATATGGATCAAGCCGTATGTTCCTCGGCACTATTATATAGGATATGGATCGGGCTGAACATTCTTCGGCACTATTATATGGGATATGGATCGGGCTGAACGTTCCTCGGCACTATGACCTATATTTTATACATGAGCATGATTATCATTGAGAGCATGCATATTATGAACCCACAGAGGCATTGTCAGTTATGCAGATTTATGCAAATACTTACAGATACTTGTTCATACAAATCTATGTAAACCGTCAGTTTGGCTTTTGAGTTTCAGATTCCGTTCATGATTCTTATGCTTATGTTACTCTTATGCCTTACATACTCAGTACATTATCCGTACTGACTCCCCTATTGCTCGCGGGGCTGCGTTCATGCCCGCAGGTTCAGGTAGACAGACAGGTGGTCCAGTTCAGTAGGACCTCTATATCCAGCAGTGGTCAGTGCGCTCCATTTGATCCGGAGCTGCAGTCTATTTTGGTATGCCATTATTTTGAGATGTATATGCATATGGGTATAACGGGGCCCTGTCCTGTCCTTTCTACAGCATTATACTCCAGTAGAGGTCTGTAGACACTTGTATGAATATGTCAGATGATGTAGCCTTGTCGGCTTCTACTCTTTTGTGTACAGTATATGTAGCGACCTAGTTGGCTTGCACTGTTCTTTCAGCATGTATATATATATATATATATATATATATATATATAGATTGTGCAGAGTTCATGAGTTCACCCTTTTATGAGGCAATATGAGATCAGTTTGAGTTACTTATGGGCCCTTGATGTTCATTATTGTCCAGATATAAGTATAGGGGTGTTTGGTCGCTAGAGGTCAGACACTCGTCACGATTCATCGGTTTGGGTCGTGACAGATGGCACCTACACTGTCCCTCCAGGTAGGCGAACCATTCGTAAATCATTTTAATCATTTATAAGAATTATGCGGAAATAGACAATAATTTAACTAACATATTCAAATCATATAGATAATAAATACGGAAGTAATAACAACCCCAAATCTGTTCTGGACTAGTACAAAAGTCACTATTTCGAGATACAAGTCTGATATGAAGTAAAAAACTCAAGTATAACAATATTGTCTCAAGAATACAAAATAGACAGTTATATACAAAGGAAGAGTCTCCGGGTTGCGGATTTAGTCCAGAAGCTTACCCTGGAATCTCTGTCACGTAGACTCGATAACCCTCGACTACAGGAACTGGAACTAGTAACAAACTCTACACTCAAAAGAAGAGTACAACAAGAGTAGCATCAGTTCAAACAACACGTACTGCATAAGCATCATAGGCCGACTAAGATTAGTTCACACATACAAGCATAAAATCAACAAGATAAGCAGATAGGCACATAATACTCAATCCAAGGTCACAAAATATCCCATTACTGAATCACAACCTAAGAGGAAGCTTCTAAAACCACAAGTCTGTTGAGTTTCCATAATCTCATTCAATAATCGTGAATCCAAGTCCTGAACCTATGCAGAGTCACTACTCTATAATTTGACCCAGTCCATAATCCGATCCATGCCACCATAATAATACGAACCGACCTTACCAAAGCAGAAATAAAGAGTCGTATGATGATGCATGATAATATGTAATGATGTGCAATGCACTAGCCAAATACCTCAAAATTGTACACACATGCTAATGGTATTATTTTCCCGATATTCATGACCCATGAGGGACCCACAAAGTCCATTACCCCTCGCTCTAAAATAGAACTCGAATCACGAGTTCACAAACAGGCCACACCCTCACCCCCTGTCAAATGTGCCTTTAGTATATATCAAGATAGGTCACATCCTCACCCCCTGTCAGATGTTCCTTTTAAACATATAATGTATGCAAGATGAGTATTCAAGATATGGTTCAAGTCTAGAAACCCACTATGAAACACCAACTCAAACGTAAGCATGATAAATCAATAAAATCAAATGCCAATGAAAATGCAAGTCACAATGCCATAAGTCATATCAAGACTTAGCTAAATCAGCTCAACCATGGATTAAATCATACAGCCCATCTCGATCATCATAAAGTGTCTTTGACACCCTTTACTTCCAAAGATAGCACGTACACCTCACAACTAAGCCTTTTGTCACTAAGTGATCCACTTTCTCATGTATCATCATCAGTACCAACTCATAATTCGATATCAACATACATGTGAAATGAGAATGTATGTCATGCATGATGGCATGATGATTATACAACACGATTTAGGCCAAATCTCATTATCCTTCCTTTCTCCGATGATAAATGACATAACGAGAGAAAAATGAGTGCAACGCGTATCAAAACACAACAAATTAAGTAACAAGCCTAATCACAATAATAGGGCAACAAGCCACAATCAACAACACGAATATATATTAACTTCTTCCTCTTCATATCACAACAAATACACCTCATATTCAATACATAAAGTAATGGCGACAAGCCCACATAATCAGAAGTCATACCAACCTAGGTAATATCCAACTAGACATCTTTTCCAAAGACCTATTCATGCTTTCTCCCATCAATCCTACACAATATATACATTTCGCTAATCAAAGTCTAACTAAAGTAAGTCATAACCTACCTCGACTGCAGAAAAGTAGCCACGAACTACTCCACATGAGCCTTCTATTTTTGAAACGCCTCAGAACGATGGTAGTCTAGTAAATAACGACAGACCATAATGCTAAGTAAGCCACAGACCATCTAATCAAACAAAACAATTATCGGGGAAGAAGACCCAATTATTTCTACTCTTTTCAATTGGGTGAACCATCACTTAATGTTAAATTAATCATAATCTCACTCCCAACAATCATAATCTTCCAATTTATGGGTTTCTAATCAATTTAATCCTTCCAAAACAGATTTTAGTCCAAAGTTTTCCTTTTATTGGAACCCTAAGTCTCAATACACAATTAATCAATTCCCATCCTAAAAGGTGATCACCCACACTCCTAGATGATTAAACTATAATAAAATCAATAACCCGTTAATTGTTCTAAGGTTTAACAATTTTAGGGTTCTAGTCTTTTCATTCACCATTAAAGAACCTTAACTAGCATAAGAACTTAAAGATGATAAGGGAATGAACCATGAAAAGGGTTAAGACTTACCTATAAAGGAGAACTTCATCCTAGCCTTAGAAAGTCGCCTCTCACTTTCTTGGGAACTGTTTTTGATGATGTGTGGCGAATGGCTTCGAAATTTGCAATTTAAAAGTTAGTTTCTGCTTCCCATCGATTGCTGCAGCGGTCAAAGTTTCGATGTAGCGGTGGTCTCGCTATAGCAGTCAAAGTTTTGATGTACCAGTGGTCTCGCTATAACGGAACTTCCCCCGCTATGGCAAACCCACCAGGTACAACAATAGTTGTCCGCGCTAAAATGACCATAACTTCCACATACGAAGCCGAAATGCAACGATTCTTTTTGCTATAGCTTCGTATTTACGATACGGATTTAATGGTTCAATCAAAACAAAAACCAAAGTTTGTTTGATAAATATGGCTCCCTTTATCGCAAAACAACTATGGCAAAAACAACGAGTACGAGTGCGACACAACCCAAATCCATCTGAAACTCTTCAAAATCTTACCAAAAGTTGTAAACAAGTCCAAAATCATCATACAAACTTGTTGGACTTTCAAATATCGACAGAGGGTCATCTTAAACCGACATTGACCGTGTCAACTCTACTTTTTTACTTAACTAGTTCCTCCACCAATGACTCAAATCAAACTCAAACCTTTTGGGAACTAACTAATGACTTCACTAAGTCATAAATCAAGTTCCGGACCTAACGAAACTGTTGAAATTTGATCACGCCCACTTTTACCCAAAATTCAATTATTGGTCAAAGGTTTTTTAATTTAAGACTTTAGATTCTACAAATCCTATCGGAACTTGCCCGATGACCTCGGGAATCATGTCACCCATTCTCACATGTCAAAATCATACTAACGGGACTCAGGAAAGGGTAAACAAGGGTAAATAGGTCAAAACACTATAACGACCAAACAGGTCATTTACATGTAGCTTCCTAGAGTTTTCTTGGGTTTTTTGACTGGTACAATCGAGCTCGAAGAGCCCTTACGTATCTCGTCGCAACAAGAATCGGGTCGAACATAGTTCGGAATAAAGTAACTGAGTTTTGTTTTACCAATAATGCGATCGGGTCCCAAAATAAACTGCCTATGTATTCCAGTGCGGGCAAATCAGGTCATTGCGCAGTTCATATTACAAGAATATTATTTGGTTTTTTCTATCTATTACAAAATGATTACAAGCAAATAAATATCGATTAAAAATTGAAAAGTTTAACTTCAAGCATAATACCGCTTGATTGTGTCTGAGTTGATTGCTTTAGGCCACTCTTGGCCATTCATTTTTGCTAGTATCACCGCTCCTCCAGAGAGTACCTTGCGAACCATATATAGGCCTTGCCAGTTGGTTGTAAATTTACCTTTGTAATCATTTTGGTAACACTCATTTGAGTACCAATTGTCCTATTTAAAATAGTCGAGCTCTAATTCTCTTTTTGAACGCACGCGCCATTCTTTGTTGGTGCAATTGGTAGTGACACATGACAATCATACCCTTTCATCGATTAAAGTCAGTTGCTCGTATTGGTTTCGATCCCATTCTGCATTATCCAATTTCGCTTCTTATATGATTCTCAATGATGGTATTTCCACCTCGGTAGGTATGACCACTTCAGTGCCATAAACAAGCAAGTACGGAGTTACTCTTATTGAAGTTCGAGCTATTGTTCGGTACCCAAGCAATGCGTAGGGCAATTATTCATGCTAACATTTGTAGTTGTTTGTCATTTTCCTTCTCTTGATATTCTTGTTGGCTGCCTCTAAGACTCCATTCATTTATGGCCGATAGGTGATAGAATTCTGATGAATTATTCGAAATTATTCACAGATGTCCTTCATCAGATGACTGTTCAGATTTTCTCCATTATCCATTATGATGGAATCTAGAATGCCGAATCGGTATATGATGTTATTTCGTATGAAGTCGGCTACCACCTTTTTTGTCACCGATTTGTGTGATGTGGATTCTACCCGTTTGGTGAAGTAATCTATGGCAACCAAGATGAATCAATATCTATTTGAGGCGGCCAGCTCGATAGGTCGAATAACGTCCATGCCCCATGCGACGAATGACCAAGGTGAGCTCATAACATTGAGTTCGCTCGGTGGGACTCTAATCAGATCTCTATGGATATGGTATTGGTGGCATCTTTGCACAAATCTGCAATAACCATTTTCCATCGTTATCCAATAATAACCTGCTCAGAGGATTTTCTTGGCTAGAAAAAACCCATTCATGTGAGGCCCTCAGGTTCCAGCATGTATCTCTTCTAGTAATTTTGTAGCCTCAGCGGCATCCACACATCGAATTAATCCTAGATCCAGCGTTCTTTTGTAAAGAATGGACATTCTCCGGATGTCTTTCTTATGGTTGTTCGTAACATTCTCGGGATACTCTTCTCATTGTAGATATATCTTTATGTCAATATACCATGGGTTTCCATCAGTATCCGCCTCCATATGGAAACAGTAGGCATGTTCTTCTCTTAGACTTATCTCCAATGGGTCACTGTGACTGCTTTCAAGGTGTTGTATCATGGATGCTACGGTAGCCAGAGCATCGGCGAACTCATTATGAGCCATCGGTGTATTCTTGAAATTGATCTTCTTGAACTCTTTGCACAACCTTTGTGTGAGGTTCACATATGGAAAGATTTTGGCATTCTACCTGGCCCATTCGCCTTGTACTTGATGAATTAATAGATCTGAACTGCCTATGACCAATAACTCATAGATATCCATATCCAAAGCCATTCTGAGGCCCAAATAAAGGCCTCATATTCCGCCATGTTGTTGGTGCATCGAAACTTGAGTTTTGCGGCTATCGTATAATGTTGCCTATATTTTGATACCAAGACTGCTCTGATTCTCTAACCTTTGTAATTGATCGCACCATAAAAAAATAACCTCCATCTTGAATAAGTCTTGGCTTTGTCTTCTTCTACTGTCAATACTTCTTCATTTGGGAAGTAGGTTTGAAGTTGTTCGAAATCTTCATTGACAGGGCTTTCTGCCAATAAGTCAGTCAATGCTTGTCCCTGCACAGCCTTTTGTGCTATGTATGTGACGTCAAATTTCACTCAATAGCATCTGCCATTTGGCAAATTTCCTTATAGGCATGGGTTGGCGGAAGATGTACTTCAGTGGATCCATCTTGGATATGAGATTAGTGGTGGATGATGATAGGTAATGCCGCAGTTTTTGGGCTACCTATGTCAGAGCACAACATGTCTTTTCGAGCACTATGTACCTCGCCTCACAAGCGGTGAACTGCTTGCTCGGATAGTAGATTGTGAGTTCCTTTTTGCAGGTTTTGTCATGTTATCCTAACACACAACAAACAGATATAGCAATAATGGGCTTCCAGGCCTAGGAGGTACCAAGACCAGTAGGTTGGATAAGTATTTTTTGATGGTGTTGAATGCTTTATGACACTCTCAGTCCATTCTATTAGTGCATCTTTCTTCAACAGTTTGAGTATTAGCTCTACGATGACGGTGGATTGGGCTATGAATCGCCTAATGTAATTCAGTCTTCCCTAGGAAACTTATGACCTCTTTCTTAGTCTTTGGAGGTGGCAGCACTTAGATAGCTTTGTTCTTTGATAGGTCTAGATCTGTGCCACTTTGGCTGACCCAACAGCTTTCCGGCGAGTACTCCAAATGCACATATAGCCGGGTTTAGCTTCAGATTGAATTTCTAGAGTCTGTCAAAGAACTTTCGTAAATGTATGGTATGCTCTAAGGTTTCTCTTGATTTGATAATGACATTTTCCACATATACTTCAGTTTCTTTGTGGATCATGTCATGGAAAATGGTAGTCATAGCCCTCATGTAACTGGCACCAGCGTTCTTGAGGCCGAATGGCATTACTCGATAATGATACACTCCCCATGGAGTGATGAAGGATATTTTTTCTGCGTCCTCTTCACTCATCAGGATTAATGGTATCCGGCAAAGCAATCCATGAATGATTGTAACTCGCATTTTGCGCAGTTATTAATGAGTATGTGGATGTTCGAGAGTAGGAAGTTATCCTTGGGACTAGCTCTGTTGAGATCACGGTAGTCCACACAAGTTCGTATTTTCCTATCTTTCTTGGGTACAGGCACTATGTTGGCCAACCACGTTGGGTAAGAAGTCACCTCTACTACTTCGAACTCAATCTATTTTTACACTTCATCCTTGATGTGGATATTAAGATCCGGCTTGAACTGCCTGTTTTTTTATTTGATCAGGGCGAAGCCCACATTGATGGGTAATTTGTGGGCTACTATGTCGATTCTTAACCCAGGCATGTCGGCGTATGACCAGGCGAAAATATCTACGTACGCTCTTAGCAAGATTATTAACTCTGGAATCGTGGGTTCCGTCGAGCTTCTCATAGAAATACAAAAACGTATCGCCCACTTCCTACAATCTGGCTTGAACCTTTGGGTAGACTCTACAGGATCAACAACCATAGTTGCACGGAGTACGGTAGAATTCCTCGGTATGGTACTTCCAAATGCGCACTTATCCTTGTTTCTTTGACTATTTCATCGTCTCCTAGATTAATTACTTCTTTTTCATCTAGATTGGCTTTCTGTTCATTCTCAAACAGTTCTACGTCTTCCACGAGACCCTCAGGCAACATTGTTTCCTCTTCGTATTCGTATTCATCTATTTCACTTGACTCACTCATTTTGTGACATGTCATGACATTTAAGGTTCTTTTTATCATTTTTATTACTGAACAAATAAGGCAAAGCAGGGTTAATATAAAACACATGCGTAAGTAAATCAAGAGATATTTTTTCTCATAAGTCGAGGCTTCATTAATTCCAAGAAAAGGAAATACAGGTTGTGGTCCTGACTCGGATCAACATCGAGTCATTTCTATTTTTAAAGAAATCACGAGATAAAAGGTGCAAATGGTGAGTAATCGGGCGTCGATCGATTCTCGCCGATTTTAAAGCATAAATTTATCATTTATCTATCGAAGAGTCAAGAGCGGGGTAGAGGTCTAATTGGATAGTTGCTCACCCAGATCAGCATCACGGATGGTGGGCATTTCAGTGCATTCTTCCAATATCACCAAACAATCTTCCTCTTTGAATAGCATCCCTAACCCTTCTTCTGAATCTCCATCGCGAGGCCTGGGCACTCAGAGTTAGAATGACTGGTATAAGCTCGGCATTGGCTTGCGTAGTTTTGCAGAACTCTTCTTCATTCTGTTGGCTTCGAAGATCTAATCATCATTGGCAACATACCCCAAATCAAAACAGAAATTATGCTGAGGAATAGGGACTGGCTCTGTGATGCTATGTAAGTCCTTTCCTAGGCCTCGCTCGGGCTCAAACCCATTCTAGGACATGGTGGAGGCAATCATTTTGTAGATCATAGGCATGGGCAATTGTGCGGAATCATTTTTGTCGGCGGCCCCCACTAGTTCCACCACGTGGAAATCTATTCCTTTTGGAGTTTCTTCAATGACCGACACCAAGTGTGTGGTTAGTTGTGGATGCTAAAATCTGAGTTAATCATGACCACATGGCCTACCCATACGAATTTTACAACTTGATGGAGTGAAGACGACACAACTCCATCCATTTGAATCCATAGTCTTCCTGGTAATAGGTTGTAATTAGCCGCGATTTCCATGATTTGGAACTCAGTGATGAACTCAGCAGGCCCTATTTGAACACAGAGGTCCACTTCTCCAATAGGATCACGTTGGGTTCCGTCAAACGCCCTTATGTTCGTACGGCTTTGACAAATATTTTTGATGTCATAACCAAATTGGCTAAGAGTGGATTCAGGGTAAATGTTGAGGCTAGCCCCATTATCAATCAATACTCGGGTTATAACCTTGTTTCGACACATGATAGTGACATATAGTGCTTTGTTGTATGTGGTGCCTTATTTGGGCAGTTCTTTCTTAGTGAAAGAGATTTGATGTTCGCCCATGACATGTACCACCATGTCAGCCAAATAATTGCTACTTATACCTGCGAAGACATGGGATTTATCTAATACCTTCATCAAAGCTAGACGGTGTTAAAGGGAACCCAGCAATAGTGCCAGCACAGATATTTGGGCTGGTGTCTTCTTCAAATGCTCCACAATGGAGTATACTTTCGGCTGCATTCTGCGCCAGAAGTCTTCAGCCTCACCTTCAGTGAAGGGCCTTCTTTGATTTCCTTCTTTCCTTGGCACTCCTTGGGAAAATTCTTCGGAAGTATAACACCTCCCAGACCGGGTCATTCCATGGGTAACCGCTGCTTGGACAATAAATTCTTTTCTTGGCACTATCACCACCTCTTGAGATACTGGTGCTATAATTGGCGCAGGGATCAATACTTTAAATTGTGGGCTCTCTTGGATTGTGAGTGATGCCATTGTTTGCTCAAGTGCTTTGACCGGGTCTCGAACAATTGTCTGCATTTAACCCAGTCTTTTTTCCTCTTAATCATGTGGATAGTATTGTTACCTTGTTTAGGTACAGGGATAGTGTTCACGTCTGGTGTGGCAGTTTGAAGAGTGATCTCTTTTTTATCAATCAAATCTCGAATCTTGTGCTTCATATTGATGCAGTCTTCAGTACTGTGTCCATTTTCATTAGAATGGTAAGCATATCTTTGGTCAGGTCAGAAAAAATCAATTTTCGGGACTACTTGGATTAAACCAGCAGCACTTAGCCTCTCAAACAATTGGGTTCCTGTCTCCATTAATAGAGTGAATCCACGGGGAGGCTTTTTCTCAAAGTTGGGATGCAGAAAATTGTATACATTTGGGGGTGGTTGGTTTTGGTAGTTTGTCATTTGGTTTTTTTGTAGGGCTTTGTAGACCGGTGAGGGAGTTTGGTAGTTTAGCTGTGGAGCTTGGTAATTTGGAGTAGGTCTTTGGAAATTTGTTTGTGGAGCTTAGTAGTTTGATGGTGGTGTTTGGAAATTGGGTTGTGCGTAAAAGAGGGGCACAGGGTTGTAAGGTGCAGGTAAGTAAGAACTTGGTGGTGATGGATAAACTTTGATAGGATATTGTGGCTCCTCTCTCTTTCTGGGTTTTGGGCTAGGTATGTGGGAAACATTTGCCACGTCTTCTTTTTTCTTCCTAGCGAGTCCCACAGCGCTTTAACTGCAGCTTTGCTAGCTACACTTATGATTCTTCCATATTAGAGACCATCTTCAATGGCCTCTCCCATTTATACCAATTCAGAAAATGGCCTCCCAGCCATGAACAACATTCGGTCATAGAAATCTATCTGTCTCTTGCGATCGGATAAAGACGGAGACTAACTCTTCTTCACTCATTAGTAGTTGCACTCGCAGTAGTTCTTGATAGAATTATATTTAACCTTTTCCAAGTAATACCGGTCCGATATAGTCTCAACGTTAAATCAGAAGCTCTCTATAAAGGATTCTGCTATGTTTTCTCATGTGGCCCACCGAAGTATGTCTTGTGCGGAGAAACATTCAGAGGCTTCTCCAGTTAGAATCCGGTTGAATAGCCTCATGATGAATGTTTGGTTCTTCATTATATTGACCAGTTGGTCACAGTAAGATCGCAAGTAGGCCTTAGGGTTGCCCGTTCCATTGAACGCATCAAATTTGGGTACTTTGAAGAACTCAGGTTCATCCAAGTCTGGATGCATGCAAAGATCATCATAGCTTAGGCCAGTCACCTTACGAGTAGCTCTAGTAGATTGTTCAAGCATTTCTGATGCTTTGCGCTCTATTTCTATGTCACATCTATCTTGTTCATCCCTCCAGGCCTTTTCCATCTCTTTGTAATGATCGACCTCATGAAAAGGTGCTTGGTGTGATAGTAGTATGGAAAGATACATTTGGGTGCGCGGTATAGCTTTTGGGTGTGTAGGTGGCTCTTGAAGTTGGTAGAGAGATGGTGCTTGGCGTATAGTGGGGTTAGTGTGAGTGGGTTGTGGTTCCTGGTATGATGGCACTGAATGGATAGTCCCAGGGATCTGGGTAGTATTGAAAGGTCGTAGGTATGGTAAATCGTAGTTGGTTCAACAGTGAGTGGGTTTTGAGTGGGTGGTATTGTTCCGGTAGGGTAAGTGGAAAAATGGTCAGGTAACGGGAAGCTCGGAGATGGAAAAGGTAGAGGAGGCCTTCTTGCCTCAGCAGGTGCTTCTTTGGCGGCACTAGCCATTTTAGCTCTGCGACCTTCTCTTGAAGGTCGGAAACTTTCTCGAGTAGCATATTGATTACATCCTCAGAGTGAGAGGGTTCTTTCGGGTTTGGGGATGGTGAATCCCGGATGACGAGTTTATTTCTGTTGTGCACATCTTCTGAAGTACCAGCCATTTTTTCTCTGCCTTTGTTTTGCTCGGAAAGGGATGCTATTGCATCTTTTGATGTAGTGAAGTAGGCCATTGTGGAATGACACGGATCAACCCTTTCTATAAGAAATGAACAACTCAAAGGCAAATGACATTAGTACGTTAGGCAATAACAAACAATGCAAGATATCGCACATAGTTTGCACATAAGCACATGAAATTCATGTATTTGACTTAAAAATTTGATTGATCCTTCATTACGAGGTTTTGGGTGTCAGGGCTCTTTTGAGTCATTTGTGGATTTTGGTTTGGGAGTCCATGGTCGACTTGCTTTAAGCAATCTTTTTTACACTCACTTATGCTAAAAGTAGAAAAAAGAATGGGAAAATATATATTTTATATAATATAGGGACCGATTCTTACGTAGATTGCCTACGTATCCCTCAATGGGAAATCAAGCCCTTTCATAGTCTGATTTACATAGAAAATATTTTCATAATTTTGCTCTACCCAAAAAACTTCGCAGACTAGGCCCGATAAGGGCTTCCTATGTATCCCTCCTTGGGACAGCAGGTCAGACGTAGTTTCTTTTATATATAAATAGGAGGGACATGTCACGACCTAGCTAGAGGGCTATGACGGGTACCCGGAGCTAACCTACCGAGCACCACTCATCATGTTCATCATCATATTCAACTTGGATCAACACAATTCTCAAGCAAAGCCTACTATGAAAAGATCTTCGATTACTCCTCAAAATATACATATATGTACAAGCCCACGAGGCTACAAAATTATATACAAGATATACACTAAGAAGATCATAAGATATCTATAACTCACACATATGTATCTACGAGCCTCTAACTGGAGTACCGAAATCATAAGGACGGGACAGGACCCCGCTATGCCACAAATATATACACAAAAGAATATACCAATAAGCTACAAATCCGGAGTAGTGGAGCGCTCCTGTGGATCTACTGATAAAATTCCTAAGTATCGGTGTTGTCTCCCTGCCTACCTGCGGGCATGAACACAGTGTCCATAGAAGAAAGGACATTAGTACGAACAATGTACTGAGTATGTAAGGCATGTATGACAACATAATCAAGAAATAAGAGAGCATAAGATGAAGAGATAATCTGTAACTGATCGCCTCTTAAGGCGGAGTCATGCATGCTATCTTTTATATTTAAACCATCATCATATCATGTATACATATAAAAACTGCCTGACCATATAGGTACAGTGTGATCATCATTAGCCCGCGTCCGGGCCTCCCGCTTCCAGTTAATCGTGTCATGCCGCCCACTAGTGGTGTCTGCCCGGCCAACTAGGCACGGTGTAATTATCATTATAGCCGCCCACAACGCCCTCCGTAGTGGTGTCTACCCGGACAACTAGGCACGGTGTAATCATAGATATACTTAACATAAAGCATGCATGAGAGCCCAAGTGAAAGCTACAACTCTATCGGAGTGACGTAAGGTCGGTAACCTCCGATTATATTATGGAACAATCATCATCACTATGTCTTACCTTGAAGGAACTAGTATCATGAGGTGAGATTGCCAACAATGAATAACATCAAAGGAATCATAAAATAAGATCACCAATTCATAAGCTTTAGAATCTCTCGAATTAAGATCATCATCATCATCATCATCATCATCATTATCATAGAACATATCTTATCTCTATCTCATAAGAAGCACTTTAGAATCGTGGACTCTCAACTTTAGGAATGTAAGAAGGTCATGGAAGTATGTAGGAAATCGTAATATAGGAGTCATGCCTTTGAAAGAAAGAGATTAGCCTTAACATACCTTTGTGTCTCCTTAACGACTAAACGTTCTCCTTTCAAGCACGATTCTACATTCAAGAGAATTCGTACCAAGGTTAGGCCATTGGAAACATACTTAAGTTTGAACTAAAGCAACTAAGAGCTAACGGAAATTGGGTGGCATTTCCTTTGTTTCGACACTTTTTCCATATAATAAACAAATCCCAAATATCAGTAGCAATACCCACAATACCATAGTCAATAGACTTCTTCAAGTTAAGCGTCGTTCAATTATCAAAACTCCCTTTCAAAGTCATCCACAACAATAACTACAACACAACACCATATTCATCTACATATAATACTTCCTCAACTTCATTAGTGTCATTCACAACAAGATTATACTCATAGCATACTAAGAATCATGACTCAAGTTAACTTACTACTCAAAATACCATTATTTCCATATTTGAACTTCGTATTCCTCTTCCTTCCTTCATTCAAGTTATTCAACAACTAAGTACTCTTAATAGCATGAAGTATATGTGAAACTCACCTTTGATCATATAATAATGAACTTTGGATGAATATGCTTCACTTGAGAGAACCCCAACTTCAATACCAAAGGAATTCTTGGCTTCTACCAACCCTAGTGAGCTTCTCTACACTTGATTCTCTTGATTCTTGGTATTTAATCCTTGATTTCTCTTAGGTTGTGTTGATATGGTGTATGGAATATTCTATAGCTCTCAAGAGTTGTGGAGAAGATGGGAAATGAAAAATAAGAACTTGGGTCATCTATTTATAACAAGAAAATAAAGTTGCCCGACGTGATTATACAGACATTTATACGGTCTGTATAAGTGACTGTATAATATCACCAATGATGACCCTTCACTGTAACTGTTATACAGACCCTTATACGGACCGTAAAGTTATACGGACCATATAAGTGGTCGTATAACTCACTTTTCCAAATTATTTTCGTCGATTCGTTTGATCTCAAATCCTTATGGAGTCTTCTTGGCACTTGTTTAACACTTCATTAACCATCCAAGGAGACCTATAACTCCTTTCCGAGACATTACTAAATAATCGTTAACTCAATAATTGCGAAACCTTCCCAAACACAACTTATACTTCACTTCCCTCAACGAACTTAGTTTCACCGATTCGGATAACTTCAAGACCTCATAGTATATACTTTAAAGCTACTAAATACCCTCTTTAAAGTCATAAGGACTTCATGTTCACCTTAAACTTGCGTTAGTCTATTCACAGCACAACGACCCAAAATTCCAAGGTGTAACAGAACAAATTTTAAAATCACAAAACGGGATCCCCTAGATCAAAACAAAAGATGACCTCTCCTTGAGATCGAAACAGCTTGTTGTCTTTACAACCACGCATTCGGCCGATGACCCTACTTCTTAGTAATAGGGAGGGAGTACTATCTGAATCTCCCCCGTGTGGACCAAGTGCTCCAATTCAAACTTGAAGGCTTCACATTCTTCAATGTCATGCCTGAGTGCCCCAGAATGGAACAAGCAAATATTTCTTTGGCGAATAGCACCTTTTGATGAGAGATATGAACAAGAAGCTTCGAGAAAACTAGTGTTTTCTGAATTATATGAAGGCAGTAAGCAAACAGCAGATACTTTCCAAAAAATAGGGGGTATTAGCGAATTGATAAATCAGTTAACAAAACAGGTACAGCCGGTTAGACAAAGGATAGAGATTCAACACCCAATCCCCAACTGCAAGCACATGAACTCGCTATACCAATAGTTCTCTGCCCGCAACTCCAGCTCCTACTTCGAATGATAGAACGATTCGAAAGGGGCGCCCATACCATAGGGTAGCCCTACCAAAATGAAAGGCCTTCATCCATCATA